>NC_044193.1:27709100-28022007 GCF_900880675.1 Sparus aurata | reverse complement strand
AGTGATTAACTAAAAGTACATTGTACATAGTGTACCAATACGTTTGCTTTCATTTCTTGCCTGATTATCTTGCTTGGTTGTTTAACTTTGTGTAGAACGTACAAATAATAAAGGTATTTTCTGTCATCCATGACCACACTATTTTTGTCCGTCCAGCCCACACAGAAACACCAGCTGCCACCTTCAATGATGACCATCTGAAGAGATTCAGAGTACCAAAAGTCGGTTCTCCTGAACTCTGAGCTGGCAATAACAGAGCTGGGGCCTACTGTTTGAACTCTGTAGGACACAAAGGCTTCACTGAAGCTGCTTTTATTCTTTCCAGCTAACCTCTGTCTATTTTTCAACCTACTTTTCAACAGATTGACTCAGCGGCAAATTCCACCCTCACTGTCAGAGCCTGGCAGTTCTGACTGACCCGATACCAGATAGAATAGAAATTTCAAAAAGGAACGTTACAGAACATTTCCCAGCTCATTTCCATCCACTGCTCAAAGAGTAGACCCATTATATAAGCTGGAATGATGTGGCATTGTTACGTGATGAATAGATTGTCTTTAATGAACACACAATGTATTTAAGGATTCAGCACAATTTAGTACATTAGAGCAACAGATGTACAAACATAAAAACGGAGGCAGCAGTGTCTATTTAGAAATATTTTTGATAACAATTGCATTCTTGTTGAGCATGGCAAACCTCCAGGAGCACAGTTGGAGCCTCTCAGTTTGCCAAATACCAGTGTGTGTGCATGTGTGTGTGTGTTTCAGACCTTTTCATTGGCAATCATAAGAAGCTATAATAACATTGGAGACATTAACCTTGATATCCCCACAGATACTTGCAGCACTGTTACAGATTGAGCGGAGCTGGTGCTCACTTTTGCAGCACGTCTCAAGTTCAGTTCGATGCTGTGTGGGACACATCCTGCTTCAAGGCATTTCATCTTGTAGTGTTGTTTTGAGCACTGGTGTCTTCATACTGCCAAGGCACTGCACTATTTGGATGCGGGTAAGATACTGTGAACCTGAGGCTTTGTCTCGTTTAATTATTTGGTCAAATTACAAATTACAAAAACAGGAAATTATTATTTTATTTTTTAATAATACATCTACCAAGCTTGTATAAAGGTGCAGAATACAAGTATCCCTTTTCCTAATTACGATTGTGAATTAATGTTTTTTTTTTTTATGTTTGTCAGGTCCAAAATGATTGTTTTGTTTATCTCTGTGTAAGAATTCTGGTAGTTGGTTCCAGTATCTAAGGTTTGTCAGCCAAAAGCATAAAGCTGTTGGTATCACGTGGTATGTGTTTTGTCAGTGATGAACATTCTTGGTAGTTGCCAGTTTGTGTAAAAAAACTTAAGAATGGTTGAGTTGGCTGCCTTAATGTCTGCTAGCTAGCGTAAGGAGAGCCACCGGTGAGAGCGCCGATGATTCAAACAACAGCAGTTGAAAAGCAGGTTATTACAACCAAGAATTACATTCAGTGTTTTCCTGCAGACAAGATATGACTTTTGTCCTGGAGATTGCTGTTTGTGACCAGTGTGAAACCAAAAGTCAGCAGTTAGTTCTTCGCAAGTTGCATCACTTTACTAAGTTTCATATGTAATCTATTTACATTTGTAACTGAAGCTACAGTTTTTTTTAAGCCAAACCATGATGTTTTCCTGAACCTAACCAGGGAATTTTCTTGCTTAAACCTTGACAAACAATGAGCGTACAACGAGGTCCGGTACATCTGTAGCTAGAACACTGCAACAGTCACATTTGTTTTTTCGAACATTGATGTATGACATTTTGGGAGTCACTGGCCATCGATCTATTCAGTCGTTAGAGTATGAAGATGTGTTTAAATTAAAGTTAAATGTATTTTCTGCAGTTACAGCGGCCTGCGCTCCTGTGCTCACCATGGGACAATGAAGTTTGATTGATGCAATATCTGTGTTAGTGGACGATAACAATAAAGAGTAAATCACATCCAAATCGATCGAAACTGCCGTACGGGCCTTGTCTGTAGATTTAGTACTGCCACGACTCTGCATGACTCACCATTTTGCAGTGTGCATTACAACATACAGTACTAAGTAAGTACTGGAATACTGATTTGCCATCAACACATCTGGACGGACTCAGCACTGAGTGGGCATGATCTACTAATAAGCCAGTAGTTGTTGAAATGAGAAAGAACACAAAGAAGAATAGGGATTAATGATGGCAAGCATTTTTAACTGCATAACTACATATAACTACATATAGTATGACGCAATTCTGCCATAAAATATCTAAAAATGGCGAGGACCTTGTTGTATATTTTGTTGAGTTATGAACTTACATTATCCCAAACCCGGTGTAATCCACAAGATTACTTGAAGCAATATTTTATTTCATTAGCTCTCTGTCACTACTCCTGGGTTAGGGAAGTCAGCAATTGAACGAATAAATGAACATGAATAAAACTCCCTTGTGTGTAAGCAATGGTGTTTGTTACATGGTGCATTATCCTCCAGCAAAGCAAGTTTGACTGCAGGGTCATTTGCAGTGTTTATCCACAGCAAACAGCCAGATTATTTGACTGTCTGTGTGTTTAAATTCACCTAAGCTCTCACTATATGACACTCAGCAGAGACTGCGATTCTCCCTCTTGTTTTCGTTCAACTCTCTGCAATGTCTCCTTTGTACATTTCCCAACTCTGGTCAGCTGTCTACAGCAACAGTCAGTGCGTTTACATGCACAGCTTAGTCGGATTACAGCCATAGTTCGACTATGCTACTCAATCGGACAACTGCAATTGTCCGAGTATACATACCGGTGAGAAAATCGAATTATTGGGCCGGAACATGTCATACCCCAGTACAATAGGTGGCGCTGTACCCATTTCAACTAGTGGTAACAGAGCCACCTCCGGCTGACCTCTTTACGTCACCGACAACAACAAACCGCCTCAGCATTCGAGAAAAATGGCGTACAAAGAGCGAGATGAAGCTACATCTTTGTACATTTTTGTATATGGTGTACATGATAATTACACAAACTAGATGCACAATGGCGCTCTTGCTTGCGGTTATTTCGGAGGAAAGACGCCGTCGTCCTTCTACTTCCGGCTCACGGTCCCGGGAAAAAATCTCGAGCCTGCGCAGAACACAGAAATCCGATCCGATCATATGGACCGTAAACATGCAGGAGTAATGTGACTATCAACAGAATAATCTAGGTGTTTTAATTCGACTATGAGAAATCCGATTCCGGTCCGATTTTAGTCAGACTAAGGTGTATACATGCATCTTAAAATCCGTTCATAGTCGGACTAACCCAGTAATTCGGTTTTCTTGAGTGTCATGAAAACGCACTGAGTGACGTGACATAAACACCAACAAGTCTCCTACTGTACGTGGATCGCTGCTACAGTCAGGTTGATAAACAGGGGCGAAGATAAATCTCCTTGTTGATCTCGAAAGTTAAAAAGTAATCTCTGAGCTCTCCTCCTGTTAGTTAACAGCTCCAGAATGCATTCCTCCGGTCTGAGTCCATGGCACTTTGACTAGTTGAGCAGCAGCTCGTTTCACAAAACACTCTGCGGACGACTATTGTTTTGTTTTGATAGGGATCCCCCTAGTGGCGGAAATAACATCGCATTACACATTTAATATTTCCAGTTGGCATTATTTGTTATTACTGCTAATTTATAATCAATCTCAGTCACAAAATCGTCACAAATGTTGTTTTTTTATCATTATATGCTTATCATTACTTTATACACAAGAGAGAATAAAGCACAATGCATCCTTCTAAAATGGACAGACCTCTGAAATTGGTGGCATGGTACATAACCAACGCCTGGTCGGCTTTGTTGAAAAGGAAGGGAGAATTTTCCAGTAAATTTGTTGGCAAATGAGGGGATATGGTGTGCTCCAGTCAGCAGTGAACTATGGAAGTCGACAGCACATGTCTTAGCACGGCCAGGCCTCAGATATCTGTAAACCACTGCTGTGGGAGACACCCGCCTAAAAAGCTTGGAGGTTAGACGCCTTCTATATATATCCTGGCTGTGCATGCACCGCTTCAGTTTACTTATCCACAGTTAAGAGAGGAGAGAACTCAGGCAATATGTAATATTGGAATATGTATAACAGATGCATTATAATTATATAATCGTCCTGGCCTTGTATAACACTGAAGCAATGTCTTTGTCAGTGACAGGTCCAGGAGAAGGTCAGAGCAGTGTGTGGTTAAAAACAAACCTACTATTCCCCAAAAGTCTTCAGAATAGTTAAGACAACATGTTTCATGAATGTTAAACACTTAACTTTCCACCACTTCCACCAATCTCAGTTCTTGTATGAAAAGCTACAACTTACAAAAGGCAGTGTAGGAGGAAGGAGCTGACTTCAAGCTGGTAATCATTTGAGTTCTGACAGTTTAATGCAGTTACTGACAGAAGAACCAGGACCACAATTCGGCAGGGACAAACTTAAACCTGCTATCATATTTCAGTGTCAATGAAGCTGTTCGTATGAGGACGACAGGTCGTCTGAGTCGTTTGTGCAGAAAACAGAGCACGTCGCTTATCCTTTGGAGGGTGGCGGTGCCGGAGCCGATCCCTGCCAACATCGGGCGAGAGGGACAGGTCGCCAGTCAATCACAGCGTTGACACATAGAGACAACCACTCACGTTCACATTCACACCTACGTTACATTACATTTAAGGCTGTCAGTTAACCTGCGTGTCTATGGACTCTCAGAGGAAGCATCTGGAGAAAACCCCCAAATATCTGTCAAACAAATATCTGAAATAAACTTTGCCACTACTTTTTGCACTTCTTCAGTAAAGTTGCTGCTCTTTCAAAGGCACTCACTCAAGAATTCATGGTCTCTTACTGACTCGAGGAGCGGTCAATGCTGGATATAGGTTTGTTGTTTGTTGCTACACTGCTAGCACAGCATGGAAAATTAAAATCGTTAGACAAGGAACCAACCCTGACTGTTCCAGACAGCACGGGTAAGAAAAAAAACAACAAGAAGAAAATCTGAAGAGACTCGAGGCAGACTTGTTTTTCTTCTATTTGTTTCCCGTGACATTGCAACATGCTGCTTTGATTAATAAATGCAAAGCTAACACACAGTGCGATCGATCATACAATCATTGACATGGCGAGGAGTTCTAGGGGAGGGCGTTGTGGCCTTTCGGTAATTTTATGATAACAATAGAGATGTCAGCCAGCCCCTGTATTCTGTCTGTGTGATAGGCTTGTTTTAAAAAGCTTAAAATAATTCCCTTTTAAGTCGACCTGGTGTAAACAGACCTTCTTTACAGACCAGACGGTCTGATCAATTGTTAACTTAAAACTTCAGATCTGACCGGCTTCAACCAAAGCAGTGTATGTTCATTTATGTGGTATATGGTTAATGTCTGCTTTAATTGTTTCAATATACACAGCACATCTTCCATATTTTAAGTTAAAACATCTCAACATCCACTGGTGGACCTCTGCCCCTCAAACATCCTGCCACTGTTTGTGCGGTAACTCTGTCCTCGCGTATGTGACTGCACACTTCAACTCTACTCCTAAAAATTCTGTATGTTCATTTTTTTTTTTTTTTTTTGATGCATTGCTGTTATGAATTGACATGATGTGAATGTGCAGCCCATTGTCTATGTGGTGTGTGGCGCCTCTGCTTCTTCTCTCTGGACGTTGGGAAATGTTAGCAACGTACTTCCACACTGCTGCATTCTGCTGCATTCTGAATACTGCCAATATTGTGATATGACACATTTATTCACATTAAGATGCCTTCTGGCATCATCTCTAACGATACACACCAACACAGAGCAGAGTGCTAAATGCTCTAACAAGGCGCCACCCCTTGCTTAAACCAAATGGAGTATATCCAGTAAGTGAGCCTGTTTGACACAGACAGACTTTCAAAATAAAGGCTCTGTGGTCAAGTTAGCAATAATAAGTCATATGCAAGGCGAAGAACATCAAAATAAAGCTTGCTGATAGTGAACAGAGGATGACAACATGACTTTGAAACTGTTACTACAATTGCCAAACAATTGGTAAGTCTTGTAATATGAGTTACATAAGTAGCACAACTAATGTCATGTTAAATAGGTGATGTCATTCACAATTGTAACTGACTTACATTACAAAAATCAAATACAAATCACTTTTGTTCAGAAAGCTAATCCACGTCTCCAGAGGGAAAGTCCTGTGAACGACCCTGCCAACCACCCCAGCCATCCCCTGACTGTGGCTTCTCGATCTCTATACTATTGTGCTCTTGACAAAGTGCCACTAGAATGGTAACTACTGTGTCAAATTTAGACTTCTGTATTCTGACTGACTCTGGACGATGTCTCCAATTCATATGTGAAAATGGTTAAATATAAGTAAGCACAAATTTCTGGTAGATTACTTTGTAATATGGACCGTGTATATTTACAGTTGTAAAATCCAGCCTGGGCAATGTTTTGGTGTCATGTCCTAATGCAATGCTCCGAATGCCTGGTAATGTTGTTAAAGGAACAAAAATAATCCTGATTTCCTCTGGTTTGTAGTGTGGACCGTCTTCATTAGGGCATCTGGCCAATTTTTCTAGAATAGAAAATATGAAATGAAGCAATTATGCGCAATGTCAAGGTTTCTCCCCCAAAACTTCCTCACAAATTAAAAAGTTGAAAAGCTAATCCCTTCCAAGAAGTTATTTAGTAAATCATCGACCTGGAAAACAAACTATTAGCACCGCCGTCCAGCGGAGAAGACAGAATAACAGCGCCGTGCACATAAATCAAACTACGCTCAACAGGCATCTGATCCTAAAATGTAAACAGTGATGTCTGTGGTAATGTGGGTGCAGCAGTGCATTCAAAGGCAAACGGTAAACACCGTCCTCATAACAAACTAATTATCCCGGGACTGAATTAGACCCTAATATGCTGCTGGACATTTGTTAACAGATTAATTGAACGGACCGAGTGTGTCCTCGGTGTGCTGCCACGACCAATGCTGTGGATGACAATAACGCCGCGGCATCGGGCTGCTGGGACGGGATTTTAAAGGTAGGGTAATCCATTTTATGAGTGATTACCTGCACGCGGCTGCAATCAGTGATTCAGTGTATCACCACTCTGCAGTGGAATCCGATTTCTTTTTTGCTCTTTTGTTTCGCACTTTGCTCGTACTTTGCTGCAGAAACCCACAGAGTGCAAAGTTGGAGAGATAATTTATTTCAATTCTAATCGTTCATCAATAAACCATTCTGAACTCTGTGCCCCCCTTCAGCTTGTTTAATTAAAGACACGACCCAAACTCAGACTCGTATCAGGTTACAGATACGATTAGGCGTCGCTGAAAAGTATCTGCAATCTGATCCTTTTGGATTCAGACGACTGTAATCCCATTACATGCGCCATGTCACTCTCTCAGCCGCAGCCGTAGCGTAGCGCCGCGGCTATTATCGATAAGCTAAAGGCAGAATGACATGCTTTGAGGAGCTCCTCTCTCGATTCATTCAGCCTCATTTTCTACCTTCTTTTATCCAGCTCAGTGTCTTTCTGCCCTCGCCGTCTTCTCAGAATGAAATGCCATTCTGAATTAGGGAGTGAATTGGTGAGACTGATGGTTTTTGAGAGTTTCGGGAGATAGCTTAGTTGAGGCTGAAAGAATGTGTGATGGTGCGTATTTGATTCTGTTTGCGTGTGTGTGTGTGTGTGTGTGTTGCTGCAAAGGTGAGAGGCGACGAGGAGAGAGAGCGAGAGAGGGAGAGCTTGTCAGCCAACACGGGTCATGAAAAATGCATGGAGGTTGCGGTGTCAGTTTGCTGGAGCGAAAGCTGCAGAGAGAGAGCACAGACGGGGTTTTCTGAACTCTGGCTGTCTGCACTCTCACTCACCTGGCCGCCGCCGCGCCTTTCATTCTCTACAGCTCACTTCATTAGTCCTGCTCGCCCTCACAGACAGCTGTGTTTTACATGAGCTTTCTGCAGGCTGGCACTGATTGTAAATATACTTTTCTTTCCCACCGTTAGACCCTTGTGGTACAGTCTTGATACCTGCTCACTGTGTAGTTTTTGAGCTGACACTTTTAAGATCATCACTGATTGATTTTGCAGCCTAAACAAACTTAATTAATCCTCTTCGTTTTCATGTCTGAATAAACAAACTGACCTCAACGGACAACACATTTTCATGCTGTTTTACTTCATATGTGGCGGACCCTGCTACCTTTCTAGCTTCAAACAGTGTTCTGGGGCAGTGGCGTGCACAGACTTTTTGAAGGGCAGGGGCGAAAATAAGGGCACTTTAGTGCACGTTTCGGCTCCCAAGAGGGCACTTTAGCGCGCAACTTTGCCGCCCAAAAGGGCACTTTAGCGCACGTTTTGGCTCCCAAGAGGGCACTTTAGAGCGCTTTTTGCCACCCAAGAGGGCACCTTAGTGCGTGTTTTGGCTCCCAAGAGGGCACTTTAGTGCTGTTTTTTGCCACCCAAGAGGGCAGTTTATCATGTTTTAACCAGCCACGGGGGCAGTTTAGTGTGTTTTGCCAACCAAGAGGGGTCCCCCCCTTGTGCACACCACTGTTCTGGGGACCTTATTGTCCTCTGAGAACAGCTTGTTTATCCAGTTATGTAAAAGATAAATATTTCTGAGTTTTTTTCCGCTAATTAACATTGTAAGTATTAAAATTCTGAGTTTTAATTTCTCCACCAAAACTACACAGCACCTCTTTAACAGCGCTGGGGGTGCAACTATCAAAAAGCTCCCATCTGGATACAAGTTTAATTTCTTATCTGAACCCACTGGCCCAGACTTTAAAACATAAAACGTAAAAGAATCTTGAGCGGAAAAACTTCATGTCACATTGTTTTAAAAGTTGTATTCTGTGTTGCTGCACTAATGAAAGCAGGCCGAGTGCACCTTGGAATAAGCACACAAGGAGACGTTTTAACCTTGAGCGTGAACACAGTTTACAGTGTTTGTTTTCTCCTAAGGCTACGGTTACTGCGCTTTGGAAATCTGTCTGGAAATGCCACACTCGGTAATGATCGCAATGACATTGGAGAGAACAGCCATAAGAGCAACGGTCCTTTTCGATGATAATGACGTGTACTGCAAAGTGTGCACATTTTAAGAGGTTTAGTCACATTTTCATTCTTGAAAACGTGATGTATGCCGCTTTTCTTTCTTTTTCTTTTTTTTACAGGGTTAGGGATGTCAGTGTTTTGAAGGCGGTCAGTTATTGACCACTGAGATCAACTAAATACACAATACAACCAAAACATGCAATAAATAAAATATCTGAAATATTCTCTTTATCAGTATAATCATGAAAATCCTCATGAGGGACTTGAAAAAGCTGACCGTCCAGTCCTACAATTTCCTGATAAACTTGTAATTTCGGGACGATATCGTGAAACACAATTATTTTGGCCAGGGTAATTGTGACGTCACATACTTGTACTCTAATAAAAAATCATTCTGAATACTATATTCAGTTTCTTTCAATAATTTTGAGCCTCATTCCCAGCTTGTCCAATACTGATGCTTTGGGATTACAGCATCAGCATCGGATCAACCGCCATCCCAAAGAGTCAGTATTCTATTTCTTGTTATTTTACAAATTGGACCTTTAACAGTGTGAGGAGGTGATCACTTTTGACATTTTAAATGTCAAAAGTGTAAGAGGCCTTGAAAACAACATGTAGTGGTTGAAGTTAGATTTAATCTCAGGTAGGGGGGGTTTATGCACATACATTTCTGAAATTGCACAGTTCAATGAATTATCAAAAAAGAGAAAACAACATAATAGTCAGACGCCCTTTTTTTGGTGGGTTGAATGAGCAAATCTACAGCCCTGAACTGATGTGAGACAATCATCTTGCGGGTCACAAGAGACCACAAAAATGAGATGAAAATGCTAAAATGCTTGGTGCAGAGAGAATACGATGATAATCCTGTCGCTTTAACACCCCCACGGTTTCTATTCAAAACTGGATACTGACAACATTAACAAAAAAATACACAAATGAAAGTGCTCTCTCCTCATTTGCCATGTCACTCCAATCTATTAGACATCTAACCTTGTTTTTGCTGCAGTTGACACTCTTCAAAAAGTTTTCCCTCTTGCTTCAATATTATTAATTTTCAAATTTCAAAACAATGGCACTTTCAGTCAACCAAGGTTGCAGCCGCCTCCTTCGCGAGGCCTCAAAGAAAAGGGAGAGGAGAAAGACAAACAACAAGCCGCTTCTGCATTCGCCCGACTCGGTATACATTAAGATACTTAGGCTTTTACGCGCTTGTTGAGACCGCCGAGCTTAATGGACTTTGTGTGTAAAACATCATCAGTGACTGGTTCTGCGCAGTAAATAATTAAGTGCACCCCTGTTGAGCACGTGGTCTGCTTTTATTTATTCAATCTTTTTTTTTTTTTTTTTTTTTTACATACAATAAAACTGTGCATCCTGAAAGCTAAAAATCCCAGCATCTCCATGGAGACCTGGCAAGAGAAATTCACTGTAAGTATCCTTTACATCAACACAGAGCCATTAACTGTGAATGCTAATCTCACGTGATGATCCCACCTTGGGTTGAATCTCGTCTTCCGCTGGCTGTCGCCCTCATCGGTCTGACCTTTGGCAGCGTGTCAGAGCAGCAACATATCATGACATGCGGCGGCGCTACATCTCTTTGATTCCCGCGCTGCTCGGGTTGTATAATTTATGCTGCCAGCACACAATATTTGGCTTTAGGCGAGAGAGGAGCCCGACACTGACTCAGTGCCTCTCCACATGCGCTGCATATGTCACAGTGAAAGCTCTGTGCTTTATACATATGCATATCTTCTGTGCTTGCTGCTCGAATACCTTTATTTTTAGATATTACTTCAAAATGCAGCGTGGGTTTTGCTTTTTTCCCATCTATAAGCTCAGAAGACTAATGAATGCATAAGAGAGTTGAGTTGACTGTGCGGTTCCTGCCCTACTTCAATAAGTTGTTTTCCCACTCTGTTTGTTCGGTGTCAGCGGTGAACCCTGAGACTTGGGGTGAATTCACAGTCAGAGGTTTGAAAAGTAATCTTTGTCTTCTTTTTGTTGCTTTTGCTTGGTCGTAACCGTTGTTTTAAGTATTTTTGCATTGTTTACACTTTATATCATTGTCAACCAGGTCGTACCTACACAGTAAAATACATGGGCGATATGACTAGTCTATCAAGATAGTGAAGTTAAATATCGGCCAATATCCAAAATGATTGATCACTTTTAATGATCGGTCCAATTTTAGACCATAAAAAAGGCAGTATTTAACTTTTTATTTTATTTTAAATCATCAACTACTTTATCAAGACACATATTGTGTCAACACAATAAAGAAATATAAAAATAAAATAGAATCCTACAGTTAAATAAAAGTTACTAATCATAGTTGCCCCCCGCGATCGCGCAGACCACTGTCGCAGCTGTGGCCGGTAGGTAGAGCAAACAGGTCTGGTGGCAGAGTCGGCCTGTTCGCTCTACCTAACGAGCCCAGAGATACTCCAGCAGGGGAGCGTTTACACAAGAAAAGCAGACATTACCATATCTACCAGTGAGTTAACAGTGTTTATACCATGGTCTGGGGGAATACTCGATTCTGATTGGCTGCAGGGTGTCCATTAACCCCTGATATATGGACACCTACTAAGTAGTTCCAGTCAAATTGACTGTTCACCGCTGTAATTCAATGCGCTAGCTGGCATATCAAATCTGAATATTTTATTTCCAGCACTGAGTGCAGTCCATCAGTCCTTCAGTATCCTCTGAACACCACAGGGTGGCGACTGTAACACACAAGCTGTAGAAAGTACACTTCCCCTCTAACTTTACTGATATGCAAATAATCTCACATCCCGTTCACTGTTCAACTCTCTGCTTCAGGCTGCGGCCACAGTAACGTTACACACGGCCAGTCATTTGTTCGTGAAAATCTTGCTATTGATTTGGGGACAATGACATGACTGGTTAGTTAGCTAATCGTGTTAGCTAGCATACTGTCAAATTATATTTACTGTTTGTCAACCGTATGCAATGTTATTGACTTTGAATCTTGCTAGCATAGCGTTAGCTTTCTGGCTCATCGCTGAGCGGACTAGAATATCTCCCGTTGCCAAGTCGCATCTATGATCCGTCCTATTTACTGGAGGAGTGAACAACGTCTCCGTTGCATAAGAATCTGACGGGAGAGTAATGACTGTTCCAGGTATTAGTCAAACCCTCAGGCGTTACCAGGGAAACGTAGTTATGGCTTGTGAAAAACTTTATATTTTGATTGTAAAACGCATGAAAATGTAAATTAATGGTACGAATTTCTTTTCTTTGGCAAGTGACCATGGTATAAGTGGGATAATGCCCTTCGAGGTATCCATAAACAGGAGTTAATGGACTTCGCGGAGGCAACCGTCGGATGGTTCTTAGGCCTCCGTGTCGTCCATTAACTCCTGTTTATTGACACCTCGTCGGGCATTATCCCTTACTTAATTGTTAGTTGTGCCATTGAACTCCAAACCTGTTCAATGATAGGCCGTCTATGAGCCGGGCGCAGTCGCTGCATGCTTTCAAGTTGGTCTGCGTTTACTGCATATGCGTGAAACTGTTGAACATTTTGTCAAGCTATTTTATTATTGCTATCGATGACGCGTCGATGACTGTTGTTTTAACGCCTTGGCCTAGTCATGCATGCCTGAAACGGGCTCAGTGATGGAAACAGGATTCAGTCTGGTTAGTTTAAAACAATGTCCCCACACAGGCAACTTCTTCCCTACAGAGTCAACACTATCCTCTTTCTTCACACCCTGCAATCTAAACGTTCTCTCTGTATGCCCGGCTAACCCATCTTATTATCTCCAACCCTCCACAGCAAATCCCAAACAATGTGGCATTTTTTCCATCTCTATACCTCTCCCATCTCCCTACCTGTCCGCCTGACTGTCGATAGTTTTTTAATCCGTTCTCTCTGTCTGTCTCCCTCCCTCCCCATCTGCACTTTTCCTCATTGTGAAGAAGAACTGTCTTCTCGCCCTGTGTTTTCTTTGCCTGGCTTGCATTGTGTCTGTCAGACTCACCGTCTTTACCCGTAGTATTTGACAGCCACACCTGTCTGCTAAGTACTCGGCAGTGTTTCTCCTGTCTGTTTCTATTTGTGTGGTTCGCAGTCTGCGAGTCTGTTAGGCCGGTCGACTGTGCTGTTGTACCGCCTGTCCGATAATCAATGCGACACATACAGACCCTCGGTGCCTTGACCTTGTCTGGTGCAGTGAAGTCATCTCTAGCAACAGTCTGCTCTGCCCTGCCTCGGCCTGCGCTGCTCTGCTCTGCTGGGAATATGCTCTCTGTGGACAGCAGAGCTAAAACTGAGATTCACGCTTTCCAACAATTTTATTTCAACTGCGGGGCCACTAAATGCAGGTCCCAATGCTCTTCCGAGAGAAGAGGGGAAGAGGACTTAACTAACTTTATCTCTCCAGTTAGTGTTGTCATGATACTGGAATCCATCACTTCTCTAGCGATTTTTAATTAAATATTCGATACCACAGGAGACAACTGACACAAAACGAGGGCTTAAAATTTCTATCATAACAACAGCGAGGCTGTTAGATCTGGTTGATTTTCAAAATAAAACCCCCTGTGGCCACCCTTGATCCACAGCACAACAAAGTCGGCAATATTAAAAATAAATAGACTTAAAACACACACACAAAACGACAACAATTTAACTAGATGGCCTACTCAACCTGAGTAGAAGGAAAAATGACTAAATAAACACAATAGGCAGGCATGACGCTCCGCTTCTGAAATTCTCCCAGCCATGTTTGAAGCTGAAGTTCAATAACACCTTCATATCTGTCTGCTCAATACAAAGTTACAACTAGCAACAGGTTAACTTAGCTTAGCATAATGAGTGGGAACATTGGGCGGTGGTTAGCCTTGCTAGTGTCGACAACAAATTGAGGTGGAACCAAGGATGGAGGGGTTTCTTGGCTAGTAACAGTGTTTTCTTGAGGTATCCGGTGGTTGCCTAGCAACCTCACGTTAGTGCCTTTTCATGGCTGATTCACAGATTTTAACAAACAAAAATAACATGTTCAATAGTGAGCTTTAGAGGCTCTCTCTGACAGAATGTGTTACTTCTGGACAGATCCAGACCGCTGACTCGAGCTTCATACTGAGCGGACAGATGAAACTGGGAGCTTGTCTGACTCGGAGAAGGCAAATGAGCATCTTTCTCCAAACACCAAAGTCATTCCTTCCAGAAAAAAAATCACTTTTAAAAAATATGCACTCTTAAGCTGCCATTTAGTGCCTGAGCGTGGGGGGAAACAAAAGTAGTTTCCACACAAGTCCCCCAAATAATGCATCAATATCGCTCCACCACTGAGTGGATTTCGGTGGAAAATGTGTATTCACTTATCTTTTCAGATGTCAGAAGCTGTAAGTAATGCAGCAAGTTGTAGAATAGACAACACGATTCATTTCTGCCCTACCAGCTCCGGGAAAGAAAAAGGCTTGTGACAGCTAGTGTGGCACTCCTCAGGCAGCCTTTTCAGCAGCACTGATGCCTGCACTGTGGAGGTTTCATCACACTTGCTTTCAGCCAAGACTTTTTAAAATACTAAAAAGGACGCTCCCCAAGGATTCCTGTCTGCCATTGGGCTCTTGGGATACTAAGATCTCACAGATGTAATTGGTGCTAGTCTATCACCAGGCTCCAAACTAATCTGCAAAATCATTTCTAAAACCACCCAGTGCAGACAGGCTAAATAGAGCAAACGAGGACACGTTTCCTAGAATTAGTTCACAACCAGTTATGATCTAAGATCACCCAGATCTACAGAGAAAGGCTTAACAGCTGCGACAAAAAACATGAGGCTGGAGATGAAAATTGAAATTATTTGGCTTCCCAGTCATCTGTTTTATGTCTGTAAGTCCTGCGCATCTTTCACTGGAGCGAATAACCTATACGTGGGAAACATATAGCCTGGCACTGAGTCGCCTCCATATAATGTGCTGTAGTACCAAGGACGGACAGTTTTTTTTATCAAGCAAGATGAAGAAAGAGACGAACAAGGAACCTGGAGTTGAACTTTGAGTGACGCCAGATGCAACATACCGTGAATAAAGACGGGTTTCCACGTCACCACTGAAAATGAACATCTGCTTATTTAAAGTAGGCGAGAATAAGACGTGTATCCACAAAACCGCCATCTGCAGAATATGCGTGGCTTAAAAGGAGAGCAGCCTCAGTGTTTTTGGCTGTAATGACAGAAATTCCCAGGAGATGCTGTTATTATTCCTAAAAACTGGCTGCTACGTCTGTAGCGTGGGATGAACAGGACAAGATGAGACACTTGGTGAGAACCTGGTCGGAAGCGCAGGGTCTCCGACAGCTAAACACCTCTGTCATTAACTACAGGGTTAGATTCTCCACAATTCAGTCCGTCGGTTCATTTTATGGAACCCATAAGCTGGAGAGAATATTCATTCAGATTTACTGACACGGTGAGCAAAGGAGACGGATAAAAAGTTGTGACTCCCTCCCCCTGAAGCAGTCATAAAGTCCAGGAACGTGTCGTTACCACTCCACTGGCTTCTAGCTCTGCTCACCTGTCTGCAGTCAGCTCATCGCCTCCTCCAGTATATTAACCCCAGCTCTGCTCTCACTCTTCACTGCTTCACCGTCTCAGCTGTGATAATAGCCCCCTCTTTCGCTCCAAATCGCCATACTTACTAATATTCCTCTCATTTTGTTGTATCTGCGTTTAGCATGTCCTCTCTTGTCCCCCAGGATCGACTCATCTGCCTGCCTACCTGCCTGCTCGTCCGCCAGCCATCTTTACGATCCTCCAGCTCTGTAAAGCTCTGCCGTCTTCTCTTCGTCCCCAGCGCCTGAATTAAACGTTTCAGCTGCAACATTTTCTGTGAATGTATCCCGGCTCTGCAGGTTTTGTCTCCCCTGTGTCTGCCCTCCCCGATGCCCGACCTCCCTCTTGCTCCTCTGCCACTTCACATCTCTGCTGTCCCTGCCTGAATCCATCATGTCTTTGTTGTCCCTCGGGTCAGTGTCCTATGGGCGACACCTCGGTACTGTATTCCTCGTCGTTAACTGGCCTCCATTGCCCAAACGCCCGGCTCACATTCTCGAGCATCTCCCTGCCAGCCTTCCCTGCTCGGTCTCTTGTATGGACAATCCTTACATCTTGCACATTTAAGCTAACTGCTTTTGCACGATGGCTAACGTCCTATTTCGGAGCACTTGGTCCTTGTGTACCTTTGAAACGCACTGCTGTTTCATTACCCTGATTTTGTCTTCAAGGTTTGTGCTTCTATTGTACTCCTACTGTAAGAAGCTGGCTGTTTGTTCTTGCGTAAAATAAAAATGCTTTATTTCTTTTGCCTTTTTCCACCAGCCTTCCTTCCCGTGTGCACAGCAGTGATGCCGGCCAGAGCCTGAGGATATGGACTACATAATTAAAGCCACAATGAACCGTTATGTCTTTTTTGAATTTACATTACTTTTTGTCTGATCACTTAGTCTATATAACTCCGATAAATGTATGAGAGCCCAGCGGAAAGTCTCGCCTTTGTTTTCTAACCAAGAAAGCCAAAGAAATTCCATTTATACTGGGAAAAGAAACCTCACGTTTGAGATGCTGAAAACAGCAAATGCAGCAGAGGATGTCTTAGATATGCACTGCAGGGAGTGGAGTACATTATTGTGGGGTTTGTTTTTTTTTGTGCCGCAACTGTAATGTCGGTGTTGGAGAGGTTTTGGAACGCCACAAAAGGTAAAATGTGGATTCCGTCAGTAGATTTGTATGAAAAAAAAACTTCCTGAGAGGACCAAACCAATGTAAAGAGACACAGACGATGGAGTGAGCAGTGAGCAAAAAAAAAACACATTAAATATAAATATGAGGCACAGAATGGTATTCAATTAAATGCATAAAGGAATTTTTGTCAAATAAAGTTTTTATGGCACCGGGTTTCTTATATTTCGTCGACATATTGCCTGTCTGTGCCTGGTAAATCTAGGCTGGGTGCTGAAGTGTTTGCATTGCAATCACAATGATAAACACAGTCTGAGTGGCTTGACCTTATCTGAGGCAACTAAATCAGCTCTGTATGCAAAGAAAGATTCTCTCACCCGCCGCCTGCTGCCCTCGGCTCCATATGGCTCCGAAAAACTGTGTTACCTATTAAAAAAATGTCCTCCAGACTCCTTCTTGATAGTGGAGAACTACGGCTGAAGTAGTCTCGATGATGTTGGATCTTTTCAGGGCCCCGAACCTAAAAATCTAATTATTGTAATTACAGTGACACGTACTGTAATGTTCTGCACTTCCCTGACCTTGACTCTAACCAGCCTGTAGAGTGGGAAGAGATGAGACAACCCTCGGTGCATGTTACACTTTCCTGGTGTCTGTAAAGTGAAAGGAGGTGCTGGAGTGACCTTGCGTATCAGAGGAGGTACCATCCTCGGGCAAAAGAAGGTTGGCAGAACATTTTCAAAGTTCCAGTCACTGTTTCGTATTAATGTGAGCATGTGGGACTGCGGTACAAGAGCTAAATCAATACAGGAGAGAGGATCATACTTCCACTCCTGTGCTTGTTTGCGATCCACATTTCTCTCTCCACTCCAAGTTGAGACACCTAGAGACGTGACTGGCTGCAGGTCAGTCCCCAGCCAATTAAGACTTCCTGTTGCGACATGCATGATGTAACTGGGCGTCAGTCATCCTCTACTCTGACACACCGGGATAAAATAATCAGTTGTTGCGCCCAAAGCTCATATTTGTTTCCAGTGCCCTCGGCTTGTCGGGTCAAGCTGATACCGGGCTTACCTCTGTGAAGAGATAACTGCATGCAAATGAAGAATGCTGTAGGCGAGGGACAAGGTTTTGGATTTGTAGTTCATTTTTTTTGTCCGTTTTTAAAGTAGTATTGTCCAGTCTAGTTGGAGCTGGCTTTTGTTGTATGCAGGTCAACAGCTGGCGAAACGTGGTGCGCGTTGACGGAAATGCGATCGCGAAACCGATCAGATACGGTCAGACGACAACGCGGTTCTTTATAAGCATTTGTATCAGCACTCATTTGCAGATTTATGAGTATATTAACACATCCTCATCCTAAATGGCTGACAAATTAAACCGGTCCCAAAACAACACTACTGTTGCAGCCCACTAGCAACACACGTACCTGACCATAGTCAGACGGTAAGAGCTTGATTAAGAAAACACTGTGGTTTGACTTAGAACAACTATGTTGCTAACGACATTTCCATTTGACAGGTGCGTTAGCTACGTTACATTATGTATTTGATGCTACTTATGTTACTAAGTTAAAAGAACTCACCATTGACTTCTGGAACAGTGGTCTCCTGAATCAAAGTCCTGTGCTTGTTTAATCCTGCCGACCTCCTCTTCATACTGAGTTGATGCCTTTTACACTCATTCTCCTGACTTCCTCCTCTGCAGTCGCAGTGACTACTACAGCCGCTAGAGGTCGCTAGTTAACAAAGAACGTCAACAGGGCTTGTAATGAGCTGCTTGAATTTTAAATGTATTCAGTTGTTTTTCTAATGAGGACCAGCTCAATTACAGAGAATAGCTGAAATTACCGGAGCACAGAGGAGGAGGTCTTGTCCCGGATATTCGCTATCCAATAGCCCAAAATCCACTTGTTACACCTGAAGGCACTTAACATCAGCCAATGCCCCCAGAGACGAAGTCACCGTCAGACAATAGCTAATGGTTTCTGATAGTATTAAAGGGATATTTAATCCATGATATTTAATCCATGGTCTAGCACACCGTGAAACTGTGTTACACTCCTTCTCGAGAGATCAAGTTAGCAGACCACTAACTTACGGAGTTTTAACAACCTCAGAAACGACCGCAAGACAACAATACACTGCAGTAAATGGATCCAAATGTAAACCGCCACCAAAAAGCCACAAATAATGCTCAGAACAGCACCAAACTTCAGCAACAGTACAAATAGGGTCTCAGCACATAGTCCGGGGCATTAAAACTCCACTAGCTTAGCTGGATTTCTACTGAAAAGCTGACTAAATTTACCACTCTTCTACAGCAGCTTCCTGTTGACGGGAAGTCCCGACGACTCGATTACCGAGTGCAGTAGAGTTCCGCGGCTCATGGATGAAAATGTATGATTATGACTCCATGGAAAAGCAATCAAAGTTCATATGTGTCTTACCTGCCAGTTTATAACAATTATTATCGAGAGCGGACAGGGAAAAGAACGGAATTGAGCATTTCTAACCGCACTCAGTAATCGTTGCGTTGGGACTTCCCCGACCCGAAAGCTGATGGCGGAGAGCAGAAATATGTTTTTAGCTTCCCAATAGAAATCCAGCTAAGCTAGCGGAGGTTAGATGCCCCAGACTGTGTGCTGAGACCCTGTTTGTACTGTTGCTGAAGTTTAGTGCCATTCTGAGCATTATTTGTGGCTTTTTGGTGGTTTATATTTGGATCCATTTACTGCAGTGTATTGTTGTCGTGCGGTCTTTTCTGAAGTTGATAAAAATCCGTAAATTAGCGGTCTGCTAACTTGATCTCTCGAGAGGGAGTCTAACACAGTTTCACAGTGATTTAGACCATGGATTAAACTTACACCGGAATTTCCCTTTAAAGGGCTGGTATCATAGTCTAAGAACTATAATCAGGTTGATGTGAGAGTGGTAGATGCTTTGAAAAAAAAATGGTCTGGTGGTCCCAAATAATAATCATCTTAGATCAACTTTTAGTTAGCTCAGTTATCTGAACCCCCTGACTCGAGGTGTCCGAGGCCAACTGCACGGCTTTACCGCCCTATCATCTGATATTCTTTGTGAACCTCTCTAAACCAAAGTGCTAAGATGCTTTTCGGAAGCTGGGCTTAGCTCTGCTTAGTACCAGATGACTCCTCAAGCCCCATGCTGTTTCCAATACCGCAGCGCTGCCTGCAGCCAAGCCATAAGTGATACAGAGAGGGGAAGCTGGAGCACGGGGAGGGGGGGGGGGGGCTGGAGAGGAAGGGGGTAGATGAGAGGTTGGAAGAGATAAAAGGGATGACAGAGTGACAGAGGAGGATGGGGTAGGGCGCCGAGAGTGCTGGGCGGCGGCGGCGGCGGCGGCGGTGGTGGTGGGGTTCTACGATGACTAGTTTGTCTAGTCAGGTTTGTTCTCCTCTGTCAGCTCTCCCAAGCATCCGTCCATCCTGCTGAGACTGAGAGAGATGAAAGTGTGAGGATAGCTCGGCGGCTAGTGAGAGGAGGAAAGGTGAAGTGAGCTCCTGCAGGGATGGCAAGGAGCAAAGCAGGCGGGGGGGGGTTAGAGTTGGTGAAAATAGCCTGCGCTGAACTACAAGCTGCATTCCTAATGCCACATTTGCTTTTCATTGGCTCCAGTGGTCTGTCATTTGCTGCTTGCCAGAGAAGCACTTACAATCAGACCTCAAGTATTATAGGAACTCCCTTATGGGTGCTATTCTGGAATTCATTGATCTTGCCCGATGCAATGAAAGTCAATTTTTTACAGGGCTCAGTCTCAGAAAGTAGCATTCTTTCACTGTTTTCAGACAGTAACCGGGGTTGCCGGTGAAAGGTCCTTGGGTAAAACTGCATTTGCGTGTATGTAGAAACATACCGCAAGAAATTCCGATTCAGAAACAGAAATACCAAATTAGACCACTCAATAAAATATTGTATGAAACAGCGTGTGGCGGTAATGAACCACAAATAATGAGCCGCAAACATTCTCCGAGGGTACGTTTGGTCTCCGGTCCAGTAAATAGTCGTTGTATGGATGACTCTGCAAACATATCCCCAAATTGTAGTAATTGTTCAATATAACAAGCCCAGGAGTCTACTACCATGCTAGCAGCTGTGAAGCTCTACATATGCACTTGAGCTAAATGCTAACGTCAGCATGTTAAAACGCACTGGCTGATGGGAATGTCACGCAGATATTTGAAGACGCACCAAAGTATTGCACAGGTCAAAAACTCGACCTGAAGAGAGGGTCTGGGGATCAAGCTATTACAATTCCTCCTGAGGGGAATATGAATGTCTGCACCAAAGTTCAAACATTTCACTCGATGTCACTCAATTTATGTCTACCTCATATTGGCACCACATGAAAAGTCAGGAGATCACCAAAGTCATTGGAGTTTTCTTCACGGCATCAAGTAGTTGTTGAAATATTTCAGTTCAGGTTTTGGACCGAGCGGCGCTGCTCTCCCTGGAGGGGTATGACTAAAAAAGTAGAATCACATCTTCTTTCCCTGTTATTCCCAGCTGGTCTAATAAACAAGTGTGAAATTGGTAAATTCAAATTTTTAAAAGGGTCAAAACCAGCACGGTGTTACATTCTGTTGGTAGAGGACAATTTTGCAATGTTCAATTTATATTCAATGTCCAACAAGCCCAACGGCAGGAGGGGGTGTGTGTTATTTTTTCTGTCGAAAAAGGTAAAAATTTAGAATGAGGAGGATGTGAAGAGTTGAGGACTGAGGTGCTTTCAGGTGAATGGGGCCCTCAAACGATAAAGCTTATTGCCCCGCATGATTAGTGTAGACTGCTGAGCAATCTGCAACTACTGGAGTTCGGCTGATAACAATAGTCTGTAGATTCGCTTAAACGACCAAACAGATTTATCGGTTGACCTCTGCCTCATAGCTCCACAACTAATGCTAAATGTGTGTTTTTTTAACCTGTACCTACCACTTCAGTAACATTATGTCTGTGACGTTGTGTCATTATGTTTAAAAGAACTCACTGTTGACTTCTGGTTTTTACACTGGATGCGAACAGTGGTGTCCTGAATCAAAGTCCTGTCCTACTTTAATCCTTCCTCCATCCCCGACCCTCTCACAACAAAGACTTTATATTACTCCTCCTCACTTCCTCCTCTGCAGCTGCATTAGCTACTATAGCCACTAGAGGTCGCTGCCTAACAACAAACAGCAATAAAGGTCATAATGAGCTGCCTGAACGTGAGAGCAACGGGCAGCCGACGGTGTCGCCAAGCAACGGTAAGCATTCTCGCCCTTGAGGCTAACGTAAGCTAGCAAACTACAAACTACTGCCGCGCCTTCCCGACTCATTTTTCACCCTGACTGATTTGATTCTGCTTTTGTTTTCCCTTGTTGTGAAGTATTACCGTTACTTGATCACACTGTTGCAACAGAGGGTCCATTTTGTTTACGTCTGCTTCCCCGAGAGATCACATGAGGTAGTGCACGTTTGGGATGAGTAGTATTAGTAGTGTGAGTCCTGCAGGAAACTATTTACTATGACTATTTACCGTAGTGTAGGCAGTCATACATATTAAAGTATATAGTAGATATCTTATAACTTCTCACTGAAAATTCACATTTTGAGAGGCCTTTAATAAATAATCCATCACGACCCTTGGTTATTGTGGGAGATAATGTATTTCTAGAAGGTGAGTTGAAGGATTTTTCCATTGAACACAATAAAAGTCTGAAGTTCGAGCATCAAAAGGCGCTTTCACGCTGGCTTCCACAGCTTGATCTGAGATGCTGCGCCCTCCAGATGTCGATCAAACATTATCTTCATACCTGTGAGGTCTTATCCTTTTGGATCGTCACGGCCTTTCTCCCATTTATCCCGCACACATCAGAAACGCTCGACCCCGTTGCTTTCCCGTCACCTGGCGGACGGTGACGGACATGGAGGGGTTCGCAAAACTGCAGACGGAGGCTGAAAGACTATTAGGAGTCGGTGATTACTTTAAATTATGCGGGTTCACTTATGTTGAGTTTGTTCCAAAGCGCATCCAGACATGCGGTCGCACAGTCACAATTTAGCACTGCATTTAATTCAGCTTTGACAGCGATGGAAGCAGCCGGAGCAGACGTGACTCTGTCTGCCGCCCTGATTCTGTGCTATCATCTTATTTCCCCTGCTGGTCGTCATTTATTGGGCCTTCATAAAGACAGAATGAGCGAGATCTCAGCCAGGCAGTATTAACCGCCCTCCTCCTCCGAGACAAACCAAAGTCAACTCTCTCTCCTGCGTTCCCTTTTTTCTCCCCTCTCCATCTCTCCGTCCTTCTTACCTCTTGTTGCTTTTTCTCTTATCTTTTTTTTCTCTCCCCCCCCCCCTCTCTCCCCCCTTCTGATATCCTCTTCTTCTCCTCTCCGGAGAAAACAGAGGAGTCTTATCGCAGTTTAATCTCCAGCTGAGAGTCGGCGGTGCGGGGGCCCCAGCCAATGTGACTTTGTCATTTATTCCGTGTCGGGGCATCTTAGAGGACGGCCGAGTGTTTGTGTCGAGAGTGGTCGGGTGATTGAGTCGCGGCGAGAGCCCCCAGGCGCAGGAAAACAGAAACGGGGGGGAAAAAAAAAACGAAAAAACAAAAGGAGAGTGAGAGTGAATTTTCACAACAAGCACAATTCAAACATGGTAATCTGATGCCCGGAGATATTTGAACACATATCCAGACAGAGGGGGGCTGCAGGCGGTGGGCGGTGGTGTCTTCTGTCTGTGAGAGTGTGTGTGTGCAACCCAGAGCTTTCATACGAGCACCGCTGTGATCCACCTACTGTGACAAGTGCTGCGGCTGGGAAACCAAATAATATGCAAGAGGAAAATTAACGGATAGGATGGAGGGCAGAAGAGGAGGAGTGAGAAAAAGGAACCCACTCGGGCTGCCTCGCTAAAGGACAACAGTGGGTAGAAGGAGAGAGAAAGGAAAAAAAGAGAAAATAATTACGATTGCTTCAATCTGCCTTCCATCCATTCCCAGCTTGAAACCTCACCATGCAGAGAGAGAAATAAGAGCCGGAGTCTGAAATGGCCCCACAGGTGGAGGAGAGAATGAAAAAAAAGCACTTAGGATAATAAAGAGAGGTCAATCCCATTCAGAACAAAGACGAGGTGTCTGTGATATCCAGGTCAGATTCTCTCCGGAGGTCTGAATCTCTCCACTTTATGTTTTCGTAATGGGCTTTTTAATTTGATTGATGGGTTGCCTGTCAAATCCTCTCGTTCCCGAGGGGAGGGCTCGACACATTTTAGAAGTTACACTCCCCAACTCGTAATGGACAGTCGGGGGGACGTGAAGGGGAGAACAGGACTTGATGTGTTTGGATATCGTTTTGCTCGGGGAAGGAAGGATGAGGAGAAAGAGTGATGGCCGTTAATGACAAGACGGAAGCACCGTCTGAAATCATTGTACTCAGACGGTTTACGGACATTTCGGATACCTATGAATCATCGCTGTTGGGCGTCAAGGCAGGTCACACGACCATAACTTCTGCATCTATAAAATGTGACACTTGTGGGACTGTTAGCGGAAAACAGTGGATGTGCCCGGACGGTGTTTTTTTTCCTGTCATTGTGGGAGTTTTTGAGGGGAACTATACGATAAAGTGCATGCATTTTACATTGGAAGTTCAAGATCAAATGCAAATGCACAAAAAAAATAAGAAGGCCAAAAGCAGTGCAGGATGTAGAAAACAGGTTGTGATTTTGGTAAAAACGCCTATGCTAGCTACTTGTGAAAGTTCACGTCACCTGCAGCACAGGAAATTTGTTCCTTTTTTTTTTAACATTGGGGATACTTTAAAAGCTATAAATGTTATGCCTGTTAAAATAGAAAAAGCTCTGTCAAAATGTAATAATTGTCAATAATTTGTCAGTTACAGGTCTGGATCTGGACAGGATGGCGTCTGGATCTAGGTCTATCTGTAATCTCCAGGGGGTGGGCAGGGGTGGAAGGTTATGACCCAATCAGCAGAATAAATATTAGCTAAATACATTTTGCTCTGGTCTGGTTCAGGCACAAACACCACTTGGTCAGGGTTAGGAAAACATCATGGTTTCGCTTAAAATACCTGTTTTGATCGCCGTGATCAGGGATGGAGAAGGTCCGGCTTGCTTTGAAAAGGAGCCAGTTCTAACTGCCACAAAGACCTCGTTAAAATGTCCCCGGTTGTCTTTAGGAATGTCCAGCAGTGTGATTCGAACTGCCGTCGTCCTTTGGCAGCCTTGTTGGCTTGTTGTAAAAGTAATAACAGCTGGAAAGATGCTCATAGCAAAAATGACACGTTGAGCATGGCATAACAATCTGCAACCACACCATGTGAGGCTGTATTTAAGGCTAAGTGCTAACTGCTAACAGCATGTTAGCATGGACAAAGCCTCTGTACATGGAACACCCACTCTACCCACTAAAATGCATTACTGCTTAACCAGATAATATAGAGGCATCAGTATAAGATCAGGTTTAGACTGCTTTATAATCAGTTAAAAGTTCATTGTAGTACGTTTAACAATTATAGTGTTCATCCTCTTAGTCTGGGATGCTAACATGCTAACATTTGTTGATTAGCATTAAATGAGGATAGGGATGTCTTTAGTTCGGGTTTTCTGTCACAAACAAAATACATACATGCTGATGGTGCGAGATGAAATATCAGCAAAATTCCCAAAGCTATCATGCTCATCCTCTAGGCACCACAAATATATGTGCTTAATGTCATTCATGGCAATTCATTCAATAACTGTTGAAACATTTTAGCAAAATATAAACTTGCCAACCTCCTGGTGGCGCTAGATGAAAAAGGAAAATCCATGTTATATCTTGTTTTTTTTTTTGCATTTGATTTTTTTTGTCTTTTATCTTTTAAGACATTTTCTCCCCCCCAGTGAATCTCAGTCAGATTTATGATGATCTACCTTGTTGTGAAAGATTTATAGCATAAGCAAAATGAGTGGAACACGGAGACGCTGAAGCACACTTTCTATCACATTATTACTGGGAAATAGCACTCATATCCAAAGGATTCACTGGACTGACGCCGCCCAAGACAATCTCGGTCTTTTTCACACGGATGGTGGAAGTGAGCGGATGCGGATGGGTGATTGTGCCTGAAACCGAGCGTTGCGTCTTTCTGGCTCACTTCAAGAAGGGATTTCTGACAGTAAAGACTGTAAAGTCGAGGCTTATTTTCATTTTCTTTCATATCTTTGTCAATGTCCTCGTCAATCACTGTGAAAGAAACTGAGGGGAAATCAGCCAGAAACAGGAGTGTTTGCTCTAGCAGACTGCATGGAGCACAATAACATTTAAGTCTCATATGTGCTGCTTTTGATCTCTCAAGTTCTCCTGTGGTGACGTGAACTTGAGATAAACCTGAAACTTGTTACGACTTCCAAATCCACAACTTTGAGGGTATACAGGGACGGGGAGAGGGAATGAAAAACATCAGACAAGCCAGATTTAGCAAAAAACATGTTTAATCTCTCCTTGATGCGTGTCTATTTACACGTAATAAATCTGCAAAATAGGAAAGAGCAGGATATTTACACAGGCGTGAAACAGCCAAAACCTGTCACAGCAGCTTCAAGTCTGAAACTCTTAAAAAGGTATCAGAATTCATAAAGTATTAAAACTCTTTAAGGTTTTTTTTTCTTTTTTTTTTTTCTTTCTGCCTCTCTCCTCTTTAATCTGTGTGTGAAGGTATTTTGCGTCCTATACGCCTTCTCTGAAATGTACTCTAATCAAAGTGAACACTGCAGGTGAGGAAGCTGGAGAGAGCTGGAGGGATGAGAAACTTCTGAGTGTTGCTGCTGGAGGGGGGGATCAAAAAATGGCAGATGAGGGGAAGTATTAAGGTTGTGTGGCGGTGAGGAGGTGTCATGTTGGAGGGTGCAGCCCATACTGACAAATAAGTACATTTAACATACACTTCAGGAGAAGATTGATACCAATCTCACATTTATATTCTAAATACAAAGCTGGAGCCAGGATGGAGTTAGCTTAGCAAAAACACTAGATGCAGGCGGATAAAGCTAGCCGGGCTCTGTTCTAAAGCAAAACAAACAAAAACAAAAATGTATATGATTAATTATGCTGATGCTCTTTTTCTCATTTTTGCACAGAGTGAGGTGAGAAGATTGATACCACACTCATGCTGGTATGATAAATATAGAGCTAGAACCGAGATATTAAGCCTAGCTTAGCAGAACAGTTAGATACAGCTAGCCTGGTACTGTTCAAAAGTAAAACATTTACATTTACAAACACTTTCGTCTGCTAACAACAGCTAACAAATGTAATGTGTTAATTGGCTTCTTTCTTCTTTCGTAGCTAAGCTAACCACCTCCTGGGACTAGTTGTCCATAAGAAATAGGACATTGGACTTTTCATGTGGTCTTCGAGGGTGAAATGACAGGCTAACAGTACAAATGTTTGGTACAAAGCTGGAATCAGGATGTAGTTAGCTTAGCTCAGGTTAGCAAGGCCGAAAGCAGGGATAAAGCAAAGTAAATAAAATCAGCGTACAGTTATTCTTCCTCAACATTTCTGTTCATGAAAAGTTAAATAAATGAGATACACTTTGTTAATAAGCAATTGTATTTTTTCACAAAGGACCTTTACTTGCTAAGCTAGGCCACTCCAGCTCTGTACACGCACATGAAATCGTTTTTCAGTCTTCAGGAAGCAAATAAAATACTTCATAAAATATTGCACTCTTCTTCAAGTACATGTTAAACGAATGTTGTCAAAATGCACATTTAAACATATTCCTCTGTCTCTTTTTAAACACGCACCTTGAGTCAAACCCTTTAAGTGTATGTAAAAATACATTATTTTCAGTATGGTAGGAGGCTGACAAGGCACAGTGAACAGCTCTGCCTCAGTCAATCGCCGAAGAGAATCTCGTCCTCCGCCTCTCTCCTTCTCTCGCTCCACCCTCCTCCTCCCTCCTTCATCACTGTCTTTTTTCCGCTATGTGGAAGTCGAACGCCACAGATGCAACGGAATGGAAAATGAAGCGATACCATGGCCTTCAAAGCGCTTCCTCTGCTTTGCCCAAGTCTTTTCATCTTTTACCCCAACAAGTGCAGCAGAAAACAAGAAGCAAAAACCAAGAAACAAAAGCACCAAGAGACCAAGCGGGCCTTATCTCTCCATCTCGCTGAACTTTTTTTTCTTTTGTACTCCCTACAAAGTGATCCTTGGGGTTACTAACTAAGCCTCATTACTCTTTGCACATCTCTAAAAATCAGCTTTACAAGTCTTCATCAAAAGAACAATTGAGCATTCGAACATCAATGCAGTGGTCCGCATCCTCAGACTGTTCCAGTTATTAATTCAAATTGAACGGAATGTGTTAATGAGCGCATGCTCGTTGAAGTGACATCGTCTCAATTTCACCATTCATCAAGCTTAAAGACAAAACAATAAATACCTTCAATGAGGGGGTATTTAAACGACTGTAAGGAGCGCTAAAATCGTTTTGTGGAAGAACTGAAGAGCAGATGGATCAAAGGGAATCTCGTGTCAAGGATGCTGATCTCCTGATGTGGATGAATGAAGCTTTGGTCAGCTGCCCTGTATGTTGTTTTACCCTGTGTAGATCAGTGGTTCAAGTATCGAAGAACATACAGTCGGCTACGTTTTATTT
Organism: Sparus aurata; assembly: GCF_900880675.1. Taxonomy (NCBI): domain Eukaryota; kingdom Metazoa; phylum Chordata; class Actinopteri; order Spariformes; family Sparidae; genus Sparus; species Sparus aurata. The sequence goes on along the minus strand of NC_044193.1, from coordinate 27,993,531 downwards.
GGTCCAGACACATGTTGATGCTGCCAGATGAAAACACGGCGTGAACTGCAGGCTAATATCTAAAGAGTGGAGCGTACTTTTTTAGGGGTATTCTTAAACATCTTAAATCTATGGAGGGAAATGTACTTTTTTGCACGTTTTTACTTGACAGCACCAATATGTGTTTGGTTTGATGGCAAGAGTTGGTGCAGGTATACATGAAAGTTAAAGTAAAAGGATATTGTCAAAGAAGATGGCTGAAAGAGTACCAAATTAAGGTAGCCAAGTCTGGGTTTCTGCTCCTTCAAATGTCATGCCCACAGTCGGCCATGTTGGAGGTCTTCAATGCTTTGGGCGACAACAGAGTGGATGTCTCATTAATGAGAACTGTGTTGTTCACATCTATGCAGCTGGGAAATGCCATCAGATTTATTAGCATTCTAATTTTTGGAGCTAGGTAGTCACTTCGTCAGCTAACAGCTAACGTGTGGCTAGCACCTAGCAGTGCCTTGTAACATGAAACTACAATCTCTTGCCAAAACCTTGGTAATGTTTAATCATTGTAATTTGTTTTTAAGGCATGGGACTTAGATTGGAGGGAATGCTGCTATAAGACACAATCCAAAGGGACTAAGGTGTAAATTCCCCATTAACTTCAGTGACTGAAAGCTTACCAATTGCACCCTGTTGCACTTTGAAAATGCAAAACAGCCATGACTAAACAGTTATCGCATCGCCAGTTAGTCGACCATCTGGTGTTTTCCAAGCATCGCTATCACACTTAGTCTGCAGGCTGTTTGGGTGTTCTGCGTTGACGTCAACGGAAGAATCAAAAGGATACGATTTTGTGTGATTAAGTGATTATCTATCAAAGTTGTAGAATTGCCAATGCCAGTTCCATTATTTTTAAAATGACTGATAATTTCGCTCGAACTATCCTTGGCTATAGATGTTTATTCTTAGCTTAACAATTTTCCAACGACGACACAACTAGTGTGTTGCCAAGCTAGCTTAACAGTAGCATCTATCCCAAAACAGGCCCCTTTGTGGCCACCAATAATGACAAAAAGGGATGTGGGCAGATGGATTGTTACTGGACTGGAAATCATTTCGGGGGGCTTCTGTTTGGTCCGCTGGATCTTACTGAAGAGCAGTGCTCCCTGCAATCACAACGGCACATCACAGAGATAGAAAAGCCCAAGAAAGTAAGACTGAATTGAAAATAACTGGGATCTTTTAGTTTCCTGTGTCTTAGTATAAACTCTTGAACTGATAGCACAGCTCAGGATGAAACCTTTGACAACGGCCCTGGCCTAGACGACTCCTGATGCACCCGCAAAGCTTTACGCTATCCGAACTTGACTCTAGTGTCAGCTGGTCGGAGGCCCCTTCGACACTTTTTGCAGCAAAAAACAAATCTGAGGGAAGCACTGTTGAAGAGGAAGAAAAAGAAAATGATTTTGAGGCATCTGCGACTGTTTCTTTTAAAGTCGTTTTGTTTCTTAAAAGTGCATTTGATGTGTTTTAACCTGCTTTGTTATCAAACTCAAACAAACAGGGACAGGAGGGATAAGCAGAGGAGTGTTTGTTTCTCAACCCTACCTATCAGATCTGGTTGTTAATGTGTCTCGTCTGGTTGCTCTACATTTCATAACAAGCTCTTACAGGATGGACGACCGCGGACTGTTTATTACCCTGGTTTGTTGAACATCTTTTGTTCTCTACCTTCTAGCCTCTGTTATTAGCCTTCTAGCCTTTTTACACTCACAGGAGGAAGGAATGTCTTGTTTTTGAATGCATGGTTTTTGAAGCACTGCAAGTTAATGTGGAGCAGCATGTACTGGAAGGAAAACAGTGTTTTTTTTTGTTGTTTTTTTTACCCCTATAAAACCACGAAACGAAAAAAAAAAAAAAAGAGAAAGGCCTTCAACTGGTACAAAAACACATACATAAATCAAGCTACATTTCATTATCTTTTCATAAACCACATTCACATTTCAAAGATTGAACCTTTAGCTTTACCACCTTCACTGCGGACTAAAAAAAACCAAGCCAAAATAAGATTAAACAATACTGTCTCACCTTCTTCTGCACACCGAAACTGGCCTTCATTTTGGATGGCACAGCTTATACATTATTTTTTTTTTTTTTCAGACAAGAGGGTAAGTCTAGAAAAACAATATGAAGAAGTTGTCGAGCACGCTGCGCCAGGGTTCGACTTAAACGACTGCCTAGCGCCTCTATAGTCATCTGCTAGCACAGCGTGAGGCTGGCTTCCACACAAATGACTTCTATCTCATCTAAATCAGCCGACCAGGCCTGGATGTTTTTGGTTTCTCTAAAACGAACACAAAAGCACTGTAGGTCGGTTGGCTCACAGGCGACTTCCAGACATCATTTGCCTACTCATACTACCTTTAGAGCCAAACATGTAGCACACATTGGCCCTCGTGAAATATAGAAAAGTGTCTGTAATATATATATATTTTTGCCATTTACCTTTTTTTTTTTTTTTTAACTCTCACTTTCAGTCACTAAGAATGACAACATTTTCATCATAGTAGCACATTTCATCTAACGAAAAGAAGTCTCTTTGCACTAAACGACATTCAAAGTAAAACATGGCACAGGACGACTGTTTCCTTGTGTTTTCATAAGTTTTTCATCTTGGAAATATCAAATCCTCTTCTCAAACTTATCTTTTGTACATTACAATGGAAAACGTTTTTTTCAACTTTTCATCTGTTTTAAAAACAAAAGGTTTGTATTTATATATCTATATATATATATATATATATTCATATATCCTCTTCTCTCTTTTGATTTAGCTTTGTTGTGCAAATTCAGCAGTAACACAAGTGGCACAGCACTGGGGAGAGTAGGCAGTTTGGGGGGAAACAAATGAAATCAAATGCGATAACAAATCAAATGCAGAGTTATGAAAAGGAAAAATGTCCTTTGTTTGACTACAGTGGAGTTCCTGTTGATAAAGAGTTGGAGGAAGTTTCCCTGCAAAAAGTCCTTCCTCCTGGTTGCCCTGCAGTGGCAGCCGCCTTTTGTGTTGCCAAGCATCCACTCTGCTGAAGTGTCTTTGAGCAACACACTGAATCTCTACCAGCTCCGTGGCTGCTGTGTAACTGTCCCTGACCTCTGACAGAAAAGAGAAAAATCCATACAGGGATCAAGTAGCGCAGTGTTATATCCTGGATTTTTTAATGGGCTCACAGTCTGAAGCGTAGCCTTGGCTGTGGAAAGTTTGTACCTTCCCCGTAGCTTTTCAGCTCTGTGTCCAGCTAGATGAGTTTTTTTTTTGGTCACCACTGTGCATGTGCTGCTCCTGATTGTGGCCAAAGTACCCAACTGCTTTTTCTTCTTCCGTAGGACTCTAGATGTGATGAGGGCCTTGATGAAAATAAACGCTCTCCTGAGCTGAGGTCCATATCGTCTGAGGCTGAAGGGTGCGCTTGATTTGGTTGTTTGGAGCTGGGTTGGTGGCTCAGAGAGAGAAAAAAGAAAAGAAGCCAACCCAGCTAACGGGGCCTTAATTCCAAACTCTGCTGTCTCTCCAGTGTGCTGCTGCTGCTGGGTGCTTGTGTCCATGCAGTCCTTTTTCCGCTGCTGTTCCTTGTTGTTCGTGAGGGTGATAACGACAGACTTCAAACGTCGAGGGTCAAAATGTCACAAAGCTTGTCGGGGAAGGCGTGTTGGTTGGCCAGGTCTCCGCTAGCCGAAAGCGCGCGATTGGCCGGTCCTCAGCTAGCCAGCGCCATGGTGTCGATGACCTGCTCCAGCTTGCCACGGAGCCGCTGTCTGCGCGACTGCTCGTCCTTCTGTAACGCCGACAGGATCTGTACACGAAGACACAACATATGTAAGTTTTTTCAATCCTACAGCATGAAGCAAAGCATACTGGGTGCCCCTTTCACAAAATCTTTTGACGCTCAGATACGAAAAGAGAACGTGGTCTGGCACTAATACAAGTTTCCTTCTTAGTGATTACCTTTTAAACTGACGCTGACAACATGGACAGGGTTGGCGGGGCAGATGTGAGGGCCGGTGGGATGTCTATAATGGCATGTTAATGGCCACTGGAAGTGTGTATAGGCGTGCATGTGTTGGTCTCTTATTAAGTGTGACATGAACAACGGAGGGAGGAGCTGGTACAGTACAGCTTAAAAACACTCTGTATTTATGTGTGCATTCTTCTTTGTGTTGCATCGTCCTGGTTAATGCGCATTAGCATGCGTGTGTGAGTGTGTTAAGTGCGTTTGTGTGCATTTATGCCAGTGCGCACACGCCCGCTCTCGTGTGTGTGTGTGTGAAAGGTCAGGGCATGTGTCAGAGGCGATGGGGACCGTGCAGCTGCCTACATCTGGATAATAGGCTGTAATGAAGGGGAGCAGTTGGTTTGAATGGAGCCAGCTGCAAGCAGCCAGCCTAACTACTGTAATACTGCTGCAATGGAGGGATGGAGGGGAGGAGAGGGGAAGGGAGGAGGCTGAGGGGACTTATCATTCACAACATAAAAGCATGATAAGGGTAGGTAAAAGCAGAGGTTGTGAGGACATATGGTTGTCCGTCAGCAACAGTAGGAGGATATGAACCATAGCTCAATATTCAACATTGTGTAAAAGTGTTGTGTAAAAGAAAGAAATACAACATACTTATCACATACACATACACATGCACACAATTAAAAACAAAAACATTTAAGAGGTTTTACGGCAAATTCCATTGTACAGTAAGTTGGTGGTATTTACCAAGACACATATTTGAAATTTCCCAAAAATTGCCACAATAATTAACCCCAAATGTACTGAAAGCAACAATATCCTGATTTTTTCTAGTTAGCACTTCATACATTGCTCCTCATTTCTTTCTCTTTCCAGGAAACCTCTGGCTGGTTTCTGACTCACTTCTGCTGATCATGCCATTTTAATCTCCAGCTAGTTTCTGTCTTAAGTTCTGCTGCTCAGCAAATAAATTACATTATATACATACAGTAGTAGCCTCCCCGGGAAAGTCTATTCCAGGGTACTGGAGAGGAGAATTCGGCCGATAGTCGAACCTCGGATCCAGGAGGAACAATGCGGTTTCCGTCCTGGCCGTGGAACACTGGACCAGCTCTATACCCTCCGCAGGGTGCTCGAGGGTTCATGGGAGTTTGCCCAACCAGTCCACATGTGTTTTGTGGACTTGGAGAAGGCATTCGACCGTGTCCCTCGTGGCATACTGTGGGGGGTGCTCCGGGAGTACGGGGTCGGAGGCCCTCTGTTAAGGGCTGTACGGTCCCTGTACTGCCGGAGCAGGAGCTTGGTTCGCATTGCCGGCAGTAAGTCAGACCTGTTCCCAGTACATGTTGGACTCCGGCAGGGCTGCCCTTTGTCACCGGTTCTGTTCATTACTTTTATGGACAGAATTTCTAGGCGCAGCCACGGGCCGGAGGGGATCTGGTTCGGGAGCCAATGGATCTCATCTCTGCTTTTCGCGGATGATGTGGTCTTGTTGGCTCCTTCGAGCCGGGACCTCCAGCATGTCCTGGGGCGGTTTGCAGCCGAGTGCGAAGCGGCTGGGATGAGAATCAGCACCTCCAAATCCGAGGCCATGGTTCTCGACCGGAAAAAGGTGGCCTGCTCCCTCCAGGTGGGAGGAGAGTTCCTGCCTCAAGTGGAGGAGTTTAAGTATCTTGGGGTCTTGTTCACGAGTGAGGGAAGGATGGAGCGTGAGATTGACAGACGGATCGGTGCAGCGGCCGCAGTAATGCGGTCTTTGTATCGGTCCGTCGTGGTGAAGAGAGAGCTGAGCCGAAAGGCGAAGCTCTCGATTTACCAGTCAATCTACGTTCCGACCCTCACCTATGGCCATGAACTTTGGGTCATGACCGAAAGAATAAGATCCCGGATACAAGCGGCCGAAATGAGTTTCCTCCGCAGGGTGGCAGGGCGCTCCCTTAGAGATAGGGTGAAGAGCTCTGTCACCCGGGAGGGGCTCAGAGTAGAGCCGCTGCTCCTCCACATCGAGAGGAGCCAGCTGAGGTGGCTCGGGCATCTGTTTCGGATGCCCCCGGGACGCCTCCCTCGGGAGGTGTTCCTGGCATGTCCCTCCGGGAGGAGACCCCGAGGAAGACCCAGGACACGCTGGTGTGACTATGTCGCCCAGCTGGCCTGGGAACGCCTTGGGGTCCTCCCGGAAGAGCTGGAGGCAGTATCCGGGGAGAGGGAGGTCTGGGTGTCCCTGCTCAGGCAGCTGCCCCCGCGACCCGGCCCCGGATAAGCGGATGAAAATGGATGGATGGATGGACATACAGTAGTGTAAGTCCATTTTTAAACCTTTTACATTTTCACCAATTCAGCAATCAGGCCCGGATATATATGTTATAATACATACATAACTTGAGTGGTGTGAAGACCTCGATAGGCAATTAGTGAGTGACACTTCTTAAATGGGATTCTTGAATATAACGCTGTATTTGTCTGTAATTTGCCATTTATGGTGGCTTACTATTAGAAAAAAAAAATACATTTAGTTGCAAAGTTGAACTGGTCTGTGTCAGCGTGTTATATTACAGAAATTACCAGCTATTTATTAACGGCTTATTGGAAAATATCAGGATATTATTCAATTATATTCCTGTAATTTTCTATACCTTGAGGTAATTATTGTTGTAATTTTGGGGTAATGTCAAAGATGTAACTTAATTACCACCTACTTACCCTGAAATTTCCAGGCCTGTGAAATGAAGTGTGTCTGATTGTTGTCTGTTACGTGTTGGTTTGAAAAAGACGGGACATGACGGAGGTCAATCTCCTCAACTCTCAGCAGGAAAGCAAATGAGCCTTATTCTCAAAATATTGAGCTGTTCCTTTAACGTGCACTCAAACACACGCTCACTCACACACATCCAGGTCTTCGGAAAAAATTGCACAAATTTAATGAAGCGCCATTAGCGTCATAATGTGTTAAGCTCATGCCTTAATGTGCAACCTAATGGTGATAATACCTTCCAGCCTGTACCCGTGTGGACTGGTTATCAGTGTAATTGAATTCAAATGACCTCATGGTATCAGTCAAAACAAGTAAAGGGGGAGGGGGAGTGACACAGCACACCGTGCTACTCATTACAACACTCACCTCGTCTTTGTATTTGGTGATGTAGGAGTAGATCTCATGCAGAGCAGACATACTGTTGAACTGGCTGAGGTGCAGGCGGGACTGCTCTGCTAGGTAGGCACTCATGTCCTGATCGCTGATGGCCGGCATGCGGGAGATGTCAGAGTAATACCTGGAGGGGAGGTTGGCACATATTTGTATTCAATCCGGAACTTGACTCACTGGGCTGGACTTAACTGGTGGTTAAATATTCTGAAGGCAAACAGTGGCAGCTGGTGACCAGTCTTCACACTGGGGGACTGATACTGTTCCATGTTCAGTATTTAGCTGATGTTTCAGTATTGTGCTCAAGGACACTTTGACAGGATCAATGAACATGTGAGGGGCATAACCCAGCTGAAGAGGTCCGCTTGTGTCCACTTCCTAGAAAAATATTCAGTTTTGTGCCATAGGAGAGTAAAGAAACTGGAAAATATTCATATTCAAAACGCTGGAATAAGAGAATTTTTACTATTAAAAAAACAAACAAACAAACAAAGAATAGTTGGTAATTAATTTAATTGTCGACAACTTTTTTTGTGCTAATGCTATTCAGAGCTAGGTTGTGGCCGGTTAAGGTGACATAATTAAGTATTAAGCAAGTAAGCCCCCCCACCATATTTCTGCAACAGTCAGTCACATTGTAACTGCAATCAAACAGTATCGAGATCGGACAGGCTTGCTAGGGATTTAGTCCAATCAGATCACGACTCATTTAAAATTCGAGCCATAATCTGCAATTTCTCCTAACCCCGCCTACTTTTTGAGACCTTTTTGATAACTTATCATTCATTTTGGGTGAAAACAATATGATAAATCTCCTGTGATCTGTGGACATTTCCACTCTTCTACGCGATGAGTCGAAACACCCTAAATAAAATCAGCTATTTTATTAAAGATCCAGCCTCCCTTCCCATCCTCATAATGTCTGAACAGTCCCTAATGATGAATGAGGTCCATCCTGTCCACGGCAACCTTTATATTATTGACTCAGTGTTGTTGGCTACATCCGAGGAGCGAGAGCGAGGCAGGCGGAGAACACAGCGAGCGAACAATGCAGTATATTAAGAATACATCCCAATATTGAGCTGCACCGGGGCCTGTTTGCACAATCCATATCTCAACTATCTCAAGGTTTACTGCAGCAGGGGCAGGCTGGGCCGGAGTGTGGGTTAGGAGGCATAATAGAAACAAGGTTTAACTGCACCCAATTAACCATCACCTATAAATCCTTATCTCACACCGCCTCCAAATGCTCTCTGCAAGCCGCAGGACTTGCTGTAGCACACTCAAGTATGATGCTTGGAATAAAGAAGTGGAGCCTGTGTCAGGATTACTGTCTGCTCTTCTGTTTGCGGCTGCAGCAGCAGAAGGGCGGGTACAATGCACAGTGGACGTCTCATTTACCTTTTTCAACTTGCATAGTTTAATCAAGTGGCTTTGTTTTATACATCATTTAATTACCATCAGCGGTTGTTACTCTCTGTTCTGCGCACACAGAATCTTGGCAAAGCGGGGAAAAATCGCGACTCTTTCATCATCTCTTACAACATCAGTACACGCCGTGGGAGGAGCCGCGATGCACGTTGCCAAACAAAGCTACTCAGAGACTGTTGGACTCTTCCCCAAACGCAGAGACGATGACTGTGGCAGGCGTCGGTGGAGCGTAACTCATCTGGAGTTTAGTCAAACATTGTGGAGCTGAATAGAAAAGATGAAGGGTGAACCCGAGGACATTTTCTTCTAGGGAGCCTCCGTTTGCACAGAGACGGCAAACACATGCCGCAAATCTGTCTTTCAGCCATTTGTTGATTTTTACATCACTCGCTTAAGGATCAAAGGTAACTTTTGTCTCGGACCTGAATACACATGGCACGTTTAGAATAATATCACATACAGAGCTGATTGTACAGATATTATACCCTGTTTGCACGGTGCCGTATTTACAGGCCTGGAGCAAGGTTGCTGTAATTGAAGAACACGATTTCTTTGTACTGATTTAATTCAGCCTTGTACTCTGACTCTAAAATGCTGGTAACAGATCAAGTTCAACCTGTTCTGTTCTTGTAATCATACAGTTGTTTTTAGCCAAGTACTTAACTTTGATCTCATCGCTCAAACCTTTTTACAGCTTCCAACAACTGATATGATCTGATTTGAGCCTTGACTTACCTCTCTACCCAGTTCTTGTAGTTGGGGATGTCTTTAGCGTAGAGAAGCTTATTTGAAGGTGAGTCTTTTCCCAGTTTGTGTTCTGACGTAGAACAGGAGTCCATGAAGGTCTGGGCCACCACAGACAGACAGGCGTCCGTGATGCTGTTCTTATGGATGTCGAATACAAACTGGGGGTTTTTGATGACGTTCACCCAGAACCGAAGAGGAAGGCTGGAGAGAAAGACACATGAAAGCGTATGTCATCACATTTTTATCTGATAATGTCCTGTATTATCTTATACATTGTACTCCATCATTTGAAGTGATTGAGAGCTTTGCTTCAGTTGCTTATTTTACTATTGCTCACGGTACGCTGCATCATTTTCAGTTTTGCTCAATACGTTGTTTGGATCAATGCACGTTTCTGGGAATGATTTCTAAATTGTTTTTGCATTAAACTGCCCCTTTGTCAGCATAGCAGAACTTCAGAGGTTCAACTACATGTTGTGCAAACAGCAAAACCTCATAATGAAATCAACACAAATAAATAATGTATGGAAATAATATTGCATACTAGTCTTAAAATGTGATTAACTCATCCTTTCAATTATGACCAAACATCCGACACAGCAACATTCTTTATGCTTTTAGCAGACCTGGATGTATTGATTTAACCACCGTTTTTTTTTTCTGTTTTGTTCACAAAGATATTTTCTTTGGAGACATCTGCAGATGTATATAACATTACCATTAACACTATGTCCTGTTACATAACACACTCATTTACAAGTCCAGTTAAACACACTTTGGCAAGAAATTCCATTGTCCTTCAGTAATTACCCCCCAAGCGCACAGGGATTGTGTTGTAATGACTAGTCATCTGGTTCAGAACAAAACATCTTTTATACATACATTATAAAACATGTAAAAACTATGCCGATACATTCCGATTTTACTCTTTCCAACCTCCAGAAAAATAAGGGTGATGTTCACCCAAAGACCCAAAGTGAAGATGCCCCTGAAAATTTGCTGGAGGTGTAATTTTCCAGCTCCATCTCCCTTTATACTGTGACATATTTTCCTGCAGCTACGGGAGAAAAGAGAGTGACTCCCTCTCTTACCAGTTGCTCTTCCAGGTATGTCGCACGTCGTAGTCTGTGATGGAGTGTTTGTCGGCCTGCTCGTCGAGGAAGTCGAACATGTACTTGATGGCCAGTGGCAGCGCGCTTCCTCTGTGGGCCGTGCTGAAGATCGTCTCAAACAGGTCGTCCACAAACTTCTGTAACGTACCCTGAAGGTGAAAGGAAAAGTAAGAAGACACTTGAGATTTGAGTTCAGCGTCGTTTTCACCCTTGCTTCTTTGAATTCTTGCTCCGTGCTGTTAAGTGTCGGTGTCAGTTGGTTAACACGGGAGCACTTGAATTTCCCTTTTTTTGTTTTTGTTTATAATTTTGTGTATTTTTATTTTTCTGTGGCCACATTAGTTGATGTTAGGTTTGAAATTATGTGCTGGTATCTCATGTCTGACAAGCAATTTCTTTTATAATTTGATACTTACTTTTTATGGTAACTGACTTTGACCTTTCCTTTCAGGAGTTTTTTGTTAGTTTTTTTTATTTCTTGTATTGATTTTAATTATTCATGTGCTACTCTCTATCAGTCCTCTCCCCCACAGTAAAAAAAACACTAGCCGAAAACACATAGACTTTATTCTTCCTCTTAATAAGAAGAGAAGACTGACATCTTCTGACTATTCAGAAAGACGGTAGAGAATGTCAACAGTTGTACTGTGTTGTGGGAGTGAACACATTGCATCACTTCCTCCTGCTTGTATACACAGCACTGCGATCGGCCATAAGTGTGTACACTTTTAGTGTGAATGGCCCCGCTGGGAATCACAGTGATAACTCTCAGACTGTGACTGTGACAGAATCGCAAACAGGAACCCTGAGCTCCTGGATTTGGATGGTGCCTTCCTCCAATGACAATGCTTCAACGTAATTACATCAAATGTAGCTAAATGAATTTCCCTAACAACACATTTGTTTCCCAGACTTCTCCATCTGGCAGAATCTATTACCACGGAAATGTTTAGGGATTGTATTTAGTCAGCCGTTGCGAAATTGAACAGGAATGTATTCTGTCCCAGTCGCGGATCAAAGTACTGAGATCTGCATAGACAAGACGCCCAGGCAGACAGACTCAGAGAGACAGCCGTGGAGAGACAAGGAAGAGATGAGCCTCTCAATTGCATTTGCCTCTCTATTTTTTTCATCATGCATCGCCAAATCTTCAATCCCTCAACAAATTACCTGTCTCCTGACACCTCCTGTGTCTGCCTCCGTGCACTCTGCACCACAAGTCCACCTTCTATTAATCTGCTTTTTCGTATTACCTCTGAAAATTGAAAAGCTGGCTCTCTTGTAACTGCTGCCCATTGCTATATTTCCCTCCTCTTCTTACAATTAGGAAAGAGACGGTAAACTGAGACAAACTGAAGGAGAAAACAGCCGTTTGCTCATACTGCAAGATTCCAACGTGGAGGACATTGTTATGGGTCTGTCTGTCCTTGTTTGTGTGAACATGTGTGTATACGATGGGTCTTTTCTCATTGGTAACCAACTTTAGTGAAGGTTAGGGTTGGCATTTTTCTAAAAATACTTGATGACTGGACAAACCATTTGTCTCATCTCATCATTCCAACAGTAGGAGCGAGCTATCAACCGCGGAGCCCATTGGTAATCTGAACTCCTACTGAAGCCAGTTCAAGAGAAGAACAAAAACAACATTTCTACCAAGGGAAGCTTTCAGTGCTGTTCTTTGCTCTTCCTTCAATGAAATATACTCCCCAGTTCTGATATAACTCATACTAAAGCAGTATCTACGCTAACCTCTTGAGGACCTGCCGGTGCTGGTTTCAAACAAACAGACAGGTCGTTGCCAGTATTTCCCAAAAGGGTGCCGTGTGGTTCAACCTTTATGGTTTGACCTGGACTGGCAAGATGGATTTTGCGAGATTACAAGATCACCATCGTGATCGGACTTCCTCTTGCAAACCCAACAAGTGTGATTTCAACAGTCAGTCAACGTCATTCCACTCAGGGCAATCACTCAGCATGGGAAGGAGGGTAGCCCAACTTGCTATTCATTGGGGTACCGCAAGAATCGGTACTTTTGCATTATACAGTACACTGCTGCTTTTGGTCTAGTTACTGCATCGTGATAAAGAACATCAGAAAGTCTTGTCAGACTAAATATTCTACTCAATTTGTACAAGCACTCAAACATCTCTTGCCTTGTCTACTGTTGATGCCTTTCTGGTAGAGCTGCCAGCATGCAGTCACACCTCTGCAAGAGATTCAGCAAAGTTCAAGTCACTAATGCTTGTCGACAGAGTGGCCACTTGCACAGCCACCACCGACCTGAACTCCATTGTTCAGGGTCGTGAGCCCTCGCATTCATCTGCAAATGCACCATCTCTCATCCTAACATCCCTGTGAGGCAGGAAATCTCAATCCAAAGTCTTCCTTCGTCTGCTCCCTTTGTGATGGAACGAGTTACCAAACTCAATTCGAGAACATTCTTCTACTCACCTAACATACTTTCACTCTGTCTTTCAATCTCTACTAATAACTCAAAATAAATACCTCTCATTTGCTATACATGTATGTGTTACATCAACCTGTAACCTTCTGCAGGCGCCTGGCTTCTTCTGTATCGACTGTGGCCTGAATTGCACAGCATTTATACTTCACGTTTGACCAAGTGACCAAGTCAAATGAATAATTGTAAATGTAAAATGTATGAACATTTACCTGATGTCCTTTGATGATTTGATTAAATACATTCTAAATGACTAGTATTATCTCTGTATGACTCTGTATTTGAAGTTCCCTGTACCATTAAATGGCTCACTCTGCTTTAAAAAGCTGATAATACTGATAATATTCTATTAGTCTGAGTTTCAGTGGTGAGTTTTACCATCTCTCCATGATTCTACGAGCTTTTTCACTCTGATTGGATTCAATTTTTAAAACTCTGGTGTGTCGTTACTCATCTAAGTCTTACTTTTGTAGCCAACAACCTAGTCAGGTAGATCTCAGAAACCATCTTGCTGCCTCGGTCACCCTCCCTCTGGTCCGAGTGGTCGTGGTTCTTCACCAGATGCCACAACTTGGTTCCACTCTCCAGGTCAGGGGTGATCATGGGTGTTCGGGATCGTAGGCTGTCTGGACTACTGGCTGTCCTCAGCATACTCTCTATAGCCAGAAACACAAAACAGAATTATTTGGAAAGAACTACGTTAGCTTGTATTAGAAACCTTGTGATCAGACCTCTAAATAGGCTGATTTCACTTACAAAAGCCCATTTTAAGATCTTTAGAAAGCATCAATTATTGCAGCCTATTATTATTCTTCCGCTTGCAGATTGTATTGTAGAACTAAAAAGCATGTAGAGTCTAAATGTCTGACAGGTAAGTCTACTATTATACTAATAATCACCCACAACTCAGTGTTATACTTTAATTTTTCTCTTCCTTTTACAGACCGTGACTCAAACTTCCTCTCCTCTTTGCTCCATCATCTATGTCTGTTTCATTATTCATGGCATGAGTGTCAAAGTTGATTAGAGCGAAGCAAGGAGATGCAGATCTACGACTGTTCCATTTAGGATGGAGAGGGGGGGAAGCAACCAGGGAGGTGAGGCGCACAGGATGGAGCGGACTATCTGCTGAGTAGCTGTTACTCCTGGGGATTGATAGAAGAGGTGGAGGGATAAAAGAGAGAGTTGCTGATGCATGTTGCAATCCCTTTATGTTTGGTGAAAGGATGGAGAGAGGAGAGATGACAGGAAAAGGGGGGTGGGTGGGCTAAATGGACAGAGAGACAAAAAGGTCAGGAGAGAGAGGGGTGAAATGGAGAGTAATGGGAGAGCACGGGATAGAGGAGTGAAAGAGGCCGAGTGGGGTGGTGTCTAGTGCAGTTGTTGCTTTTGCCGGCAGGGTGCTGAGTGGCTTTGATTCCGAACCCATCATGGCCACTGGTGGCCACATTTACCCGTGTTCAAAAACACCCCCTCCTACACACACACATATCAATGCTCGAGCACACACCCACATGTTCGCAATTAAGCCATAGAGCAAATACGAACACACATCTTTTTAAATGTACTCGCTGTGAGGCAGAGCAGCTGCAGCTGCGTGTTTTAGCAGGGACGAGATGATTCATGAAAGGAAACCTTTGATTTTAGGAATTTAATTTTCTACATGTTCCCTTCACTAATCAAATACAGTGTGGATGTTGAGTGATGCATTGATTGAAAGGCTTTCATTGTTATTCAAGTGAAAAGACGCCTCCAAATACAGACTCAGCTTCGGAATCTAAGGTATTTTACAGTGAGATGGGGCTTTGAGTGGCTGTAATCAATATTTCGATCTTAACACTACTACTCATACTACTTGTGGTTACTTGAAATCACAGAGAACAACTTTGCAGTTCTTCTCAGGTCCACAGGGCTTATTTAGTGTCTTTGAGCTTATTGGTGTTTGGTTTCTGGCTAGCAGCTCTACTGTTTTAGCAACAACGGATAAAATAAAAAAAATTATTTTCTGTCATTGGGTGGTTAGAATCACAACTCCACATGGATGATAATGTTGCTCCACATTATGTTGTAATTGCAGTTTGTTTCAGCTGCTGCTTTTTTGACAAACATTATTAGAAATTTAAACTTAAACGGCACTCAGTAGTGCACCCAACAGTTCCCTTTAATTAAATCAAGCCTAGCCCCAAAAGTCAAACAACCAAAAAATAGAATTTGGAAATACATGTTCTCAATAACAGATGCCAGCCACTTTATATATTGCAGTTTTGCATCAAGATCTATTCATTATTCCCGGAGAATTGTTGAAATCGATTTACCAAAAGTAAATCGGGGGTATTCTGGAGAAGATTTTAGAGGAAATCCGCTCAGCAGTTTATGTGTAAACAGACACTGGGGAGGACATAACCTCCTTTGGGGCACTAACAGACATCCACACCTTTCAGGGATTGGTGAAAATAGTCACCTCTATAGACACCGCCATCGCTCTAACCTCTCTGGTGGCTCAGATAGTCATGAAAATAGATTATTACTTATGTTGCTGAAGAGCACCACTTCACTATCTGATAACTGGGTTAGAACAAAAAGCAGAAGTCTCAATCTCCTTCCATTTTCGGGAACCACTACTGTCTACAGAATCTGCACTTTAAGGGACAGTTTACCCCCAAATCAAAAATACATATTTTTTCTTTTACCTGATCATTCATCGACTGTCCCATAAAAAAAGGGATCGTTAAAGTGCATGACACACAACTGCAACGTGATCCCATGATCTGTCTATCTAGACGGTGACTACAAAGTGTTCGGTAAACAATCTAGCCTTAAATTTGAATTTCAGGTGCAGCAATAACAGCTGAGTATACCGGAGGGTCGCTACCCACTTTGGATAAGAGCTTTGAGTTTTTTACCACGGAGTAATTTATCTCCTACATAGTTTAATTTTCCAGTGAGGTAAACCATATTGATGCCGGGCCTCGGTCTATCGCTGACTGCCAGGCATCCTCACTCTCTCACTCAGTCAGCTGGGGATCGAGGTGTCTACTTTAATGCCTGTCATTTATGGACTGCTTGGAAATAGCCGTGGAATGGCCTTGGCCCGGGCTGATAGCGATGGATAAAAAGGATTGCCATACACTTGGAGGGAGGTGAAAAAAAACAACAAATGGAAAAAAAAACAATGGAGCCCAATCATGGCCACGATAAACAAAGAGAAAGAGTGAATGAAAGCGTTAGAGGGGGTTGGAGGGAGAGAGGGGATTCATTGAAAGTTTTAAATAGCATCAATCTGGAGGAGAGAGGGAATCGTACCGTATCTACTGAGGCTCTTGGTGAAAGTGGACGAGTTGGAGATGTTATAGGCCGAGTTCTGCTTTGGCACCAGGGCGATCACCGAGCCATCTGTCACCTGCGCATCAAAACACAGCAAAGGAGTCAGCGCACGTACGATCCAACTCAGCTGTCCACTCTCGCTTGTGCCCGTTTCATGTGCTGGTGTACCTGATAGTGAGCCAGTGTGTTGAGTCTTTTCCAGTCGTTGTCGATCTTAGTCGTGACGTCTTCGTCTTGCAGAATGATTCTGGCCATCCGACCCTGACGCCATTCTTCAGAAAGAAGGAAAATTGGTGTAGAGGGAAGAACACCATGAGTATGTGTTTCATTTGGTCTTTTAAACCAATGGTTCACAACCCCGCCCCACATAAAGATTGGGGTTGTGTTCACGACACCTCCTAAGCACTGGGACTTTTTACTGACAACATCCTGAAAGTGTCAAAATGAAAAATAAAGTGTTCCTTCTTTCACTTTTCATGAATTAAGTGGCATTACCTTGATACTGCTGGAAAAAACAATTCCTTGTAAAGAATCAAAATGTGAACTGTGCTCGACTTGCCTTGATTCTGTATTAGCCTGTACTTTCTCTATTTGTAGTACAGTTCTTTATGCCTTGCAGTAAAGGCAGTATATTATACATTTTCACTGAAAACTGTGCAGATCAATATTTTTAAATTACCACTGGATCAAATGACTGTGCAGAATATGAAAGGGGGTTTCATACACAACTAATTATCACCCGACTCAGCTCTGCGGAGAGTTTTTACATCTTTCTTCAGTCTTGTTTTATGGCCATCAGCTTCCCTCTTTTGAATGTATTAATGCAGGTTTAATGAAACTATTAACTGATACTGGTCTCTGTCTTCTAGAATTTAGTGCAGCTGTTTTCCACATGAAAATCAAAGAGTTTTGTTTTACTGTGTCCTAAAATTACGTTGGTAAAAATCAAAGGCATCACTGCGATGGTAGTTTAAATGATACAGAAATAATACAAAAATTGGCTTTTTGGCTCTGACGCATCAACAACAATACAATATCTGCTTCCGAATTTAGTGGAGTGGAAGTATAAAATAGCAGTACAAGTACCTCAATTGTCAAATACCTCAAACTCAAACTTAACTTCAATTATCAACAGAATGTGAAGAAATAGCAGTTTTGACATCATGGTGTTTGTGTATTTTGTTGCAGAGATATCTATTAAGGTAAGCATGTTAACCAGATAGCTCCAACCTGTCCCGGTCAAAGCTAACCAACTAACATTCCCCTGGTCCCCGAGCGTCCAGTGCAATCCGCTAGCTTTACGACTAATTGCGCTAAATAGATAACTCAAGCTACAGTCAGCAGCAGTTCTACTAACTTAGTTAGCAGCAGTTAGTAGTTAATCTGATACAATGCTGCTCTCTGTTGGTTTTGTGTATGAATTTTGACACAGGGCCAATTCTTATTTATACTGTAGAACCTTTAAGGAAAGCACTTGAGCAAATGTACCAGATTACATTCCATCGCTGCCTCTAGAATTATAAAAAACAAAACAGGAAAACAAAAAGTACAAAATGTCATCACGTTCATTTTCATAGCTAACGCCACCCTGTCAAAACGAAACAGAGATGAACTCCTCAATCTCTCCCTTCCTCTCTGTTACAACCATCTTGGCCATTTGAATTGAATGAATAGTGTAATGTGTGAAGGGTGTGTGTTCAAGATGGCTTTAAACTATAGCAGGGACATGTTGGATATAGTTTGAATATACATTAGTGTATCCCTTACCTAGGTCCATATCTGAAGCCTTGGGCCTCTGTGAATAGGGGCTGCCCTTGTACACAGCATCGAGCAGCTTCTCTTTGACCTGAGTGATGGTGTCACAGTTCAGACACTTGACCGTCACCTCGGGGGCGTTCTCATTCTCTGGGTTTACACAGTGCAGCGTCTGGCAGAGAAAACAGGCGGGAACAAAGGGGAATGAGGAAGAGACAAAAGAAATCAGGCTTATGCAGAGACGGCGCAACCGCGCTGCCAACTAGTGAGATGTTTGGATGATTGTTTGGGTTCATTTGAATGTACCCGACAGCGTTTTCACACCTAGTTTGTCTGCAGCGGCTATTTTAAAAAAAAGCTGGACATTTTCCTGGTGCGTTCCCTCTGTTTGGGGCTATAATAACTCAGCATTGGCACTTAGGCGCTAAACAACTGTAGCAGACACGCAGGTTTGTCGGTACGTTTTCCAATCCAAACCTGAAGTGCTTTGTTTGGAGAGAGAGTGTGATTAATGCTGGGCAGCGGTCGGGTCAGTTCGCGGCCAAATCACATTCTCCCCTCCAAACACGGCCGATGCCGAAGCTCCGTGTTTACCCTGGAAGAAATCTCCTTCCCCCGACCAATTAAGCGAATGGTGGCTGCCACATTTCAGCCGCTGATTAGTCGGAGCTCGCTTTAAAATCTTCATCATTGTCGGAATGTGACTGAAGCTTAATAACCCGTCAAGTGATTCAGACCGAGGCGGAAAAAAAGCCTCAAGACACAATGAGTTTACTGACCAGTGTTTTGTAGTCAATCTGCTGCCTGATGAGCTTGTCCTCGCTGAGGGAGTAGCGGGCTTCTCCTGTGATGGCGTCTATGGGTCCCTTCTCCATCTGCTGCTTCATGGCACAGTAAAGCATGAACAGAGGCTCCCCGGCACACTCCTGGTGAGGAAGGAGACAGAAAGGAAGGAGTTGCCAGCAGTTCAACCGAGGACTGAATTTCCTTTCTAGGAGTGTCTATTTGAATAATTGTTAGCGGCATGAAAAGGGAAAACTGTGACAGCAATTCACGACAAAAAGCCAAGATTGGAGAAAAAAAATAACCGAGACCATCAGCCAGAAGATTGTGTATGTCTTTATAGTTATTATAGTTATTCTTAAAACCTGTCAGGAGGCCTGATTTCCACCATCTGGTTCTGAAAAGTAAAAAAAACCAAAAAAAACTCAAACAATTTATTGGTGGAGTGATGAGGATGAATTGAGAAGTCACACAGCCTGAGGAGAGAAGCTGCTCTGTAGTCTGGGCGTACATCACCACGCTAAAAACAAAATTTACTTCCCTGTAGCAGCTTTAAGGCTGCTGCAAATTAGTTTCAGAGGCACAAAAGTCCCCCAAGTTGTTCAATTTAGGAAATCAGTAGCCCCGCCGCAGTTCCCCTGATCTGCATGTTAACAAAAAAAAAAAAAAAAAGTCAAATAACAGGCTATGTTGGCAAGTCTGGAAAAGCAATGAGGGGAGAAGAAAAGTGCTTTGTGCCGCTGAACTTGGGATATTGGCTGAGGAGAAAACATTTTTGGAACCGCAAGCGTTCATTTATCCCACAAGAGAAAGGCGGTACGTGACGGGATATTAGTTAAATAGCCTGATGTTATCAGCGCAACAGAAAAACACCAATGACTGAATCACTTTGACTCGATTATTTCCGTAAACAGACGCAACACAGTATGGCTGCCTGGTTAAAGTAGCGCTGGCTGCTGTGATATCGCACTGAGCCGCATTCGAACATTAAAAGTCAGGAAAAATAAGCAGGAGGCCACCGCGGTAAAATCAGCTAAACATATGTGACATTGTTCCTTTCTCACTTACTATAGTCTCCTTATGTGCAGATGAAAGTGACCTTTCCCTCAGTACATTTCATACTAAACTTTCTCTGCAGCAGTAGTCAGTTTCCTGTGATGAATATGGGGTCATTTTCTGTATTCATTTCCACTCCCTTCTCCCCTCAAACAAATGCATGAGACCAAACAATGCTACTTTTCTTCCATTTCATTGGCACAAAACGTCAGTGTGGTCCTTCAGTAAATAACAAACAATTGCACATTGATAAACGTCCGAAAATGGCCACAAACCCTCAGCAAGTATCTCCATCCGTCTCTAGTGGCAGGAATTTCCCACTTAAATTAAACCATTCACGACATTCTTTGACAAATTTGGGCCATTTCCTGGGTCCATATGTGAGACGCGTGTAAAATATGGGTTAACAAGACTGTTTTCTCTCTTGGTGTGCTAAAACAAAACCGCAGGGCAGGGCCTCGGTTACAAAAAACGCTGATTCATTTCTGGACTTCAGAACATTACCAAAGTTATGTGTTCATCTGACAACGTTGTGAAATTGATCCTTGTGCACACGGACCTGCAAAAACGATTGAAAACACTGAACAAAAGGAAACATCGATAGTCTGCCATTGTAGTTGTCCTCCTATTCACGCATCGTCATGAGGGTCCAACTAAATACACATGCACTCAGTTTTCCCAGTATTTTCTTTTGTCTTTTTATCTAATGGCGTTTTCAAAAGCTTGCACCTTGGACCAGGTTTACAAAAGGTTTCATTTTAGGCCACAAAACTGCTGTTCATGTGTGACCAACAGAACAAAAGGTGACCATTTTATAAAAAAAAACAAAAAAACAATTGTGTAAACAGCCATAATAATGCCATTTTCGCCTTGCACAACTGTGATCTAGAAATCTCAATTCACTTTAAACTGACGGCATCCGCCCTGCGATTTCCCCTAATGTCACTGAAAAAAAGGGTTTTGTCCGGAGTAGCCGTGGACCAAAAGAGAAAATCAAACTCTGGTCCATCTCGTGGCCGTTTCCCCAATCCTTCCACACAGTAACTTTTCATATTTCCACTCTCTCCCTCTCCTTCAAATTTCCTCATGAAGCACTCAAAAAGTTACAACACTTTTACGGGGCGATAAAGTATTGAAGTAAGCGGTCAGACAAATCAGGATATGCTTATTCTATTTTCGGCTTTGAGAGGCAGATGTTTAAACGGCCAGGCCGACGCCTCCGTCAGAATCCAGCCTGGAGGATGCAGGTGGCGCGGTACAGCTGGATGTTTTGTTGTTACACATCAGATCTCCAAATCTTCTGGAAATGACAAGTGGGCGAATCAATTTTAAGTGTTGTCTCTCTTTTCTCTTTCTGTCTAGACGACCGCCTGAAAGCGGCGTTATATAAAAATCTCTTCAGTCCTCTCCCTTTGTTTACATCTCACAGCTCGCATGACCAGACACAGATGTTATAAATATGTTTCCCACTCGCCCCTCCATCAAAGACACTTGCCAATCAATAGCATCATTAGTCATCGCTCGGGCCCAAGGAAAACACTCCGGACTGAAGTAGCAGCAGTTTAGAGAGGGGAGAGAGAGGACACATCACGGCCGATACTCACCCCGACGAGAGCTTAATGATCGACCGCGCGGTGCTCAGGGAGACACTTCAGACTGTGTGTGTGTGTGTGTGTGTGTGTCTGCTGGAGATGCATGAGGTCCAGACGAGAACAGGGGAAAGTACTAATTTATCCTTCTCACCTTCACACGCACTCTTCAACTCGCTTTTTCTTTTCTAACACACACATTTCTCCTTTTTCGGTTTTTTTTTTTTTTCCTCCCCTCTCCCCGATTAGACCAATCCTCCATCCCTTACTGTTCATTTAACATCCACGTCTATTTGGTCGCTCTCGCTCTCTCTTCATGTGGCTGCTTTTGATTCTGTATGTGATGCAGAAGTATGTGATGGATATAAATCTCATCTCATATCAGGTTTTAAGAGCTATAACACCACGTCAGACTTTGGGATGACGTTTGCCTGCCTGCCAAATTAGGGCCTTTGATATGGCAACAAGGTAGCATATGACATTTGTACGATGTTGTAATGTCGTTTTGTTTTCCTAGAATCATTATATTAGGTGCAATATGTACAATTCAAATTGAAAGCGTACAAAAGATGAACAGAATGTCAGCAGAATGCAAAGCAATAACAGTTTTCATGTTATGATGTCTGTGTATTGTATAGCAGAGACATCTACTGAAGCTAGCATGCTAACCAGCTAGCCCTGTCCTGTCCCGGTCCAGAGCTCTTTGTGCTTAGTGGTGTAAACAACCAACACTCCCATGGTACTCCGCGCTCCCATTGAAAACAACTACCAAAACGGCTAACTGAGCTAACTAGCTGATGTCAGCTACAGTTAGCGACAGATAACAGCTCCTCTATCAATTTGCTGCAGCCGTTTTGGGGAGCACTTAACAGATAAGGAGTCAGATACTTACCTCGGTAGTGGGATTATATATATATCGGTATGGATAGTATAATAAACTGTATGTTGACAAGTTTTACGTATCAGTTGAGAAGGTGATGATATCAAATCTGCTGCATGTTTACAACTTGTTTCAAACAAAAAAAAAAACCTCACTTATTGGGGGTTTAAATAAAATAATGACAGCAGTGTTTTTGAACTTGGTGACTGAGAATTGTAGGATAATTATCATTTTATTATTATATCATTTTTATTTTATTTTTTTTAACGGCAACCCAACAAAGTGAAATATTGTAGATATCTCGTGCATCACTTTAAACAACCTTAAACAATTTTTCAGCCTGACATATCATGTTTATTCAGAAACTTTGGGACTCAACCATCCAAAATAAAGTTAAAGAATACTGTTGTAACTTTTTGCTACTTTGTCAGTATATTTTTAAACTTCCATCCCCTCCTTTACCTCTTCCACTCAGCAACCACATGTCCTGCTACTTAAAAACCAATGTTCCCGATGTTCCAGACACAACAACAAAAATAGCATCTGACAAACACATGGATGCACTGATTTTCTTTCCTCCCTTTTCATTTTCTTCGTTATCCCTTTCTATGACCAGGTTCCACCAAGAACCTTCCTGCTAACCAGCGTCCTCTTTTTTTCCCAGGCTTTACTTGAAAGCGCTCCCCTGAAACTACCCTGCCTGTTCCCCTTCATCTCCCACCTCCTTCCTTCCTCTCCCTCTTCATCCTCTCCCAAACTCCTAATTGTCATGTCCTCCTATTCTTCTTCCCTCTCCCCTCAACCTCCGACACCCACCTCTAAACCTTTTCCTCTCCTCCTCCTTCCCCTCTCTCCCGCACACCGTTCCCCACTCTCGGCGCTTTTTAGAACCTCGTTAGCATCCGGGGCAATTAGGTGGGCAGCTGCTAACGAGGCAGAGCGAGCATACATCACACCGCTATGCCTTCGCCTTCCCTCGCTCGGCCGCTGCATGCTTGTCTATGAAATTTGCCTTAACGCCATATCGCGGCTTCATTAGGGCTCCCTAATTGTATGCTGACATTTATATTTAGGGGTATAATGATGGCTCTCGCTGAGCACGGAGAGGCTTGGGCTTAGGTGCTAACAGTCAGAAACTATAAGTCAGCGATGCACAAGTCAGAGATGGTAAGTTTTTTATCATATTGGAGGTAAATAAACAGAAAAGTAAAAAGGGGTTTAAGTAATACTTTTGGTGCATTTTTATACAGCATACATGCACACACTATAATCACGCTAGATATGAACAATGTAATCATAACAAAAAACTGAGAACTATACCCAATTCAATACCACTTTCTTGACAATTTCTGACTAATTTTGCCTACGATGCGCCTCTAATTAGCGCATTCAGATCATAATAGCGTATGATGACAACATAAAGTGTTATAATTAGTAATTAGAGTGTGGAGAGGAGAAGAAAACCTCTGCGAAGAAAGAACAGCATCGGGACGTGTTTTGGTAACCGCGAGAGACAGGGAAGGGGGAGACGAGGGATGGAGAGCGCACAGAGAGAAAAGGCGGGGCGAGCGAGGACAGCGAGCGCGACATCGCACCCCCTGGTGAGGCGAATGACCTCAAGGCAGAGAGGAGACTGACAGCGGGATAATGACAACAGAAACCGCACGGATGAAAGAGAGATCAGAGGAAGAGAAGATGTGAGCTAAAAAGAACGTCATAGAGATCAGCGAGGAGGACGTGTCAGCTACAAGAGCGGAATTATGGGAGCGGAGAGGGTCCGCGGACAAAAAAGAAAAGAAAAGGGACATTAAAACAGCAGAAGCGTGCAGCTGGGAGGCTTTGATGATCTACTGTACGTACACTGCGCCGGCGAGAACGACGAAAATGCGGCTGAAACAGGAAAAGCCTTTTAATAACTACAGTGAGATAAATGCAACAGGGAAATAACATAAGCCAGAGGCATTTAATAAAACTGGAAACACACGGGCGGTATAACTGCATTTAAAAAGCAGCGCACAGTATAAATCCACTTCAGACGATGATTAATCAGTGTTTAAAAGACGGAGCAAACAGATGGAATAAAGGCATTAAAACATCGCGCCTCGTGTGCTGTTGGGGCTCACCTTGAGGAACTTATACAGGAGGAATGTAAACCAGTTGGTCAGCATCTTCTCAGCCACAGACTCCGTCCTGACACACACAGACAGAAAAGAGAAAAAAAACAAACACAACTCTTGAAAAAAGGAAAAGCTCAAACCAAATTACTGAGTAAGGTGATTATGAAATTTAACAATTTCCTTGGACGAGAGAGTTTTCAGCTCCGTAATTACCAAAGAAGATCTACACAAGTGTGTGCTAATTAAAAAAAGTATCTTTAAAGGCTGGCTGCAGTTTATTCCCTTAAAAGACTTGCTCCATTTCAACTAGTAGACACCATGAGAATACTTCTCTGCATGTGACCCCCTGACAGAACATGCTGTATACTCAAGTGCTGTATTTAAGAACAATTTTGCAGTACTTGTACTTTGAGTATTTACATTTTTTGCTACATTTTGGAGGCAAATAATCGTTTGCTCCTCTACATGTATTTGCTACCTTTAGTTACCAGTTACACTGCAAACTGCATCTTACATCAGAACCAAAGTGGTGCATTTTTACACAAAGCTAGTTTATCAGCAATCCCATAAAAAAGAAAAAAACAACAACAAAGAAACCATAAAAACTAGATACCAGAAAAATGTTGAATATTAGATCTGGTAATCGGCCGAGGAGGTAAATGTTTGACTCATAGGACTGAGTTTATACATTCATGTAAACATGTATAATTTACAATTACTTGTGCTTTTGATAAGTATAAGTACTCTGCTTTTCGTATCTGGTAACTTTCACTTTCACCAAAGTAATATTTTAATACGCTACCTCTACTGTTACTCAAGTATGACTTTATTTATGTATCAGTTTATCTGACCAGGAGAATACATGTAGGCATTGTTACATCTAATCAAAATGCAACTGATGAGATATATATATGTACAGTGGGATTTGCACGTTGCGGTCCTTGTCCTTCGTTATCCTTTTGAGTAATAAAAACACATGACACAAATACTCTGTCTATATTCTAAAATAGCCATAAAAAACACAACAATAAAACAGACATCATCAAGCAGCCATTCCAGATAGTGACTGCATCAAAATGTGTCCAAAAAGTCTTCCCAACCCTAAAATAAAAGATTAACTAATCAAAACGTGTTGTTTTTCTTTCCACCTGTGATCATCTGGTGAACACCTTGGATTCCAACTAAATAAGAAAACACTGATTTACTATTATTTATTTTTTTTATTGAAATGGTTCTATTATTTTTGCATGCGCAACAGGCACTCTGGGGTTGCATTAGGCATGAAATAGAATTAATGAATATGAAAAGTATAAACAGATCACTGTGGTTTCCCTGTGACGCATAAGTGGTTTGTTTATTTGTGCCAGGTGGTGACTTGGAAGGTTTTAAGGAAAGAATGAGGAAATTACACAACACTAAAACAAAGCACCAGCCATGAAACAGTTCTCTTTAGTTGTATTGTTCTCATAGGATATCATCGTCTTTGATAACAATGACTGATTCTAAGAGGATATACTGTATACCGTAATAATATAAGTCCATAGTTCCATTTAGAATATACTTAATTGAAACCAAACATGTAACAATGTCTGTTGATCTATTAATCTCTTCATCTTTTGGGGTGGTAAAGATGGGATGAAGCAGCTGAGAGGTGTGTTTTACTGACGCACACTTGGATTTGCTTTGTGGTTCAGTTGCTCTTGTTCTTTTCTGTCAGCTGTGACTAAGACATATAAATAAATTGTGAAGTTCTCCAATTCCCCGTCTCCTCGTGACTTCTGTCTGGCTCTCAGCCTCCTCATTCATCACATTTCTACCTCGATACCTTTGTGCAATCTTTGTATGCAGTTCTGTTATGTAGTCTGCCCGTCCGTCGTCACTGTAAAACATTTTAATCTGGTTCAATTTAGAAGAGTTTTCTTGCTGTCTTCAGAATGTACAATACATTACCTGAACTCAACTTGAATCATTTGTTCAAAGTTGCGGATTTATGTTAAGTGAACTTGTCAAAACAACTAAGATATTAACACCACTAAATTCCTTTCCGTTTTACAGCGCGGTGTGAATTTCTCCCACGTCTCTCCACATCGTCCTAACCTCCTGAGCAGCAGCTTGGGATGGTTCTTGCTCTCCAGGTTTCTGTCTATCAGGTCGGACAGCAGCTGTTTCAGGACTCCGGTGGCGTACTCCATTTCCCCCTGCAGGGCCGTCATGATCAGAGACGCCACGTTGCCTCGGTCCCGCATTGAAAATGACCTGGAAAAACATTGAGACTCATCAATAAAAGGCAGTAATACTATTATTATTTCACAAATGCTGTCCCCAGCTTTTGTTGAGCACGCGTCTGAAGCCGTTTCTCAAAATACATGCAAACCATTAACCTCATAACAGTTCATTAAAATATTAATGCACATTTAATCTTTATCAAATGGTGTTATAACTCTGTTTTGCCATAAACCATTTGGCTAAGTGCTTTACGGTAATTTTGGAGCTGCTAAAATGTTTTTATACTGTTTATCAATTTGCCTTTCCCGTAATCCGCGGCACAGCAGAGCCTTTTGTGACATATTTGTCAAATTAAATAGGTGATAAAAGCACACTTTGGAAAGGCAAATAATCCCTTATTCCCTGAGGGAACTTTTTTTTTGGTCTGAAGCCTATTACCTAGTATTTAAAAATGTTACTACGGTGTTTTTCCCTCAGCAAAAGGCAGCATTACGCCTACAGTGTAGTGTATAGAGTGCGCCATAAATTCCACAGGGGAACGATGTCAACCTGAACTAAACTAGCAGCCTCTCATCTGCTGGAGCTGCCTGCATTTACAGGATCCCACTACCACTGCTGGAAATATCATACAGGTCGATTTAAAACTCTTGAATGGTACTGTGAATGGTATTTTTTTCATTAAAATATAGTAGATCTGGGGGATAAATAAATGATCAAAATGCTCAATCCATTTAAACGACCCCCTAGGACTGCTGCAAGGTTGTGATGTCACACATTACAGTCAGCCGAGCCCCCAGCACGCCGTGGTTGCATAAACACGGGCAGAGCTGAGAAAAACAAATTGTTATCACATTAAAGCATGTAAACATTTTGTATCAGTCACCCAAAATGAAAGGTTCTGTTGTTTTTTTCAAAATTCATGTAGTTATTTTTTAAAAACAGTAACAGTAGAAATAGTTGATATATATACAAGAAGAAAAACAGACACCTTTGTGCCTCCAGGGTTCGGATGAAGGTGAGCAGGAAGTGCTTCTTCGTCAGCAGCTGGCCAAACAGCGTCAGTGCCTTCTCGACATTTGCCTGGACCTGAAGAGAGACGCAGAGTGACCAGGGATTATTGACACTACAGAACAATCATCCATTGAAAAATAAAAGATACGACGCTAAGTGTGTTCCTCATTTACACGTATTAAATTCAGATTCTCTCTGTCTCACTTCTTCTCTCCCCGCTTCTTCTCAGTTGACTATGGCCGTTCACTCTTTCAGACAAACCCACCAGATTTTGACACATCTCCATCAGCCAATCATTCTGTTTACACATTTATCAATTGAAGTACAAAACTTTTCTCCCTTCTCTCTTTAAAACGTGCTTGGAGAAGTGTGTATTTATGAGCATGAAACTGCAACATCACAGTTAGTTTGGGAGCCAGCTGTAGTTTGGTTTGAAACTAACTTCAGTGTGACGCTTAAACGTGAAACTTCAGATAACGGACTTTCAGTCAAGTGGGAGACATCTTGTGTCCAATAGTTTCCCTTTCGAAAAGAAAATAACATGTTCTCATATTAAACGGTAGATATTTCAATAAGTGAAAAAAAAGGGGTCAATGTTATTCATACTGAATATCAAACCCAATCATTAGACAGAACTCATTATTCAAGCAGAATATGTCTAAAATGTCTGTTTGAGATCTTCAAGACTTGTTTTTCTTCAATCTCTGCCCTCTGACAGTGACATTCCTCAACAATACAGAAATACTTTTTTTAATAAGTTAGCAACCAGGTGGTTTAAAACACGATAAAAAACAATCTGAAAACTGAAAACTGAAAAACAAAATACAAAACAGGATCCAGAATGGCCCAATAGTCAATCAGCTACGCTATAAATCATATTTCAATCCACTAGATCCAGATTTTTGTTTGGATCCACATTAAATTGTACTCACTCATAGATATCAAATTAACAAATATGTTGAAAAAGGCCACGATGTTTAAGAAAGTGAAGAAAATCCCTGAATTTGTCCCTTTATTCTTGAATCTTTGAATCTTTGAATCTTGAATCGTTATCTGGATCTGTACGAACAACCAGACTCAGGCAAAAACACAACCTCTTTGGTGGATGTAGCAAACAATTGAAACATTTATTTTAAATATCTTTCCATTGTCAACTAGTCCTAGAGAACTGTTTAAAACTCTTCCGAGCACAATTACCAAAAATGACAAATAGCATAGACGATAGAAAATATACAAATAAAACTATGACTCACTCTAAGTGAAGACAGCATTCTCCAAGCAGACACTTTTTTTTTTCCCACCGTATGATGAGCTGAGATTGGCTCGTAAACAGCGAGGTAAGACTGATTGGCTACTCTCTCTGCTGCTGCCCTGCTGCGTGCTGCAGTCTGAGTGCTGCTCAGTAGTCGCTCTACGGGTGATTTTAGCAAACAATTTGACATAATTGTCTTCTTGACATCAGGGGGTGGATGGGTCAAAGCATCCTCCAGTTGAATATCGTGAGATGAGAATTTTAATCATCGGTCCTGACCAGCACAAGTGCGCTCGCAAGTTGTCTCTGTCTGGGGGAAGTTATTTGGCTTTTGTGACGCACAAATATCCCGTTTTTTGACGAAAAGTCAGACTTTTTAAACTGACATTCACCTCTCTTGCTATCAGCATCGCCATCAGTTATGATACATGAAAAGCCCTTAACCGAATCTTTTAAAAACGCTTCAACGACTCGCTGTCACAGAATTTCTGGCTTTTTTTTTTATCAGTTCGAGGAACTTTTTAAAAAACGTCTAAAGTCTAATCAGACTGGCCCGAACCAGCCCAGCATGAGAGAGACTCTTCTGTCAAACAGAGAGAGAGAGGAGAGAGGAAGCACTGGAGCATGGCAGGATCGTGAGTGTGTGTGTGTGTGTGCGTGTGTGTCAGGGTTAGTGACAGAGGTGTACCCTGCTTGTTCCACTGGCTGGCACCTGTCACTACTCATCAACAACACACTAAACCCCCTGAAGACGCCTCTCTGTCGCTCACTCGCTCCGTCGTCCTCGCCGCTCTAATTCCCTCGCCCGCGCTCATTGTTGACTGTTTCGCATCATTGGGCCTTCTCCCATTTTAATTTTTCTAATTTTTCCCCGTGTCTGTCTCACGCGTGCACACATCGTCTCCGCCTCTCTCTCTCTCTGTCTGTCTCTCACTCTCTGTTGTCATCCTTTTGTACCACTGCAACGTCTATTTTTCTCTCTCCTCCAATGTGCTATAATAAAGTGTCTGGGCCTCTCTCTAAAGTGCTAAATGAGATTCTCAGGCCTCCAGGGTGGATACTGAGTGGCGTGTGTGTATGTGTGTGTGTTTGAAAAGAGAGAGCGAGAGATGACAAGAGAGAGAGAGACAGATGGAGACGCATGTACACACTGCACAGGCAGAGTCTTTACCAAATTTCGAGGCGAGGGTTAGAAAAGGTACATTAGGTTATCTGCCAAACTGTGCATGTGTGCATTGCATGTGTGTGTGTGTGTGAGCCTAACTGGTGTGTAGCGTGGCTGTCTAGCTTAGGGGAGAGAGCAGTCACACAGAGCAATAAAGCTCGCAGCGTTGGTTTACACAGGCCATTGGATTACAACGGCAACCCCTGGGGGAAATACAGAGGAAAGGGGAAGGAAGTCTAGACAGAACTATAAAATACGTAAGATCCCTTTACCTCTCGGCCTGTCTGACACCTCAAATTAAAGGTGGGCTTTGTAACGGGGGACTTCTTACCCACCAGTGTCGTGTCTCCAGCCCTCATTTTGATCAGCTGAAACGAGCTTAAAGGTGACAGGGTTTGAGGGTTTTAAGGCCTCTCAGGCCGACCGCTTGAGAAAAGCGAGTGAAGAAATCAGAAGCTGAAGGATGCGTTCTCAATTTTCAGGCTCAAAACTGAGCAAGTTTGGAATTTTGTTCCGTGTACCTTTGTTTTTGACAAAGATGCAAAGCTTTACAGAAAAAAGAAAAAAAAAAAAACTGTCCGGGGCAGGTCTCAGCTCTAATTAGCAGTTCCATTTTAGATCAGGGTTCCTGTTTGTCAAACAACATGGATTTGTTAAGCCTTGATGCGAGCAGATCTCTCATCGAAACCTTTTATTCCCCTTCTCCTCCTGTTTTTAATTAGTGGTGAACAATGCCGAAAACATTTGGTAGCGGCTTCTCATTTTTCAGCGGGCGCTGACCACCACTTCTTGCCAGCTATAATGACAAAAATAACCGGTGGGGGTGGTTCACACGAAACCCAAATGTATCTACGAACCGAAAAACCCATTAGACTGTCAGCCCGCTGTTACGACAAACAAACAACCATTGGGGTCGTTGTTGTGAAATCACTCTGTTATTACCAGCCTATGAATGGTCACCTGACTTTCTTATCCTGTCCACTCTTGTACGTCCAAGCACATTCATTTATCAAGGGCAGAAACTCCAGGGAAAGTAAATATATTCAGAACAACTGGCTGTTGGAGCAATAGACCGCAGTGTTGGTGTAGTTCTGAAGGCCAACACAGTGTTGACTGCAGATTAGATTTAAGATATCTCTGTAACATTTATGTTCAACATTGAAAATCAGTCCTTACAAATAACATAAATAAAACAAAATACAATGCAGGAGCCTCAGTGTTTGCAGCCGGATCACAGAGAGAAGAGACGATAATGAGGCTACATAGGTTCTTTCAATACATTTCACTTTTTATATTCCATGCTGCTCATTTTATTTTCGGGTTGTGTGTGCGGCCTGTAAACATTTAGCTAAAAGTTATCATTGAAATATTTCTGGTGTCTCAGACAAAAAAGATTTTTTTAAGAACTTAATTAAATGTTTTAGTTAATTATAACTTCATCAATGTCAAAAGATCAACCTAATTAAACTCAATACGGGACTCACAGGGAGTTAGATTTGATAAGCAGATTGTGTAATACATCTGCTTTGCATAAAATGCCATTAAACTCCAGACTGAATTGCGCCGCAAAGCTTTATGTGAGTCGGCAAATGCTGTAAACCAAATAAGAAGGAAGGCAATAATAATGGTGTTTAAGTGGATTTACTCACTGCCGCATTCCTGCAGATCAAAACTCTCTAACAACCCTGTTTTTGTATTTTTGGGGGGTTATTTTTCTCACTGATAGTTTGAAGTTATAGCTTTATGGTCCCTTTTGGAAGCCACAATGGGCTTTTTTTTCTATATCCAAGGATAACTCAATCGTATTTAAGTAATCACCACGGTTCCGTCTTGCCAAAAATAAGAGAGGATGAATCACCGCGCGCGAATCAAAAAAGGCAGAAATGGCAGCTATGAGGCCGCCCAGAGAGACATTTTCTCTTCTTCTAGGAATATAAATCCACTCTCTGGATTAGAACGATTAAATGAAGCTGTAAAAGGTCAAACAAATTATTCCTCCACTCCAAAAAGTCACTGCTCCAATCAAAGCCAATGGAGCAGCACCAGATTCTACATCTTAATGATACCGCTGATTACAGACTTGGCTCTCTGGTTTCGAGCTTTGGAAGGAGAGTAGTTTATGTTGACGTACTATTAATTCTACTTCCCTTGGTCTCAGCGGTGAAATGTCTTCATAGATTGAGTGCGCTATCTCAATTCAGCTGTGCCGGCAAGGTGGTTGCATGTAGCGGCTTAATTAATAACTTAACAGTGATATATAATGCAAGTAACATCCCTAGTAACCCTGAATCTTGTTTCTCCATCTCGGCTCTAATCCTCTCGCTATCTTTTCCTTCATCTTTTGCTTCATCTTTGCCATGAACTGCCTTCTACATCTCTCCATCTCTCTTACACAACATTTCTTTTCAGTCATTTTCAAGCAATCCACACTTTCAAACTCCTCTTTCCCACTTCAAGAGAATATGGTGAGCGTCTGTCCCATGAGATCAAACTAATGATGATACCGCGGCTCTTGTCAAAGTCATTTGCATTCATTGCGACGCGCTGAATACATTAACACGGAGCGGGTAAAATATAGGCTATGTGATTGCTTTAAGGTGAGACGCGTCTGGAGTTGTTCTCAGACTTTTGGAGAGGCCTGTCTTTGATTAGAGCCTGTCATGGGATAATGGCTGCAAAGGTACGAAGCAGTAAAGCCAGAAGGACATTTTTATGCCATTAAATCCAACTTTCAAAAGAACTTCTTGGAGATATTTCCCTGAACATCGTGCCGAGGTGAACTACTTCTAGTTTGCATAAGCGGCTACTGTTTCTGCCTCTGACGTAAGTTTATTAGTAAGCGCTTAGTCCTCCGCTCTGAAGTGATTAATTCTAGTGAGTTTGTTTTAGTTTTAAGCTCGGTTGGTGGTGTACTGACCCGTACCTCCATCTCCTTTAGCACAGGGTGGTCCTCAATGCCTGGGAACAGGACCCTCATTGCGTAAGTCCGATAGTCAAGGAAGGGGATCCCAGCTCCGTCCAGCTCCTGGGTCAGCTCGTGGATGTCAGTCTGAAGCTCGGCAAAAGCTGTGAAAAAAAACATGTAAATAAAGAAGGTGAGTTGATGAGCGATGGAGAATTGTCACATTAGGTAGTACCACTTTTTTTTTTTTGATGGGACGAGTCGGAGCAGCGCTGGCACTGAAAATCAATTCAGTATTGTGAAATTATCCAAAATAAGCACGAAGGCTGCCTTGTGATTTTAATCGTATGTGAATTTGTCATTTCCATAATTTGTCTCAAAACCCTGCTGGTGGACCCTCACCTGTATTGCAATTATTAATAATATTATATTTATTATTATTTTATTTTCACCAAAAATCCACTTAATGAATCATGCCTTGTTCTAAAGGCTCGACCACGCGAGCATTTCAAATTGTGACAAGCAACAATCAGTGGGACGGAGTACATTTGACTTTGACACATGAATTTGCAACCTTTCCCTCCAAAAAAATAAATAAGTAGTATTGAGAGGGCTAACCTTTGAGTGAAGTGCTTTTGCAAATAAGGTAATAAGCTAAAAATCAAATAGTTCAATAGAGTGTAGTCACATTGAAAATGAGGCATAGTTTTTAGAAAGTTATGAAGAGAAACATGTCTCTTCAGTAAACAGTGTGAGCTCATTGCCCTGTTAGCAACTAAGCTAACAAGTAGCTACCTCAGACACCTTTTTGCCCCTCTGATGTACAATCCTCAAAACAATGTGGGAGCGAACAACACAGCACAAAGAAATCAGAAAGCAGCTTCAAGAGCAATTTTGACTGACAAATGCTAACACCTTAGCTTGCGAGCACGATGCAATTAGCTCGCCTACTACAGTAGTTCATTAACTCTACTTGCAAGTAGTCCTTCCTGTATATGAATAAGCCAAGGTTTGGAATGGCCAGTTCACTCAGCACTCCGCTCTTGACTTGAGGAGGATACAGTTTCATCAGCTACTTCTTTTTGGTCCTGACCAGGAGCAATAAAACTAGAATTAGCCAGTAACAGTCAACAATGGAGTAACAAGGTCCCCAGCAGGCTTTTCACTTGTGAAAAATGGGATTTGTGTTTGTTGGAATATAAAACTGGTGAATTGAACCCAGTTTATTTGGAGTGGTGGGTAAAAAGTTTGTCCCTGGACCATCTGTGTGATTCAAGGTTTGTGTTAACTGTGAAGTTCAGGGGCCGGTTTCAAGATTTCAAACCTGATCACTTCCTCTCACTTTAATTTTTGACCTGTTTCACTAAAATCAAATCAATTCATGCATGAGCCTATGCATGAACATACATGAGCCTTCTAGGAGGTACAAATTACTCTCGAATTCACAAGTTACAATCATTTGTGGAAGATATGCTGTGAGCCATATCTATCTTGCCAGCGAGGATTTCCTTTGTTAAATTGGAAATTAACAATATACCATCAGTCTGTAACACTGGTAATCTCAGTTTAATTTCGTTTAATGAAAAGCAGCAAAAAGGTTTGGTGGTAAACCAGTAATCATATGATGCGATGCTTAACCTATTGGGACAATCACAAACTTAAACCGTCTATATCAGAATCACACAGCAAGACTTTGTTCTAAGTGTGCGTCAGAGAGACAACAGCACTTTAAACACAATTTATGGGTCAAGCGAGGAGCCTGCCGGAGACAGATACGGGGAGGCGGTGCAGACAGGCAAAGCTAACGTGCATAATTTCAGGAACAGTGTGTGGCTCTTCTGAAAAGGGCGAGACAGAGAAGAAGCTGAGAAGGTAAAGGTCAGCTGTGATGAAGGAAGAGGCCCACAAGGGCAATAAATAAGGACTTAAATACAGACAAGACAACGGCATGAGGGAAATACAAGGACGGGTAGAGATTAAAAACATAATAACAGATCCAGATTTAGCCATTCAGTTTCTTTTAGTAACGGACATGTTATTATGTGTGAGAGAGCATGTCATTTCCCCTTAATTTAGTTTCTTACTAAGTACACATCCTGTTATAAAAAAAAAAAAAATCCACATGTCATTGAAAGACAGGGCAGAGAAATGTAATAAACTAAATTACTTCCTTGGTGTCTTAGCCCCGGCAAATTCTACCTGCACTTGTCCAAAAAAAAAGACCCAAACACAATTAAATAAAATGAGAAAGCTAGCTCGAGGAGGGGAAAAGCAGAACCAGGAGACAAAAAAACAAAGTTCCTGGAAAGGAAAGTCAATTAATTGCATGAGTGGATAATTATTAAGAGAGCGACGGATGAGTTTTCATGCATAATTTCTCCCAGCTGTTATTGGACTGTTTGGTCCACAGGAGAGATGGAGAGGAGAGGAAGCAAGGTAGACGAAGGATAGGAAGAAGAAAAAAAAAAGGAGAGAGGGAAAAGAAAGGGAGAGCAGCAGGTAAAGAAATGAGGACGGCAGAAATTCAGAGAGAGGACGTGAGTGGTGAGGACTAAAGGAAAGGTGGCGAAAGATCAGAAGGTAAAGGTCGGACCTGAGGAGAAGTGGAGAGCAGAGTAGAGAAGTGGTGAGAGGAGGAGAAAAAGTAGAAGGCAAAAGGGCAGAGAGACAAATAAAGAAGAGGAGATGGAAAGGAAATAGGACTCAAATAGACACAGACATTGTCCTCTAAATCAGTCTCTTATTTTTTTGCTCAAATGGTACCGTGGCCTACTTAAAGATCAACTCAGTAATCTGGGAGGTTATGACTTCAGAAAATATTCTTCTGATTGGCTTGCAAGTCTGTGAAAAATAATACATGAAGACGCCTCAAACAAGACTATAACTTTTGAACTCCACGGCCACGAGCGGTTGAAAGATGCGGCACCGAGTTCCCTTCGTTTCTGAAGATTCTTTGGAGTTTGTTGCAAAGACATCATCACAAGACGACATGACTGAGAGCAAAAGGAATGCAACCACAGACGAAAACAAACATGTCTGCTGGTAAAGAACAGCGTGTTTACTTTCACTTTTGGGATGAAAACATTGAAAAGTTTACCCTCCCAGAGCAAGAACTTATGTAACACCGCAGTCATAAAGTCAAGAGCAAACAGGCAAAAAGTCGGTGATAAACTGGTACATACATGTATCAGTTCACGGCAAAGTATCAGTTTCTATTTTAAAAAACGTGTGCACTGTTGGTTCCAATTTTATATACTCATGCGGTTAAACTTTCTATTTCCTGCTATGAGAAGATGTTGTTACTACAATTTGAAGGTATTAGTTCCTTTAAATGCTTCACTTGAAAAACCTATCAAAGGACTCACAACTGCAAAGGTGTGCAGAGCCAACAATCCAGTGAAGACAAATAAACACCCCCCATCCTCATGGTTCCGGTGATGTTATGAGCTCAACTACAGTTTCCCCATTCTTTGAAATGCACTGACTGATGGTTAACGTCTTTAAACATAATCTAAAGTCTCGCTATCATCTGTCGCTTTTATATCGCGTTGATAAGAGTGTTCACTCTGGCTGCTGTAGTATCCGGTTGGTTCATCCTGGGAAAACCACCATGTGTTTCTGATTTGAGTGCACAACATAAAGACCGAAATCAACACAAAGACCAGGAAGTGAAGCCGCAGCATTGAGAGCACTGACATCGGCATGTAAACAGTGCATTGACCTTGAATTTGTTTGAAAGCCTATTCACATTGTTTTGCTTTCATATGGTGACGCAACAGCTGAAAAACATCTATATCACCTCCCCAGAACTATGAAGGGACATTTGCCAGTCAGCGAGAGTCATCTCTGATGCGGCGCTAACCACCCGTGACTGCTAATATGCTAGTTTGGTTGACAGTGCGCGGTGCGATGTCTGCTGCTCACGGCCGGCTGAAACAAACGTCCCCGGTCTCTCCGCTCAAGACTCCTCGAGCGGAGCCCACCTCCAACACATACACTTCCAATTGCTCTCACGCACACACTGGCAGACACACACAGCGGCCCGCCCACTTCATCTGTTCCTCCGCCCACACACACTGTCTCGTCCCCATAGGCCAGCTGGGAGTACAGCAGGTGGGGCGGGGTGCTTTTCTGGAGGGGTGGAGGGTGGGAATAAGGCCATGCTTCACTCCCCGGGAAAAAGAAAGTGCTTTTTATTGTATCGACTCGATTACTGTCTGATATCTCATTGAGGGGAGAACAGGACCTTTTTCTGGTTGTGACAACATGTTGAAACGAGGCACTACAACAAACAGAGAACACTTTTTCTGCAAATGTCAGAAAACAAACAGCGGTCACCGTGACACCGTGGTACTTGAAATCGAAAGCCGTTGCAGGCTTTTTTTTGTTTATTTGTTTGACAACTGATCCTCGGCGGCTGATAGAGCTCTGGCTCTGTGTCGTGACTGTGGGGTAATCATATTTTAACCTTGTACTGTGCCTGTGTCATTTTATTATGTCCAAACACCTGAGCTGTCCTCACATCAGTCATCTACACTCAGCTACTAAAACCCTCCCTCTCAGCCTCGCCTCCAAATGTTTTTCTCCATCCAACTCTTTGTATGCTCTTGGTCTCGTTGTGGTGTGGTACGGACAGCTGAGCAGTCCTCTCCATCATCGTCATCAGAAAATATGCAAATAAGGGGACCCTGCAGCTGAGCTCCAGACAGAAATATCCATGACAGACACCTATGAAGCTTTCCTTGAGGCTCGTAGTGAAACAGCATCCTACTTAGTAGGGGTGGTGAAAAAAATCGATATTCGATTAATCGCGATTATAATATTGACGATTATGAATCGATTATTAAAATTCCAAAGATCGTTTTTTTTTTTTTTTTTTTTTTTATGATAGAGTCCTCCTCTTACTGTCTTCCACTAGATGGTCCACAGTCTGGAGCCAAGATATGTTATTCCATCCCGGAGCTTTTTCACACTCAAATTGATTCCAAATCTTTACAAGGGGACAAAACTTTCCGTGCAAGAGTCCCTCAACTCTGCTCACAGGGTAGCAATAACCTGCGATGCCTGAACATCCAGAGCTACAGTCTCATATGTGACCGTTACAGCTCATTATGTCAGCAGTTAATGGAAGCTAATGTCCTACGTACTTCAGACGAGAGCTATGGATAATAGCCACACAAGCACAAATATGTGTTAGTTTCTCAAAGCAATGGCAGACGAGTGGGGAATAGAGAAACACGCCCTGGTTCTCATTATGTATAATGCTTCTGACGTGAGTCCAGCTGCTGAGCTTGGCAACTTTTCTTTTAACAGCGAGACAGAATGAGACTCGTTTAAAACAAAGTAAAAAATTATAATTTTGATATTACAGTTACACTATACAATATTGAAGGTGCTGTGAGGTGTTACTCAAAAGAGAAGTAAAATAATTCAGCAGCTGACCGATGTTAAATGGAAGATCAATAATCGTTAATAACTGAAAATCGAATCGATAATCGTTAATAATCGAAAATCGATTTGTAATCGAATCGAGACTTCAAAAATCGGAATCGAATCGGGAAATTGGGCCGATTAACCACCCCTACTACTTAGTTACGTAATAATGTTATTTTTCCATTAATTTGTCACCCAGCTGTGTCTTTATACCACTTTCTTTTCACAGAACTACCTGTAAACGCACTTTAATGTAGAAATTGGTGGAGTGACCCTTTAAAAAAAAGACATCTGTCACCGAATACAATCCTAAAGCAAACGGTTTCATACTAAACTTTACACCAGCTGTGGCTAAAAGGTGACACACGCTGTTTTTCGTCGCCTACCTTCTTTACATTCCAGGGCCACTCTGGACTCCAGGTTGTCCATCTGGAGCTGCAGGCGCTTTAAGGTGCGGTCGGCGTCCCTGGACTTCCTCTTATAGGCGATCAGCACGGCGATGATGACCAACAGGAGCAGGCCGCCACCCCCTCCGATGCCGATAATGGCGGGGAGCGTCAGCAGGCTGTCCGAGTAGATGTGAAGAGTCCCGGGGGAGTACTCGAACCCACCGGCACGAATCTGAACACATACACGAACACACACACACACACACACACACACACAGTGATTTTAATGATCAAGGGGAAAGTTGTTTCTTTTTAACCAACTCTGCTTCACAGAGTAATCAATATGACCTCTCTCTTCTCCTGGTTGCCATCGAGCAGCTGCGTTATCAGAGCTGAAGGTTCGTTTCATTGCTCAAAGGGCGGCTCCACAGCAGCCGTTAAGGGAGAGGAAATTGCTACTTATTTACTTGCCCCTACCAGATTCTCTTCAGCCAGTCTGGGGATTTGAACCTTCCAGAGAGACATAAAAAAAAAATAAAAAACAGTCGGCGGTCACTTCTCCAGCAGCAGATGGTTTGAAAATAGATGAGGTGGTCTGAAGAGATCGAAAGTTGGTGGTCTGATGAAAGAGAAGTTGGTCGACCCCATTTCTACCGCGATCATTAAATTTTTATCCACTCCGTACTCGCACTAAACAGGCCTTTCTCTGACAGGCTCATACTGGGGAGGCTTACATCACCTTGACTGCTGTGAACATTTCTTGTAGGAAAGGTTTTTCGATTCGTGCCTTCGGGGGAGCAACTTCACAGGGTTTCGGTAATGAAGACCTCACGCGCTAACTCGCTACGTCCCTTGAATGATTTACCTTCTCCCGCACTGTCTGCAGATATTTAGGCTTTTATTTGGGGTTTTTCTAATGACAGATATTTGGACGTTAATGTCCTCGTTCATCACAGTCAACTTTAACAAACTGATTTAGGTCAGAGAGCGAACGTTGTTTGCGTGCTCAAGGTTAAAGGAGTGCAGTGGAGGTAGACGCAGGCAGCGTTTAAAGCCGTCTACACACACGCACAGAACACTGAAGACACCCGGAACACGCGCGCTCATACACTCCATACGCATGCTCACACACAGCATAAGCAATCAAACAAAGTAATCACCAGCATTTAAATCTCTCCCCAAGGAGTCTTGGTAATTATGGGAAGTCAAACACATGTAATGTTTTTTTGGTTTTTTTTTTCCCCACTAAATACATTTACATAAGCACAGTGTGTCTCAGAGAGAGAGAGAAAAAAAGAAAAAAGCTCACAGCCC
The DNA here is from genome assembly GCF_900880675.1 of Sparus aurata. Taxonomy (NCBI): domain Eukaryota; kingdom Metazoa; phylum Chordata; class Actinopteri; order Spariformes; family Sparidae; genus Sparus; species Sparus aurata. The sequence goes on along the minus strand of NC_044193.1, from coordinate 27,953,450 downwards.
TGGAATGCATCAAATCAAGCTACCCACAAGGGGGGTTGATAACCGATTAAAATGAGGTGTGATTATGCACTTTGAAGCTCTTGTACGAGCACTTTCATGTTAACATTATCAAAGTCTGATTAAAATAAATAAAAAAGTGAAGCTGCTATAATCAATATCAATGTAGTCAATACCTACAAATTAAATTTGCAATAGTTGAGACGATTAGACGGGGCCCGTGTAAGATTAAGCAGCCAATTAGCCGCGTGGACATGATCGGGTTGCAAAGACGCTGGTGTGAAAAGGAGACTGAAGTGAATTAATTATTCATTCGAGTTTGAGTTCGGATTAGTTTGGTTGCGCTCGCGCTGATAATTTGAAAGAGTCTGAAAGCAAATCGGAGGATGTCAGTAAAGTTTCATGTCGCGGATGAGTTATGTTTCTCGTGCTTGAAAAGAAAATGATACTGCAATCAGTTTATAATGAGTGACTGGTAACTGTTCACATATTCTAACACCTGTCTTTAAGCTGCCACAACATTTCCGTTTTATTAACGACGCTTTGCTTAATGTGACAGGAGTCGCTCATAGTAATGAAACCACAGAGGTTCACTCTTACAGCTGTCACCGTGTTTTCGGTGAGAAAGTTCTGATACGCTACCTGCCTAGCAACAGATAGAAGACAAACACTGTTAGCAACCAGCATTTAGCAGCTGAAGAAGCAGATATTTCAGAGCAGATAAGTAAAGCTAGGTGAGCTGAATTTTCATTTCTGAGGGTTCTGTTCCTTTTAAACCAACACGTTTAGATTTATCGCCACTTGTTGATCACCCTCAGTGTACAAAGAATGGTTCGTATAAGCGAGTGAATCTTTTACAGATAATCAAACCACTATGCAAACTCAGATGAAAAGTCTAACTAGAAATAAAACCAGCACAAATGATTATGTCTGTGTTGGCATGAGATTGGATTTGGTGGCAAAAAGGGCTCTAAAAGTCTTTTTATGTTTTGAAAAATGTGTTCAGAGTAGACCAAATAGGCCCCTTCTCACCAAAGACATTATAACAAGCCCCAGCTGGAAAAGCACAGGTATAATGAAACTAATGTTGGCTGAATACCATTTAGCTGCTTCGGTTTCCGGGTCCTTTCACGCTGACTCGCTGTCACTCTGCAATGACTTACTGAGACTATATAGAACTCAGCCATCACTCATGTTAACAGTTACACCTGCTCTTTTCCAAAGTCAAAATGTCTGCTGTGAAAACGAACAAAAGCAAAGTCGGGAGGCTCTCACTTTTAAATATTAATGGGTCTGTGTGTTGAGTTAGTTAAGGATGTGTAGGTTTTTATGATATATGACACTTCAAAATCAATGCATACATACTGGAAAGAGTATCTTGCATGCAAAATGTATCAATAATAAAAAAAAAGGATTCCTATTTCTAGATATTGGGTTGCTTTTTTAGTCCTCAAATTGCCGGTTGGTAATTGTAATCTAATCTGGGGTCACTGGTGTAACAGATACAATTACCCAGGAGGGAAACATATCCTCAGATGACTTGAACGCAGCCTAAGCATAAGCGATATTAAGCTGGAAACACGTTTTCTAGGCATTTGTCTATTTTTATTCTCCTGACAGGCTGAAGGACTGATGGAGGAACTTAAAAAGCTGAAGGCCAAAACAACAAACAAGTTTCTTCGAAAAACTCAAGGGAGGCACACAGCTGCCAACACACAGCTGAGCATCTGAGAGGGGGACACACAAAGACACAGTGACACACGCATACAGTTCTTTCTGTGCACACACACACACACACACACACACACACACACACACACACACACACACACACACACACACACACACACAAGCCAAGTATGTCTGGACACCCATTGGGGTCCCCTGTATGTAGGTCATTCTACATGGGGAATATTATTGTGCTACAGCTGTGTCCTTCTCTGCAGCACTGCGCGCGGCAGACGCAAAGATGCGTGCACATAAATTAAAACATACGAGCGCTCACACACAAACACAAACACACACCCAAGAAACGAGGCACAAACACACACACATGCACGCACACACACGGGCAGAGGAGATAGGAACAGACAGCTCTATTTTTTCTTCGGCTATTGTCAGGCGAAGGACTAACTCCACCACCCCCGCTAACACATCGCATCGCTCCGATATTCAACATGACATTTCGTTAAAAAAAAAAAAAAAAGAAAAAAAAGAAAGGAAGAAAAAAAAGGAAAGAGAAACGAGAGTTCCACCTTGGGAACAGGCTGGTTCTGTTGAGAGCTATCATATTGAATTACATGGATGCGTTGTCATTGGCTTTCTAGGTATATTGGCTGTAGCTAGCGGGAAGTAAATGTCGTATAGATATGGTGAAATCACTGTGAAAGGACATTGGTGACAAGTTTAAAAAGGGGCAGGAGGTGGGGGAAGAGTTGAGTGGGCGCACTGGCGGAATATTCTGACAAACATCCAAATATATTTAGAGTGAGTGCTGCGTCGCCCGGCTGAGGTTTGACCTTCCTCAATGCAGATGCTCCAGGAGCTGCGCGCTGATTTTGAAAGTCTGCTCCAGTCAGAGTGAATTTAGGGATTTGGGAGTGCAGTCTGATGACAGCTCAACACTCTGGACAAGTGAGGCTGAGCGGCTGCCGCGGGATGAACTCGCAAGCCAGTTCCATGACTTTACCCCCCACACTACCTTCCTGCTGTGTCATAGTTTCAGAACATATGAAACGCCACGAACGAGAGTGACATCAACTGCATTCACAGGGTGGGTGGTGATGAACAAAATCTAATTATAATAAATAGTTGCGGCTTGTGACACTTGAGGCAGAAAAACAGGAAGTGTAATGTGACTTTCCAAAAAAAAAATGCAACTTTTAGCTTGGATTTGCTGAGAGTTGGACGAAATTTGCACATCAGAGAGGTTTATACAGTGAACGTGGTTCCAGGATTAGAGCTTAGAGATGAGCTTAGTGTCTGCGTATCAGTGGCATCCTGGAGAAACAATTCTATTTTTAATACCACCTTTTATGTTGCTGCATAACTCGGGGACGCAGCACCACTGTTTGACAGTGCCTTGTCATGGACATAAACTGTAGCAAATCTGGATCCTCAGATGCATTTCTTATCTCTTACTACATATGTCACAAATAATGCGGCTCTCTGTTTACCCACATTCAACTTCAGTTTATTTTTTAGTCTGATGAATAACATTTTTCGTACCCTATTATTAGTCTGTTAATTAGTTTTGAGACGTAGCTCTATAACCTTACGCTGATTGCATATTCCCAAAGAAAGAAAGAAAGAAAAAAAACAATTAACTTGACATTTTCACACAGGCAAAATGTCAGGTTTAATGAAAAAGAGAGATCTCCAGTATGAAGTTATCACCACTCCTATCGTGGTTTTCTAGCCATTATCATACAATTTATGGGCAGAACTTCAGCGTGGACCGTCCCCTAACCCGAACAGGTTCTGTTGTGATAGAACAGAACCACTGGTTGTGAAAGAACACCTCCAATGGTGGCAAATTTGTTGCACTAGTTAACTTTGCTAATGCTAGCTAATGTTAACGTCGCTAACGCTAGTTGGTCAGTGTGAGGGCAGTGAAGTATGCTCAGTACACCCTGTGGAACTCAGACTATTTTTTATTTTTTTTCTCCAAAACTGGCAACTACCAAGACATACCACATGATACTACAGCGTTATACTATATTACGTGTGTGTGTATATATATATATATATATATATATATATATATATATATATATATATATAGCGTTATACTGACAAACCTTGTTAGAAGCTTGAAGCAATTGTCATCAATTTCATCCAAAGTTCAACAAAGCAATAGTTCTGAACCTGACATAATTTTCAAAAAATATTAATTCACAGTCTATATATATATATATATATATATATATATATATATATATATATATATATATATATATATATATATATATATATATATATATATACACATACATTTGTCTACATACATATGTTATTGATATGATCTTTTATTGAAGCTCAAATCATTTCTGTCTTTGTCCCTGTCATTATCATCAGCCTGTACAAAGACACTGAGTGCTTGTTGGGCCTGTTTCGTCTCTCCTTCACAAAATGGCTCAAGCAGTAGTGACAGTTAGACTCCATTGATGCCACTGCATAGTTTTGCATGAGTTAATAGATTTCATGGATGAGTCAGTCCCAGGGAGTGCATGTGGTAAAATTGATGCTTTCTGGAGAGTTAACCGAAGACGCCCTAAGTGTATGGGATTTGACTTCAAAAAAATAGATGCTATTGTCCTGATGCATGAGCCATACAGGAGCTTAGCTCGGTTTGCATTAAATGTGTGTTCAAGGAGCGCCTGCATCACCTGCAGTGAATGCGTGTGAACAGAGGGTGAACAAAGACATGCAGTCGTCTCTTTCCAGAGAGATTTATTTCCTTTTTAACTGAACCTCGCAAGCTCGATCGATTCATCAAACATGCCTGAAGTCGAAGTGAGTACACTGGTCCGTGTTTGTCCCGGCATGCTTAACGGCGGTCTGAGAACACGCTAAACTTGAAAAAGGTCGAGATATAATGCTTTTCTAAGTGTGGCTGCGGGGAGAGAGAGAGCTGCTCCGTGCAGTGGTGATGAGCGTAGCTTCGATTGGACTCGAGTGTGGGTGGAGGATTGGCTTGTGGGTTTACTGAGGATTGGGTACAGTATATCTTGTGTACTTTTTGAATGTCTACACCATCAAAGCGAAAGCTAATAAAAATACATGAAAAATGGGGATGGCGCTGAGGAACTTAAAAAAAGAAAAACAAATCTGAAACCAGCGGCACCTGCAGCGGAGAAGTGCTGACTCCTGCACAGCTGCTGAGGTGGATACACTTCAGCGGTTGGAAAAGAAACATGGTATTTAATCTGCACACATGTCTAGAGGTTCACTGTGGTCTTGTCGAGTGCATTGTGCGAACGAAGTGAATGACTTTCGGCTTTTGCTGAACATTTAATGGATTTAACCGCGCCGGTGCAAGGTCTGCAGATCTGTGCTTTGTTTTTTTGAATTATGCATCTATCAGGCATCTGTTTCCGATGACACAACCATACTTTCACTGCAGGCCGGCTGAAGGCCAACGAAGATCAACATGTTAATTAAGCGTTACGCATTTAACAGCAGCCTTGGTGCGCAAACTCAATGGAGCGTATTGTGAATCTGTCGGAGGAAATTGTTCAGAAATGATGCGAGGGGTTATTCACATTAGTCAACAACAAGGTTAGAGTGACATTATAGAATAAGTTCGTTGGACTGGAATGTTTTCATATTCATAAAAATGAATTACTCAGTCGATATACCAGGTATAACAGGTGGTATTTATCCTGTTCTAAATTGTTTTTTGATTAAATCCTGAAACCTGACCCAGTTATTTAATGAATAAGAAAGATATAAACTAACAAAAAAACGACATTAGGAGAGAAGTCTTCCATGAAGGTCTCAGCCGGAATATCGAGCGGGTTCTCTTTCAGTTAATCCACTCAATGGGTGAGGGTACGAAAATGGGCCAGAAAAGTGCAATAGTTTAGAAAAGTCAAAGTCAAAAAGTCACTGATGGAGACAGAGATAAAGAGACAGAGGACACAGAGTCGTGATCTGACCGTGACTTTGTGTTGTCCGGTGAGGTTTGGCCATTCGCACAGCAGCTGGCTCTCCGACAGGGTGAGGACGCAGGGAGTTTCTCCAATCAGCACCGTGTAGTTGAGGCGACTGTTACCTGGAGCCGCCGGGATCAGGTTACGACCCTGAACACAGACAGAGAAAGACATGTGGTGAGGAGAGGCGCCCAGCTCATCTATACACACTTTATTTTCGTACAGAAGTTACTGGCAAAGATTGCGTTTTAAATCTTTCACTCGACTACAAAGCGAGTGAAATCCCATCAGACGCCGTTTCTTTCAAATTAACTTTCAACTGTTGCAATCTCACAATGAGCTCGTTCAGAATAACTCTGATGATATGGTTCTTCGGTGAATCACATTTGTTCCTGTAAATAAATGCAGAGGAATGAGTCACTGACAATACAATTGCTCATTTGGAAACCCTCGTCAAGGATGAGGCTGGCTACGATCTATCTTTCTCATTGTTAACAGATACCTCTGAAGATCAGGGCCGGGTAGTGTGGAGTAAAAAAAGAGTTATTCAACTCTTTACCCAGATATACTTTGTAGCCAGTAATCTACCTTTTACTTATGCCATATTTGGCAACATAGTAAAGGCATTAACTACGAAGGCTTTCCATTGTCTGTTTGGAGGCCCCATTTTTTGGCATCGTCATGTCACAATATCGACAACCATCTGTAGAAAGGTTTGAAGTCAGACACAATTCAAGATGAGATGAATAATGCCCTGTTTTTGTCAGATCAGTTAACCTTCAATGTCTCATTACCTTAAAAATGAAATGCGTGTGTTTTACGTTTTAACCAGCACAAGCATCTGATTACAGATTACAAATGCTCAAAGGAAATGTAAAGCTTTTCAAGTCATCTGGAAAAAAATGTCGGTGCTTTGTATATTGTGATATATATTGCAAAAGAAAACAAAAACAATGTCAGTATTTCCAAAAATCGTGCAACCCTCTGCAAGCGAACTTAAGTCGGTTGCAATAAATGTGGCTGAAAATTGTTGATAACTCGCTAATGTAAGTGATGTTAATTTTTCATGTGTAACACTTGGACATTAAAAAAGCACAAAAAACTTAGGTAAGTTTCATAATTCAAATAAATTGAAAAAGTATTTAAATGGAAAGTAACTTTTCATTTACAAGGTACTGTCGAAAGTAATTGTACTGCACTTGACTAAACATTTTCAACACTGCTGAACACAGGTCCCAAGTCTTTTTGTAATGGGCTCCTTAACTTCCACAAGCAGCTCGGCACTGAATCTTTTAGCAAACCTTCCTTGAGCAGGTTTAAATAATGCATCACTGAGGCGTATTTTATCATACTTGGACAACAATAGAGCTTCATAGCGCAAAGGACGACGATATATCAGGCTTTGGATTCACAGACTTGCTAATAGGACCGATTCATTCTTGGTTTTGGTCTTTTTGTGGGATTTTTGTTGATAATGGAGAAAAGTAGAGAATATGGCAAGATTTATCTAAGCACTTGCAAGCTTCAGTTGTATGCTTGAGACTGTACAGTTGCTAATAGACTAATTGTTCATCTGCTTGTGTTGTGTTATTGTAAGAATTGTGGTTTTCTTTCTACTGAATATTCACATTTTGTATTCTATATTGAAATAATTCTGATAATGAAGCAATAAACTTGAGTGTGATGATGAATAAGATAGGGAGATGAAGAGGAAGGGATAGGAAGGTTGAAAAGTGCACTAATGAATACTTTATATGCAAAGTAGGAGCAACGGAGAGGCACACAAACTCCCACTAACACAGTTTTGTACACTAAACTGGGTTCTAGACATAAAGTCGACACCACAGGTGTGTAAATTCAAAAATTTGTCAATTTCAGCTCCAGTTTTTCATTTCAATATCGTGTAACTACTTCCAATTTGACACACACTTTGTCTGTGATGGAAATGGGGCGGGGGGGAGTCAGTGGTGTGAAAAGAGAGAGGAGCCACGTAACATCAGGAAAACAAAAAGCAACAGGAGGAAAGACGAAGACAAAGAAAACAAGACAGATAGGAAACGTGGTGGGAAAACATCAGGACGGTAGGCGCGCGGAGGGGAGAGAGCGGAGAAAAGATTACGAGAGGGGAAGAAAGAGATGAAAGGGATACACTCCGGAGTGAGGAAGCAAAAAAAAAGAGGGGATTGAGCCGAAAAAACAGAGCCGGCGAGCGAGCGAGATAGACAGGGGGAGGGAGAGAGGGAGAGAGAGAGTAGATAGCTGTCGCGCCTCCCGCTGGCTTAGCAGTGGGACGCAGAGACAGACTCCGTTTTCCAATCCCATCGTCTCTGCAGGCCGCCACCCGGCCCCGCTCTGCAACCCTGTAAACATGCATCCCATTCCATCTCGCAAACACACACACGGAGATCAAGCCACACACGCACTCGAGCTGGAGCCACACATGGAGCTGTTGCCGCACACATGCGCGACAGGGAAGAAGCATCATGTGGGGACACGATCTCAAAACACACACACACACACACGCACACACTCACCAAACACACCGAGACCAGATAAATGTTTTCTCTCTTGCTAACACACCTCAGTAAAAACACAGCCGACACTTCAGATGAGAAATTAATTGCGTGGCGCGCAAGGCGCACGCGTCTCTGAGAAAACGCAACCCCCACATCCCGACCCTCGCCAAATTGCATTTTTGTCCATCTCATCAGCGCTTCCAATGGGTAGGCAGTTCCGCCGACAAGCCAAGCAGGAGATTTGGCAATTACTGAGAGACTCTTTGCTAATAAATTATCATTTAAGGAATAAATGATGACGGTTACGCCGCTTTCAATCTCTTCACGGAAATAAACAGCGTAGCACATTCTCTGTGATAACATAAAGAGATAGTCAGGGCACATTCTGGATGGAGATAGAAGCACTGAACACTGGATTCAATGCATATATAACATGTCGGTGTGACAAAGATCGGGAGGGAAATGATCATTGTTTTGTCCTTTCATAGTGCAAAGTGTAAACTCTCATGGAAGATGAAGTAAAACCATTTTGCTCGACACACACCGTACAGCCGGGATATCGTCTGCACTGAAGAAATTGTATTCGCACCGTTTAAATCTATTCCCAGTCACTGATCTGCTGGCTACTTCACCTACTCTGGCATTAGTAATAGCGGGTATATGTATTGCCTCCGAAGCAGCCACTCTAATTCCTCTCCAATCACTCTTTGACTAAACATTGCAGGTGAGCTCGGTGAGATAACACTCCGGCACATACACACAACTCAGAAATAGCCAATTAATTTCACATACTTATGTCCAATCACTGTTAATGAAAACGAAAACCAATATAATCCAAATCTCCTGGACCGTAGGCCCGTGTGCTTCCACGCTGCCCTTCCAGCGCTGGAAATTAATTACACAAATTGAAAGGCCCTGTTATTTAAGAGGGCTCGAGGCTGCAGAGGAGGATGGCAGTCAAAGAAGTTACTGTTAGCAACCGAAGGACAGAAAATGGCCTTGGAAAGGTGTGGACGTTTGCTTTCAGCTTTCAATTATGAATTTGTGAGATTTTCTTTTGCCCCTCTTCTCCGAGAGACCTTGTAAACACATTTGCAAGCTTCTTTTTTTTTTTTCATTTCTTGTGTGGGAAAAAAAAAAAAAGATGTCCGTGAATGCGTGTCGGCGTATGTGGGCTTTGCCATTATTAATACGTGATGGGTTCAATATGTTTGAGATGCCTGTAGTCAACCTGAAAGCAGAAAAACCTTGGGAGAAAGAAAAACATCTAGCGCTACCTGAGTCCTAGGTTCAGATGAAATATTGAGGGTGTGCACAAAAGCGCGCGCACATACTGCATTTCAACACTTTTTTGTATAGCTGCTCGGCATCAGTATTCTGTTAAAAATCAATATTTTAAAAGAACATACACACTTTACTATCCATATTATTGTTGACTAGACCTACCCTTAGCTCTGTCTGCAATAAAAGAACAGCAGCCTCTTCCTGTTTCTTTACGTGAGGGAAATGACCGTCAGTAACCCTCTATCCTGTCCTCCAAACAAGTGTCCCTGAGCCCATGTAGTGTCATCTGATCCAAGCATTCCACAACTTACTGGGTCTTTTGTTGCAAACTTGTTCGGAACATGCTGTTGTCATCAAATTCAGAAAATGCATATATTTACAAAAATCTGTAAAGTTGATGAAGTACAACATGAATTATGCTGTCTTTTTCTTGTTGTTTTGAAATGCATATGTCCTAAAAGGATTAGCAGATCATCAAATCTGAAAACGTCTGTCTTGCTTCCGATTTCTCCCAGCTACCTAGCTTACCAAGTACAGAGGTAATCGATCCCGACATTACACCAAAGGCCAAATAAAACATCACAAGCTTGTAGAGCTAAAGGTTATGTTTATAAGCAGCCCCATTAACAACTAGTGCATCCCCAGTGCAGAATATTCCTACACTGTGGAAACCAAATGCTGAGTTCAGGGTACTGTTCGTTGATGTGTCCTGATTTTTACTGGAAGGCTATAAAAGCATTTGATGTGATTGTTTCTCAAAAATGAGCGTCCCAAATGAGAAACTGCTAAGATTCGTTTGGGGACACGGTTTCAACACACTCAAAGTTTAGCCTTATCATAACTAGCTAGCTAGCTACAGCTGACAAATCTGCCAGTAACAGCGTCATTAGGCGGATGAAATTTAAAGTTTCTGACTAGAAATGAAAAGTCTGCGTTTGTTGACCTCTGTCTGAAGTTGAGGGCCTATTGTTTCAAAAATAACTACAAATTGTGAGTGGTAATCTGCCATTGTGACCTGCATATGTGGTGTGCAGAGCAGAATGACTGACAGGCGTAGGAACAAGCTCTGCGAAAAGGTCAATTCAGAACATTTCCCATCAAATCTGACATGAAGGTTCACGATAAGTGTGAAGGACGATCAAAACATCCATCTTGACATTAGCTACATATCAGCTCATACACACATAACAGTATGACATTAATTTATCAATTGGGCAGACATCAACATCTGATGAAGGGGCAAATGTTCCAAATCTTTCTATTCTTCCCACTACATGCACTTTTGTAGATGAGTTAAGGGCAATGTAAGGAACTGCTTATCTAATTGCTAATCTAACACTGAGCATCAACTCAAAAGAGAATTTAAATTATCTGCAAATTTGGCTCCTCTTTAAATGTTGAGTTAATGTAACAGCTCTCAGTTCTGTGTAGGTGTCGGTAGCCTTATTCCCACTGAATATGTTTTCTAAAGGCAGTGCACTTAAGACTTTTCATCTTCACAGCTGCATTGTAGAACAAGTCCCTGACAAGTTAAAACGCTGTTTACAAAGCTCCCGGCTTGCAAGGTAAAACCTTAGATCAGAGCACTGATGAAATAAATTGAAACGTACAGGGCCGAGAAAAGCCTCTCAAAAACAACACTTGTGTCTCTCTGACCTTGAGAATAAGTGGCGAAGTGGGCTTGAGCTCCAGTATTCCAGAGGGACTCAGTGGCTCAAACACCGGGTCCGGGTAGTAGCTGAATGTCTCGTTGACCACCACCAGAGCGTTCACGTTGTCCATGTAGAACCCGATCTCGTCCGGGCCGGTGCCCGTCTCGGCAAAACCCAGCTCTGAATCCGCCACCGATGGAGCCAGACAGACCATGACGGAGTTGTTGTAGACAGTACAGTTCTGAAAGTGAGAGAGAGGAAATTTATGGCTTCTGATTTGAGTCAATGGGAGAATCTACCACACGTGAGCAGAGAAAAGGCTACTTTGCGTATCTCCACTGACTGTAGACACAAATCTAATTACTTTTCATCATAATATAGTCATAGTTCTGTTTAAAAGGGAACATTATGTATAAATCAGATGGCCCAGTCTTCTTTTTAATTACTGACAATAATCCGCAGGCTATCATTTTCTCTTAACAGAGATCTGCAGGGTATAATAATCCATCCTTTTTGTAAGTCAAGGCCCTGTGAAACTGCGACGCTGTTATACCTTTTGGAAGTGTAAATTGGTTGCAAATTTATGATCAACTGTTAATAATGGGCTAACGTGCTGTGTGCCTCTGCTTGCACCTGAGATTATTTTACATCGTAGCCTTGGAGAGTACATGAAGTCACAGCCATGTTTGCCTCAGTTTACAGGAAGGCTTGGAGGACCATATCATTTGTTTAGCTCATACCATATGCTACAAACGCATTTAACATTGATAGCATGGTTAATTTAATCTTAAGGCTTGTTCTTTTCCTAAACCTAACCAAACTGCATTTGACAACATTCATTACAGTCTAAACATCAAAATATGTTTTGTGCTTGTAGTTTATTTTGAAGGCCTAACTGGACGCTGTATACTGACTGCTAACTTAACTGCACAGCCCTTTGTGTGCATAACTGACATTTAGGTAGGTAGACATCACAGTTGGATGCTAAAGGACCAAGATGCTGTACTTGATGAGTTGGGAGTGAGAACGTGTTGGTTTGTACACCTTCTGTTTTGTTTTATTTACTGACAACATAACCACACTTGCCAAGTCCGCTTATTATAAGCGACTTTGGGCTTGTTTTTCTGTAAAGTCGCTTATAAATGTTGGTAGTCGCGGGTTGCGGGTTTTTGGGCTTGTTGTTAAAGTGTTCATCTTCCTATTATTGCATGTCATATTGTTTTGAAGTCCTGGAACTAAAACAAAAAAGGATCATAACACAATAATAAATACAATGATATTTCTGGATTCAGGTTGATATTTGTGTGTGTATAATAAAGTGTAATAATCGCTCTCTTCTTTTTTTTTCTTTTTTTTTTACCATGAACGGAGAAGTCGCTTGCTTTGGGCTTGTTTTCATAGGCCCGCTTGCTTGTTTCTCTCGCGATATCTGGCAACACTGAACATAACTACCAAATGCAGTGCTAGCCTGTCAACACGTGATGATGCTCACAGTGACTGTCTACTCATTTCGAGCAAAGCTGGCTGTTATGGAATGAAGAAGAAAAGCTTAGGAAAAAATTTACTGAAAAAATGTAAAACACTGTAGTACTCTTTGGAAAAATGGCTGTCAGTTAAGTATTCATGATCTGAGGTAAATGGGTGACAGCATTATAAAACATCAGCATGGTCCTTTAAAGTGTAGCACTTTGATAAAGGGCTGTGTGGGATGCGTCGTGTTGGCTGTTTGCCTCAATAAACGACGGCTTTATCCGCAGGTTGAAGTGCCGGCGTATTGTTTGAAGCTCGGTTCTTAACCCTGACAACTAAAGAGCTTCGACTCACAGCGACAATCACCAAAGTGCTTTGTGAAACAGTATCTACAGATCCCCCGAAACACTTCAAACTCTTCAGATGGAACTTCGGGTTTTGTGTTTTTTTCTTAAACTTCTTTCCCGAAAAAAAAAAAACATTCTCTGTCCCTCTCTCTTTCACACACATACACACATACACAGTCTCTCTCATGCTGTCTCTTTCTTTTTGTGACACAAACACTCATGTGGTGCGGTGACATTTGAAAAGCCATGTGGCCTGAGGTAGCGTCAGATGTCTGAAGCTGTAGCTGCAGAGAGAGAAGACGTGAGCAACACACAGAGACAGTCTGTCTGCCACCTTCAGCGGCACTGTAGAGCTTGCTGTCTGCAGACGCGCTCCTGTGTGGAGGGCTGCATCTGAATATATTTGTCGGTTAATGTATGTACTGCACGAGTGTGTAAATCTGAACAATGTATACTGCATATACTTTATGCCAGCTGAGTGTGCACTGGCTGCCTGTGAATGTGGACATGTTTGTCAGTCTGTCATGTGCCCCTCCTGTGTGTGTTTGTGTGCGGCTGTGTTTATGTGGTGTGTCGCGACATTCGCGTCAATACTCACGTGAAAGGATTCCGCCTGCCCGTACTTGGCCCTGATCTTTGGTTCCCGGATGGTTGCGAGGTTGGTGCCGCTCACTGTCAGCAGAGTGCCACCACTGCAGGCACGCCGAGGAAGGGAGCAGAAGAAGAACGAAACAAAGAAGAAGAAAAACAATGTAAGTTATAGAGGTATGCCTCACTGATACAGGCAAAAAGCGTTACTGCAGCTTGTGTTGTGATACATACACTACAAGCAGGTGTAAGGCAGACTGATTTACAAGAGCAGCACTGTGGCAGTAAGCTTCATCTGATTACAATATTGAAATTAGGATCCATCACGTTTGCAATAAGTAAGAAACATAAGAATGGGTCTGATCATAATAAGACTTAATTGCAAATAACAAGCTGAGAAAAAGTCTCAACTTGCAGCCAGCATTTGCTTAGCTAAGTTATGCTAAATATCACTGATTTGTTTTCCCAATAACCAAGAGGTGTTCAACAGTAATCGCTGTCTGGATCATTTAAACAGGCAAAATGTATCCCAGTAAATTTAGTGCTACATTTATCTAGTCAAAGGGCAGTGATCAGGGTGAAGATGTGTGTCCAAAGTGCATGACTATGAGTCCAGCAACTGGGGCTCACTTCCTGTGGCATTTATTCTGAGTGCTGCATGTGGCTAAATTTAGGGAGATATATTCAGAGGGACTAGGGGAAGATTGTGGATGGTGGTGGAATAGAAACATAAAATAAATGAGAATCTGTACTAAATTTGAGCTAAAGTGTTTTTTAGCTCAAAAGACGTTTTTCCCCTGTCCATCCAGACTCATTGTTGTACTTTGTCACTGTCTGCCCACCTGTCCTCCCTCCTCTTTCTGTTTCTTTTATGCTGCCACAGTAGCATCAGGGGCCATTGTCACCTTATTCAAAAACACACATTATTCTTCTCATATAGTTGCTTTGTAGTTGGTCTCACTGGGTTGGTTCACGACTGGTCATTGTCATCTAGAGTTAAGCCCCAGTGGCCTAATGGATAAGGCACTGGCCTCCTAAGCCAGGGATTGTGGGTTCGAGTCCCATCTGGGGTGAATTACAGTAGAGTGGTGCCTTGGGTGTCCATAACCTTGATATCACTGGGTTGACAACATCCTCTACTGCTGGAATTTTACAGACAGTGGGGCTGTCACCTCCACCACCGCTATCCAACCGAAGTCACACTGATAAAACTCTGATTGGGTCAACAGCAAAATCCAACCAGATTAAAACCTGTCTCGCTTTCGGTGATTTAGCTCCAATGAGTGGGGAAAGAAAGGGAATCCTGGATCACTGGGATCATTTAGTTAATTGTCAATTGACTGTTTTAACCCTGGACTTTGGATCCAGCTGCAAGCCTGTTGATTTCACAGATCTTTGCCTTTTAAGATCTCTGTAGTGCTATCATTGATCCCATCGCTTGTCTTGAAAAGACCCCATACCAACTGATTAAGCAACTGACCACAGCATATGTTTATTTCTGCAAAAACAGATTACGTACATTTTACTGACTTTTTCTGTATCACTGTTTTGCATCTTGTGAGGTGCATTAATTAACAACAGTTCCAAATGATGTTAAAGGAAAAGGTGATGCCACTTTTACAAATCAGAGAAGGACAGAACTGGTTGACATGGACATTTATAAATTAGCACTGGTATCGGGTATCAGCAAAATGCCAAAAATAAGAAAAATATGAATAAAACTTTGGTTACCGGTAACTTCAGCACTCACATAAAGTTTAGAAAAGTATAGCCTGACCACTTTGAGGGAAGAAAATAAAGAAAGTTCGACCACAAGTGTGAAGTGCTGTGCCCTTGGCATCAGGTAGGACTTAGAGATGAAGGGAGTTTATAGAGAACAGAAAGTATAGAATGAGAACACCAGGGAGCATATTTGTGAGTGAAAGTCAAAGACAGAAAGGAGAATAGGGGAGAATAAGAGGCAGAGTGAGAGATTTAGTGAGGGGGGAAGATCCACAGAGACACTCTACATACTTTAATCACAAGTCTATACACAGTAAATATGTGTTTGCCTTGAGTCGGTGAAGGTCAGTGGACTGAATCCAGTAAATAATGACACCACAACTTGGCTGAAGCCCAAAGCTTCATTTTGCTGTTGAGTAGTGTGTGAAGGCAGACTCACACCTGCTTGGTGTAGAAAATGTCTATTTGGTTGAATCAATTCTAGAAAGATTTCGCTCTTCCCTCCATGACTGCAAATGTTTGTATATTTGAAACGATGGCTGATTGCTTTGCAAATTCCACCAGTCAAAGTGGTTTTTGAAGTTTGTGATGCACTTCTAGGGAAAAAAGTACCCTTCAGTGGTTTCCCATGTTGTCTGACCCAAAATGACTGATGGACTTGAATCCTTTGATGACCTCCCACAATGTAAGACTACTAGTGCTGAGAAAGGATCATGAGGTTCATCGGAAACATAAAATCTTTATCATAGGAGGACTCCTGCCACTTGTAAAGACAATGGCTTTGGTCTGTCCCTTTCACTGCTTCACCTAAAATGGATTTATGAGGTTTTCATGAAAGATGTTGTACTTTCTTGATACAGTGGCAGTTCCAACCCCTGAATACTCTGTTTTCTGTTGGGAGATCACTTCCTTTTCATGGCTGCCTTGGCTATCTGTGCCTCTGAAAAATATAGTTTACAAGATGCCCCATCATATGTCTTTCTGCAGGCTTCTCTCTGCCTAGAGGGGCATACAGTAGTCTTTCCAACTGAAATGAAAGGCGGAGATGAAACCTTTTTTCTTGAAAAAAGTTAGAAACAAAGAGCAGCTCCTTTACTGAGAAGATGGGTGTTTTTTAAGATTTACTCCCTTTGTTGCTCTGGTATCTTCACTGGTAACAGCCCTCTGCAAGGGGGGATCTTTCAAGGTAGGGAATGGCCTAATGTCACTACCATGTCTTTTTTACTGTGCTAGTCACTTCTCTGTGGACTGACTCGGCACTTGTCTCCTATTGCCCTTGAACTCTTTCTGAATATTGACGATAGTATTTAGCAGACATTTGAAAAAAAGAACTTGGAATAACTTGACCAATCAAGTCCCAAAAAGACTGACGAGAGCCGGCCCTGTAAAATGGCAGCACTTTTACTGTTTTTTATCCTTTCAACCCTACTCTTAATCGACAATTTATCCAGGATTATTAATAACTTGGATGGCTTTGAATAATCCTACAAGTCTATCCTTGTTGACTCCATGTGGAAGTGATTGACTTGCCACATTAACACATCTCCTGGACCTTCTGTCATTTGAGGCAAACATCAAGAGTATTTTCATCAATCACCTTTTGAAGCTGCGAGCAGAAGAGTGGTGACTTCTATCTATTACCCACTGCTTCCTAAATTGTAGGGGATTAAGATAGTGATGGCTAGAGCTGACAACCCTTTCCGTCTACACCAGCCATGCTAAAGACTGGGCGAAGTATTTTGGGGTCTACTTCCCTGATTAGGAGGGTTGGACCTCCGTTTGGCTGTCAGAGTGATTGCAAAATCAGGGGAAGTTCTAAGTGCTCTCTGCAAGATCAGGTAACGGATCAAGACAACAAATCTCAAGAACCAAAGGGCTGACACAATGACTAGGATGTTTCATTATAGAACATGGCATGCACTGAGGCATTAGGCAAGCCTTTGTGACTTGGCTTAACAAGCAGTTCAGGGAAAACCTTCTTCAACCCTCCATTGCAGAAGAACAGGGCACATTCCTTCTGTTGGGTTACCATGTATTTTACCATCGATTCCTGCAATATGCAGGTGTCTTTTCATTGTAGACGTTAATGTGACACTTATGTAAAATGACTCAGCGTACAAAGCCTCGACAGCAGTGTAATGGTGATATAAAGCAGAATCTCTTTATGTCTTGAATAGTCTGGCTGGCTAATGCTTGACATTCATCTCTCACTCTGATCCAAGTTCAGTAAGCGGTAATGATAAGAAAGGGAATGGAGAAGGTAGATATACCATCTCTGGTGTTGTTGATAGATAAAAGGAATCATGTTTGCTATTCTTCTCAGCTAAAGTTCTTTTTTTTTTATGTCTTTCGGCAAGTTGCCCATTACTAGCTAAGGAAAATGAGCTATTCATCCTAACAGCATCATGTGTAAGATGTGATTGTAGATGTTATGGGGGCATCAGGTCTATGAATGGCAGTTCAACGTGTCACACAGTATTATTGTCTAACACACAGACATTTCGCATTTACTATTTGTTGCACAGTATTCCTGTCATTTCTGCTACAGTACCGTAATCTTCAAGAGCAACATTCAGCTTTAGCGGCTGGAAGTGGGACACTTCAATTCACTCTGGCTGAGTGCCATGAAACTCAGTCACGATGTGGTAAAATTAATTTAATATAAATCAAGTGTGTTCTGTTGAGCAGTCTAATTAATGTTAAGAAGTGTAAGTTGTAATAGTGTGTACTGTAACTTCAATCTAAACTATTTTAATGTTTTTTTTTAAACCTCATTCCACTTTGAATGCAAATTAGTTTCCTGATGTGTCACAGCAAGGAAATGTGCTCTTGGATTTTCCATCTTCTAGTCTGGACTGTTGCCATGATTTATTCAGCATTTATATGTTCTATAAGTTAAAAATTGATATGTAAACTGCTAATAATTCTGTCACATTTCTTGTTAAAATAAGTTTTACAGTACATTAGGTGCTAACAAAATGAGTGAAATGCTTCTTCTTTCTTTTCTTTTTTTTACTGTCCTCTTTAAAAGAGAGACATGAAGACCAATAGAGCAGAGGCCAGATAAAACAAATAAATAAAAAAAAGATTTCTTGTTTTAACTGATGTTTATGCCTTTGCCACAAATCTTAGGCAGAGTGCACTTATAGCACTGCTTGTCCTCTGCCTCCTCTCTCCTCCTCCCCTCCCCCCTCCTCCTCAGCTTGATGTATATTTGTGCTGAGTCCCTCTGTCCCTGTTGCGCCTCTCTTTGTCTAAGTGAGTCTCTTTAGCTCAGGTACATGCTTCAGGGAGCAGACAACAAGACAATCAGGATAAACTCTTGAAGATAGCTGGGGAAATCCAACCACTGTTGTTAGTGTTGCTCTCTGTCTGCTCTCCCTTCCTCTCTTGCCATCTCTGTGCCGTCTTTATGTTTCAGCACTCCCTCAGCTTTCCGTTTTCTCACCATTTCTTTGGTCCAATCCTCCTCTCACTGTCAAATATCAGAAATGATTTTCTCCAAGAGGAGATGCTTGTAGACTGCCTGTAAGTTGACTGAAAGCACCTGTTTTTATTGCATTAAATGGGGGAAGATTAGCTGGACATAGCCATTATTTGTTATTTATGTTTGATTACGGCAATGAATTCAACACACTATTAATTTATGGCAAAATTAGAATCACTTTTAGATTTAGTAAATTCAATGTAGCAAAGTCACTGCCAACCAAATTTAGCTCCAAGTAATTTTTTTGTGAATTTTGACACCAATTTACGCTTTTAACAAACACCAGCCCATGGTACCAGTGCTGATGGGAATTGTTAAGAGTCCAAAATGGAGGAAGCTAGCAATATCACACAATAGCTGTGTTGCATCCTAATATGTTATTAAAGCTCTTTTGGGGCATAACATGTTCCACAAAGGATTGGTTTATCAACAGCTGTAGGACAAAGGTCAATTGTACAAATAATCTTTGACATCTTTTGAATAGACAGTGTGTGTCTAGTTAGCATGAAATCTAATGGGCTTGTTAACAGATACTTGTAACAGGCACTTAGCTAATTAGCTAGCATGGAGAGCTTCTTTTTACAATCCTGGGAAATAAATGCCAGGGAAAACACAATGAAGCTTGGAAAGCTAATGTGACTGACAAGTGCTAGCATGGTCCCAGGTTGCTAGCAATAGCTTTCCAACTACAATAGTGGACCAAATATCGCTGCCCCCACGCCAACTCTATCTAGTTGGTGTACACATGTAGATATGAATTATCTGTGAAATCATTTGAGTAAACACTGTGTCCAGTTAGCAAACAAGCTAACAGCCTCGTTAACATATTCAAGCAACTGCAAGATAGCTAGCTAGTTAGGTGGGCTGGCTTCTGGTTTTAGGGCCTACCAAGTAAAACCAATTTTGTACTGGTTACCTCTGAGCAGCAGCATGGAGTCTGCTTTCTATACCCTGCCTGTTTGGGAGAAGATTTGGATATTTAGAAATTGCTTCTCTAAACTCTGCCGCTGCCCAGATATCTTCCATCAGTATCCCAGATGAGCACTCCTCAGTGATTAATTTTTGAAGTGCTCCGTCTTTTTCCTAAATGGAATATCAGCCAAGTACAATGATAATGCCCCGCACCCCTCCCTTCACTTCCCTTTTCCCTCCTCACTGTCTTTTATCCACTCTTCCCATCATCACCCAAGCACAGTGATATTGCTTTGCAGGCAGGCATGTATTCGCACAAAGTGTCTACCTTTGTGAGTCAGATATAAACCAATATGACATCACAACTGACTGGTCACTATACTTTCTACCTGAGCCAACATGTGATACTGCGAGAGCGGGCACTGGCTAAATGAAAGCTTCCACTAGCTGGAAGCAACACACACACTTTGTCTATCACTGTTTGTTCGTTGTTCCTGAAGTGTGTGTGTATGTGTGTGTTGGTTGGTGGTTTTTCTCAGCCAGATGGAGAGAGATCTGGGGCCAAACATCAGGGACTCTGGGAATCAGTAGGGTGTGCGTCTGTGAGTGTGCTCGTGTGTGTGTGTGTGTGTGTGTGTGTGTGTGCGTGCATGCATGCATGTGTCTTCTTTTATGCGGGATCATCACCCCAGGGCGAGCTTCCTCAAGTAGAACTCTAGTTTGAGCTGCAGACAAACATACAAAAACACCCTCACAGCAGGTATGCTGGGCAGTGATTGGGCCTCAGCTGTTGCTCGGCTAGTCCTACTGGGCAGAAGGAGCAGGGCCGGATTCATCAACACTCTTTTCTAACCAGCTCTGCATCTATCTGCTACCATCTACTGATGAGTCACCACAGGGAAGAAAGCAACACAGGGCAGGACAGAAAGGAGCAGGGAGGTAAAATGATGGGAGACAGGCCAAGATGGCTGCACATTTCAATATCGTGAGGTACATTTGGAGGACAGTGAATATAAAAAAATGCAGAATACCGGAGAAAAAAACATAGGGAGTAAATGCGCGCAGCCACATCATAGGAGGGGGTTTGTAATAGACAAAAACGTTCTGAAGAAAAATCATGACTTTGATCAACACCCAGACAGGGAGATCAAAACCATGTGCGCCCCAGAAGGATAAAATACTGATTAGACCTCAAAGAACATACACTGATCTGCAACATCATTAAAGGAACAAACATGTAAAGTGAAGAGCACTGATCGTTTTGTTATTATGCAATGTTCTGCTGGGAAAGCCTGGGTCCCTGTATTCAGCCTGATATGACTTGTGACGCACCATCCACCCAAACACTGCTATAGATCAAATACACACTTGTCAACACTTGATGGCAATGGACAATATGCCTGCCAAACAAAGAAAACCTGCTCAGGAATGGCCTGAGGAGTGTTAATAAAAGCTCAAGGCATTGACAAGGGGCGTTTGAGGAGTGACTGATAAGTTCATGGCCTGAGGTGGAAGGAGTCCATTTCAAAACATTTAGTTGGTGGCCGGTGTCTTGGACTTCCAGGAAGAGGTCCACGTCAGTGATAATGTCATCATCACTGTCATAATGGAAACCACTGAGCTCCCTCTTCATCTTGGCAAAGAGTAAGTAGTCTGAGGAATGTTGGACAAGTTCAAATCTATATTCCTGGATGGCAGCCATTGCCACTGTGGACTCGCGGGGTTGTCCATTTTCACAGACAGTGCTGACTTGCATTTTTTTTAATTACCCAAAACAGAAATACCACTGAAGTTATTAACTTGAAACTTCCTGCATAATCACTCATAGAGTTGGACTGCATTTACATGGATTGAGAGCTGTATAACTCGTCTCCCTCTACCTTAGACCATGAGCTTATCAACCACACCTCATAGTTGGTTCGCAGCGATGGTTGATTAGGCAGTGCGTGTCCAGTGGCATCCACATGAATGTCACGACCCAAGGTTTTCCCAGCAGAACATTGCATTGAAACAAGAGGATCCATGTCATCCCCTCCACCTTTGAGCCCTTTTAGTCTTGTTGCTGACCAGTGTATACATATACAATATAAATAAAACCCAAGCTGAATAGGGCTTCAGAAAAGCCACTGAGGTCAGAGCTTGGTTACTAACTACTAACCCAAGTCCCTCGATGCTACTATTTTTACTTTAATGTCAAAGTCTTTCCTGTGTCTCCTCCCCAGTGACGCTCCTGTCATGTTCCGTGCTGAACAGTGGAGTGTCTTTATTTATCTAGCAGGGGATATACAGTACTGGCAGGCGGTGGAAGGCTGAATTTCAAACTAAGACTTGTATTAGGTTAGGCAGGGAACTTCAGTCTGGCAGACCGTCAGCTGATCAGTATTAGCTTAACATCCAAACAATCCATGGGCTGTATAACTTGACAAGCTGACTCTCCCCATTTTCCGATCACCCAAGCTGCTGCTACCGCTGATGATATTCTCCACTAAAACACGTCTGGCTGGAGCCAGATGAAAAATCTCCCGAGGCACAGTCAATTTAGCTCTATCCAAACCCGCTGTCAAAGCTCTCATCTAGCATTTAACTCTGCTCGGACTGCTTCAAGAACCCTTTCTGAAATGTGTCCTGCTAATGCTGCTGCATCACAAGCAGTGGTGCAGACGTCAAGGTCCAAACCTGGTCCCCATGACACTAGCCTTTCAGAATGTCTGCCCTGCAGTCATTTTTGGTTCAGTACATTTATTGAGCTCTCTGCAGTCAATATCTACTGCTGCTTGAATCCATGTTGTTGCTAGAATTACTCAAATTTCCTCTGTCAAGCAAACGCTGTTATTTGATGAGATGGTAAATTGCCCAAACACAAGATAATGAGTCATAATGAGTCATGCAACCCTAATGGGAATTGCGAACAAAAAATGACCTTACCTTGCAATGCTCCAGTCAGGTTCAATCCTCAGGACAGTGGGGTCGTCCGTGTAGTTGAACTTGACCTCTGGGTTTCTGAGCTCGGCATCATCAATGTCCACAAGCACTGACGCGCTGCCCGGTGCTATTCCAGCTGGTGTAATGCACACTATCTCACGGGCGTTCCTCCTGGAAGGACGGACAGAGGAAAATTTTGAGGAAGGTGATCCCACACATTACACAGACAGCTAGAGGGTGGCCAAAATCAATGTCAGTCACACAACTGCTAAAAAACCCTGTGGCACACTGTGCAAGCTGAAGTTCAAACGACAATATCATAAGACACTGCTGTGAACTGATGTTTGAAGGATATTCTGATCGTGTCTTATCACATAAATTTCTAATGTACAGATAGATCTGAGAGACAAACAGAAACAAGACGTTAGATAAATTAAAAGTGGAATCATTTCAGAGGAGTAGACAACCCACACTTCACCAGAGAGAAACTACAGAGGAAGCTCTCAGCCATATCCCGCAAAGAAGCTGTCTGACAGAGTTTGATCACACTAAAAACAGAATTATAATAATAAAGACACAATCTTGTGTGTAGTACTTTTTCGTGCCAGGCCATTCCTTAAACACTGAGGTCCAAGCTGAAGCATTGACATATTTAATGACTTGCTCATTGTGCTTGTAATTAACAGTGTCCAGTCCGGGAAGCCAATTAGTCTCATTTTCTTAAATCCATAATGTAACCCGTTAATGTGATTAGTTAATTCCACTCGCGACCAACGCACTTCAGTCACAAAGCCAGTCAGGTCCTGCTAAATGGACAGTTCGAGCTTCTGAATACAGCACTGTGAGCCGTGAGCAACCATGTATATTATGTGTGTGCATTGTACTGTCTGTGGCCACTTTTATAGCTGGTATTAACATTAGATCCATTGGATAACAACATCCGGTCCACTAGCCTATGCACTCACACCCGGTTTTTATAAGACTTCCCCTTTCCGCCTGCACTGTGATCAGATCTCAGTATGCAAATGTGCTGGCAGGATTTAAACACGGCATGTCCCAGGTGAAGAGAAGCGGCATAGTGGATGGGACTCATTCATTTTTAAAATCCCTTCTGCTAAGAGGGAAGACTTGCTAGCTGCTCTACAAGGTGTAGGTTTTGCAATTCATGCTTAAACTAACAGCAAGCGGCGCCACATAGATTTCGCTCTGCATTCACACCTGGATGAGATCCAGTCACCATGTGAGCCAGATCACGTCTGAAGGTGGTGTGATTCAGATCACGTAGTGTAAATGGGCTCTGTATATAAGGCTGTGTCAGACATTAAAATAAAATCATGATGAGGTTTAACGGCATACTATGCAGAATTTGTCAGTTCCTGTTTGTTGGTGTCAAACCTCCAACCAAAAAGTGACGGTATTTGACAACCTCGCAATGAGACTGTTAACAATCAACTATCTTTTTCTAGAATCGTAAAATATATTAAGCGACAATCAGAGAAGGAATTTGTAAATACAATAACGACTTCTGTACAAACTGATATTAGTACATTTTAACCATTTAGTAACCTCAGTTTGTGTTGGATTAGTATTCGAATAGCGACTGATGGGAACAATGAAGTCATTAATTAGGCATATTAATGATTAAACCATAATCGAATGTCAAGTCAGATGACTACGATTGTAGAAATTTGCATCCCTTGTCAATAAGAAATATTGATCACAGGAATGTATATTAAGATTTGGAGCAACCTCTTTTTTTTATATGAAAAGAAATGTGATTTTTTTTAGTGTAGGGAGGAAGAGAAAGAACAGAAACAGAGGAAACAGAGCTTACACCTGTTGTGATTGGTTCACTGACAAGGATCAACGCCACTGGTCACAAACACCAGGGGAGAGAAGAAGAGTTTGTGTGTTTCTGTGTGTCTGTGTGTGTGTGTGTGTGTGTGCGCGTCTGTGTGTGTGTGTGTGTGTGTGTGTGTGTGTGTGTGTGTTCATGCTTTCATGTCCCGCAGGCAAAATAACATTTTCAATTGCAGTCTTGAGTGCAGTCCCCAGTAGCTACATTATCTAATATGTATTTAGCACAGTTGAGTGGTGTCTGCTTTTCTGGGCCATGACTTCACAGGAGCATGTGTGTGTGTGTGTGTGTGTGTGTGTGTGTGTGTGTGTGTGTGTGTACTTAAATGTAGTGTTGCGCATTCTATTGTGCCTCTATATACCATGGAAAGGGAGAGAGAGAGGAAAAAGCAAAAGAGACTCTACAATACCCACTCTATCAAGTCCCTCTGCCTGTAACCATAGCAACCCCATTCACAAAGAACACATGCTCCAGCAACCTTCACAAGACGCCACGAACACAGTTGCACAGTTTGGGTGTGACAGATAAAGACAGAGTTGAGGTGAGCGAGCGGCCTGTGTTGAAGTGGAATCTGTTGGATTACTGCGAGGGAGCTGCAGCACTGAAGTGACTGCTGTGACATCAAAGCTAGCATACAGTTGCTTCACATAGAGATTAGCCATGAGAGGCTAATCCATGCGTTTGACATGCAGGCAACTGTGGTGATAGTTTGTATTTTTTATTTTTTTTTACCAGATTAAAGCGAAGCCAGTGTGAGTGTGGACAAAAAGATGCACACACACCTAAACACAAATATTCACGATCCCGCACACACTCATACACGAGTGTCCTAACCTGACACACAGATTACATGCTTACACGTGCGTGTAATATCTTTATGATAATGACTTTCTTTGCAATTCACACAGGCACATTTTTTAAACAGAGCATGTTCATTTATGCACATATATTCTTTCTCTTTATTTATTCATCTTCTGTATTATCTACACTACCTCAAGTCATAATTATGAATTTGTTTAACCATCTTAAGCACTCTTTTTATGGGTCTTATTCTTATCTAAATCCTATTCTCCTCTGCTGTGATCAGTCCAATTTCCCCACAGCGATGATTATTATTTAATTTAAATGTAAAACAACGCCGTTCCTCACTTTTTGAAGTAGCAGGGCTGCGGTCCAATGCTGACAGACACGTAGCTGCCTGCGTTGAGGTAGCTTCCCTCGATGGTGACACGGGTGCCGCCAGAAATGGGCCCCTGAGATGGCTGGATACGGGTGAAGAAGGGCGACTAGAAAAGAGAGAAAGAGAATCTTTCGGAAAAAGTAAACAGAGGCATCGTCCTGACGCATTTAAAAAGAAGAGATAAAGAGGAACATCAGGGAAAGCAGCATCTTTTTTTGAGTCATCATGGTTCTTGTCCAACCAAGATCCCATTAATGGTCCTTACCACAAACGTGAACGGCCTGGGCGACAGGGCCCTGTAGTCGTTGACGCAGTCTCTCACGCACACCTCGACCTGAGCCTCCTGGACCCTGTAGCTGGTAGCGTCGTTCAGCAGACACACTATTCTGTAGAGGGAAAGTTGAAGGGAAAAGAAGAGCAGGGACGCTGGAAGTCAGTCACAGTTGGGGCTGCTGAAAGGTCAGTGTTTATATAATGTCATAGTAACCGGTGGTTGTCATCCATGTTTTCTGTATTCATTCAAGTGGCCAGAATAAATTGAATCTAATAAGAGGACAATTTACAACAATGTGAGAACGTTTTGCACTACAGCAAACAGCAAACTAGAGCACCAGCACACTATAGGTGAAAGCAGTTACAGTTACAATTACTCAATTATGTGAACTGTTTAGGCTTTATTAAACTTTGTCAGTGACAAATTCTTAATTATTTGGGCCTTATTGAAAATCTTGCCAATGTTTTGCTTTAAGCTTTTTCGCTCATGCGTAAAAATCATGTGGGCCTTTCCTGTTTGACACCGAGATTGTTGAGCATCTAAAGGCTTCACAATCAAAAGAACGTTTTTATATCCTGTGCACACTTCTGTCCATATTCTCAGGCTCCCTCTTACTCGGTTGTCCACATAAACACCCGCTCTCTCTCGCTCTCTGTGCTGCGAATCTGCATTGCAGAGTCCAAGAAGAAGAGAGTAGAAGGTCAGGGTCGGGTTGTTGATGTTCTAGTAAATCTTTCACATTTTTATCTGACATGACTTCAAGTCTGGTTCTTATAATCCGCAGTAGCAGTTACGGGAATACACCGGCCACCAAATCTTCTTATCAAATGCAGCTACAAACCGATGCTCATTTACTCAACATACTTAACCTCAAATTCACAGTTTGTGTTAATTAGGGGGTTTACAAAATTACCTAACAATACCATAGTATCAACAGCAAGAGCGAGGACACACAATACTACCGTATCACAGCCACATGAGATTTACCCTCAGTAGCTGTAGTGTGGACTTTTTGAAGCAGCAAGATGAAATGAGCGTTCAATCACACGACTACAGAAGGCTTTGTATGCATTTTACAAACCAAGATACCTTACACAATATATTTCAGTCTGTGTATCAGGAGTGGCGACAGACAATATAAAGAAACCACACAAGGACGAGGGGGGAAATCTAAAAAATACATCCTGTTTAAATTGGTGCAGGGATGTCAGGGACAAGGCGTAAAATAAGTCATGTGTGTGTAATATTTGAATAGAGATGCCCTCTATCTCAACATGCTTCATTTCCCAACTAACTGCACTACGGAGGGGTTGTTTGATCTGCATGAACTCAATTCCTCAGCCGTGTAGGACCCCGCAGAGGAGTAAATGTCAGGATGGAGGGATGAGAAAAATAAAGGGAAGAGCATATGTAGGGAGTAATGGAGGGGAACAACAGATGGAATTTACAGACAGAAAAAAAAGATACCCTGACGTCACTATCTTTTTTCAGCTGTGTGCGCACCTGCACACGAGAAAAGATGTTTTCTGGTTGACATTTTTTCTGTCGTTTGATTGGTCGGGATGAGAGAGGAGCTGGTCGCTGCTGCCTTTGGTGTGCGATTGTGAGAGACAATTGCTGCCTGCGTGTGTCTGCAGATGCATTCATCTGTGTTTCCGTGCTTTATGAGCGTACAGACCTGTGAAGTTTTCACAGTCAAAGAATGTCTTTCACGTGCATGTGGGTACTGGTGTGTATTCAGTTCCGTGGCGTACCTCTCCGCGCTCACGTACTCCTCCTCAACGGGCACGCAGGGCACCTTGCCCAGTCTGACGCCCATCTGGATGTCTCTGAACTGCAGACCAAGGTTCTCCCCCAGGATGGTCACCCTGGTTCCCCCTTGGCGAGGCCCCGTCTCAGGGAACAACTGGATCAACAAGAGGTGGAGGACAGAGGTCAGAACGGATGGAGGAGGAGGGGGGATAGAAAAACAGCAAAAGAGGGTACAGAAAAGAGACAAAAGAACATGAAAGTTGAAGGAAAATTAGACAAAACAAAGACAATATTCAATATTTTGTAGATCTTTGACACAAAATGTATTCACAGTTTCATTTGCTGTCTGAAAATAGTCTCCAAATATGTCATAGCATGGACAATTCTACAGAAACAGGCATGGACAAGCATGAAAACAGTCAAAACAGACAGCCACTGGCTGACACAAACGGGTACACACACCATACAGAATTGCCCCCATCAGGTGATTCAAGTTTTAATGAAGAAAAATCACCGCCTTGGCATTGAAAACAATGAAAATGGGATAAAGAGAGGGTGCAAAAACAACTCGCGCTGACATACAGAGCCAAACCGGCGTAATCGCGGGGGGTTTAATTGAAACTTATTATGGCGGCTTGGCTTCGTCGGCGGGGCTGTGGCGGTGTAACGCTCAGTTGCACCGGCGAACCATAATGTGATTTATCTAGCCAGATTACGGCGCGTAATGGGGACAGGTGTGGTGTGACAAAACAAATATGGTGACTGATGGACGGTGGCTGTCACAAACACGCACACACATATCATAGCACCGGCGGGCGCGCACACACACACACACACACACACACACCTAATCCCTAACAAGCATCATGAGGTAATTATGTGTAATCTGTCCATTGCCCTGTTCTCCTGCAGTGCTTGGCTGAGCAGACAGCACAGTGTGGAAATGCAAACTCAGGCGGCCGACAGTATGGAGGCAAAGTGCTATTATTATACCACAGACAACCGACTTTGACAAATGGTGATTTCAGCAGTGTGGACTACTTTGGGGAATGACCGATTTGTCTTGCCAGAAACACGAGATTCAAACTTGTGCAAAGAGACTCAGCTGAGTTCCGAACACTTTTCTGCACCCCACTTCATAACCAAAGGCCACACTGTTGGCTGATGCATCAGTGGAGTTGCTGGAGGCTAAATGCCTTGCTCAAAGGCACCTCATCAGCAGTCACCGATAAAGAGAAGAGCAATACTCATTGACTTTCTCCGCAAAAAAAGGTTACTGACACACATATGGGGTGTAATGTTACAGTGCAGTACAATTAAAAGGGAAAATGGAGAAAATTAAAACAACATTAGAATGGGAAAGTGGAAAATGGCAAAGTTTAAATGAAAACAATCAAATGTGAACTTTAAATGTAAAAGATTTAATTGAAGTTGGAAGATTGCCTCAAAGCCAGTAATAACAAGCTCAGTGCATCATATAAAACTGGAATTAAAGCCTCCAATTTTAGGCCTCCGTGATATTATTGAATACTGGCCAGTACTGCAACATTATCATAATACAGTGAAGCAGACCTTAGAATTGTTGTGTATGGCTAAACTCTGAGGTCAATGACCTTTGACCACAAAATTCTAGTTTCCTCCAGACGTTCCTTTCACATGGCTATCACTGATGTCATGTGGTAACTGTGACCTTTGACCTTTGACCACAAGAATCTAATTGGTTTACCATTGTGTCCTGGTCGATGTTTGTGCCAAATGTGCTTCCCTCTTGATGTTCCTGAGATATGTCAATCATAAGAATGGGACAAACAGACGGATGGATGGAACAACCCAAAAACACTAATGCCTCTGGACCCAGATATCATCAGCGCAGAGGCATAAAAACAGAAAAAGTTAATGCCTCTATGAGCGGAATTTAAATACTTGGCATCTCCCAGTAGTTGAGATTAAAACCAGGATCATCTCATATTTATACAAAAAAAACTTAAGCCATCAGAATAATT
The DNA here is from genome assembly GCF_900880675.1 of Sparus aurata. Taxonomy (NCBI): domain Eukaryota; kingdom Metazoa; phylum Chordata; class Actinopteri; order Spariformes; family Sparidae; genus Sparus; species Sparus aurata. The sequence goes on along the minus strand of NC_044193.1, from coordinate 27,923,832 downwards.
TGAAAGATGCTACAATAACATTAACAAAAATACTAATAATTTCATATATCAAGTCCCAAATGATTCTTCCAAATGAACTAAACATTTATTTTAGCCAGTAAGCTACCAAATAATAGCACAACAGACTGCCAGACAAAGCCCATTTTGGAAGCTCTCGCATGTAAGGAACAAAAAACACAATACCTTTGGCAGCATCATGCGAGAACAGATGATGCACACATGGATGGACAGTCTGTGACAAAAAGACAGTCCTGCAACAACAACTACACAGCTCCAATCCGGCAATATCAGTTACTGTACGAGGTAAAACTCTCATGAAATAATATACATATATGAAATGTCATGTGTTTGCTTTTTTCAACATGTACCTGATTTGCCACAATAGAAAACAGTCTCTAAAACAACACAGTAACTGAAGTGATACAAGAGACCAAAAGCGAGAGCAGTGTGGCCAGTAATAATGCTCCCTCCTATTTGGAAGCAGACTCACATTGGAACCTCAGGCGCCAGCAGAGCCTCAGCACTTTGGTTCCACAAACACAATAGCTGGTAAACACTGACCAGAGTGAGTAGCCATCAAGCTCTAGGGTACGATATGGACAACAGATGTCAGGGCGTGGAATTGGGGTTTCAGATGGTTTTGGAAGAATGAAGCTATGATACCACAAAACACAATATCAGCCTGCCACCAAGCCCTGGGATATAAACACTGGCAGAGCCACAGACAGACAGGCAACAGAGAAAGAGAGGGAAAAGTGCTGTTAAAAGGGATTACCACCATCATCGGAGGGGGGCACTAAAAGGGGGCCAATGAAGAGTATGGGAACATATACTATCACACTATGAGCGTACACAATAGTCACCAGGCTGTGTCAAAAAATGCCCTAGGGAATGTAATGCTTAACATACACATACTTTACATTGGAATAGTTTTGATGCTGAAATATTTTCATGACCGATGGGAAGCACATTTCAGAGAGAATCGTAGATTCCCTTACACGCATGGTACAGCTTATAATGCACAATGTACAAATCCTGCAAGAAATTACTTTTCACTGGTAGTGTTTTCATAGTATTTGCATGGAGGTCAGTTCCAATCTTGACTAATCACAGATTGTACACGTTAAAACCACTGACTGCATGAAATCTGGACAAAGCCTCCAGGTCTGAGAAGTGAGGCCACTGAAGAAGTGCCTGAAACCTACATTTTTTTCTGATGGCCAACTGGGTGACACTCCACTGGTTTCAAAAAGGAAGCCCAACTGTATGTAAGCTTACAAGAACTACCTACTTCTCACTTGATTTACTACCACTGTTTCTTACAGAGTTTATGGTATCAAGTGCTAGTTTTAAGTCTTCTCAATACAGCATGATGTTAATTTTGTTGTTGATGATGCTTGGCTGCACCTAAACCTCTCATTATTGAAGCATGGATTAACACCCAGCTGGGCTAGAAAAAAAGCCAATCGCAGCAGTAGCCCATTGGTTTGCGGACTACCATTTTTAAAATGGCGACAGCCATAATGTCAAACTGGAGGCTTCTAGTCCGCAAACCAATGGGTGACATCAAAGTGGGTTTATGCTTGGTTTATACTTGGTTTAAAGTCAATGTTAGGGTGGACATACCTCTCATTATTATGGATTAAAACCCAACAGGGCTAGTGATATGGCCAACGGGAGCAGTGACCTATTTGGCTTGTGCCCCAATTCTAACAACTAAAACAGTTCATTTGTGATTCATAGAGGCCGGATAATGACACAGAAGCAGGGAAAATACCACCTCCTTAGTTGTCAACAGACCACATCTCTTTAAAAACATGTGGTCTTGTACTTTCACATGTAGTTTTGTAGCTTCATTCGTATGGCATGGGCATTTACAGGGTTTGAAGATACAATGTCAACTACAATATTCATAGACAAAATAAGGTTTTATGGTTGTTTTAGGTGTAAAATATACTAATCATAAATACTAAGCTATACTAATCATAAATATCATCTCTAGAGATACCCCATTTACTGAATATAGCTTTAGTATCATGATGGATCCCAAAATGGAAAAGGAAATCTCAACATCCCTCAAAATCTTGGAGCAGGAAGACACTGATGAGAAAATGAAAGTGCTGGTTGCAACTCACCTAACTGAACGCTGATGCCTTACATTCTAAATGGAGCAGGGATTCTTAAATAAGCAATAACATTTCCGCTGGTAATCTCTGTCATGATCTCTAGCTATGCATCTGAAATATGATCATTGTGGGACAGAAGATAGAGCCAGACCACTACACCTCCTAGCTCCTAAAAGAATGCAATGGTCGTGTATCATCATATCATTTCATATCATACCTGAGAGTGGATTTCCATTGGAATGTCAGAAACTCTTGGAAGTATTAAGTATGGCACCATATAACAAGATAACCAGTTCTCACTGAGCCTGTGGGCATGCAGGCAGACGCCACAGCATGGAAATGGAACTTCAAGCAGCTTTGGACTCATGTTGCAGTGATCTGACACAACACTACTGCATTAAAGCACATAACCACCACTCTCTGGGGAATGTGAAGTACAGATGCCCTGAAGTTTAAAACAGACCTCAGGCGGTTTTCGGAGGATAGCGATATGATATGACACAACCACAATGAAGCACCAACTAAGAAGCCATAGGACACATCTGCAAAAGGATAACAACTATAATTGTTCCTTATGAGCAGCCTAAATGATCTAGGACTCAATTGACACAAGGACCGCAAATGCTTGGGGGCTGCATACTAGCATAACACAATCTCTGCCAGCTACTAGCCACTAACCACGAAACCCTGGAGCTGATCAGCTAAAAGCCTGATATTCAGACTCAATGGCAAGTCAGTCTGACGCTGCATTCCTCCTTCATGTGTTTTGTTTCGGGGCGGATTTGATGACTTACTGTGCGTGTGGCTGGTCATTTTCAGTCAACACTGAGGCAATATTAGCCAGTACAGTTAGCCTAAGTTAAGCAAGTTTTGCAGAGAACCACAGTTGAAGTTGACATGGATGATGAAAAGCAGGAGTTGCCTTCACCAAGGCCATTGTTTTCCACCTCAAAGCTGGAGAAGAGTCCAGATGTAAATTAATGCAGCCTATGGGAGCCCACGGCTTTGGAAGCAGCAATAAATCCAATTAATCTTTTCCTCTTTGACATATTTTTCTTCATGCTTTAGTCCAGTTCTTTTGAATACCGCTGACCAGGAATCCACAGGAGGTAAAGTACTGTGGCGTCGCTCTGTGGTGGTGTGGCCTTTATATTGCTGTCCTGGCCGCATAGTAGCCACATCAAATCACCAACATTACAGCAGCGGTTTTCCTAGTAGTCTGTCATCCAGCCTGTGCACACATTGCATGCGTGTGCATATGTGTGCTCTGTTACATAGTAATCTTAATGTGGTCTGAGTGGTAACCAATAGCACATGAACCATGGAAGGCCAGCAACTGTTAAAAACTGGGAAAGTTGTTTGTGTGGTCAGAAAATAGTTTGGGAATTCTGCAAAGGCATTCGAAGCGAAAAGAGAGTACGGGAAATCCAATTTGCAATCAACACCGCCTCAAACTTATTATCTAAAGGTGTACTTTATATGTTCAAATAACTTAATAAATTCAAAGTACATTTTGGTGATATTATTAAGATATCATTACATAAGAAAGTTGTTAAATTCAGGACCTGTACTTATTCCATTGTACTTGTACTTAGTACTTGTTCCACCACTTCCACTTAATGCATACAGGGCCATCAGTAAACATCAGGACACTGAGGAGTGAACCAGTCACACTCCCTGTTATGAAAGAGACTAATACATCAAGTTCATCTTCAATGAATACGACCTAACCAGAGACTTAACAAAGTAACCTCATCATTGCACTTGGTGCTTTATATCCAGTCCTATCATTAGATTGATAAATGTGATCACATCACATTTATTATGTCATGATCACCATTGGATGTGTGTGTTTTTTTTGTTTTTTTTTAAATAGCTGATATTGTAACATATTGTACTGTGATTGTTTTAATTATCCTGTTGAAGTCAGCAGGATGACTGTTGAGTGTTACCTGTACTGGTACTGAATGCAAAATGAATGGTAAATAAATCCTTGAGTCAAGGGAACAGAGACATCTCCTGGATATCAACATCTCTTATACTTTTTGGTTTCATAACTCCATTGACATTTATTACTCCCTGTTTCACTCCCCTCACTCGCAGTATTATCGCAATGCAAGAACACATAACTCTTACTCTGCCTTCTCCTTCTAATGCCCTTGTGTTCGCACAGAAACGCACACCCAGACACATGCACAAACAAAGATAAACAGGTAAGTTGTCCTTGTTTTTTTCAATTTTGTGAATGCACACATTTAAAAACACATTCACATGGATGGTCACAGCATTAGGGCGAAAAAAAAAGGATGTGTATTTCAGCAGGATTTGGGGTGTTGGAAAACAACAGAGATTCTTAAGAAGAACTGAAAATGCTGTGGAGGAATCCCTCTCTGTCTGCCCTCTCTATCATCACAGCATTCTAATTTTCTAACCCTCTCATTTGCCTAACTGCGGTAATAGTAAATGCATTAACATTGCATTATGTCAGTGGCATCACCAGCTTTGCAATGAGCCACCGCCTCAGAGTCACGCTACCATGATCAAATAGCATTGTCTGAACCAATTGCGTGACCTTAAAATGATGATTTGACTTGTATCAAGAGAGAAAAAGTCCCATATACTGAGATAAGGTCAAAAGACTTTTATAAAAAGCCTGCTTTCCCATGACATTAAGCTATTAAGTGTAAAATAGACAATTAAAAGACCAAAAATTGTATGTCTTGAGTAATTTGATCAAGAAATTAGGATTTAATGAGACTCTCTGCTCTTAAAACAAATGAGAATAGAAAAGACCAAGTGGGAATAGATTACTCCATTAATATCAAGATAATCATCTGATTCATTAAATGTTCATTTGAGGTGGAATCAATCAACCAGCTATAGAAGTAATATGTTTCCTTTGCCTTTTATTTCCTTGCTTATCTGTCTTATACACAATGAAAGTACAGACGGAAAGAAAAGTAGGTAAAAAAAAAGAAAAAAACAATACATAAGAGGAAGGAAACAAACATGAATTAACTTAAAATATACGGGACTAGTCCTTGATTCTGACCCAATCAGATGTCCAAACACATCACAAAACGACAGAGCTGGACACAAAGTGAACACACCTAAAATACCGTTTAAAAAGAAAGAAATCCAAACCAAACAAACCTCTACGTGCCTCTGTCTCTGGAGTGCCAGTTTGATGTAACAGTGAGTAATAATACCATTTCTGTGCCAAGGGCAGGCACAAGGTCCCAACATGAGAACACATTAAAATAGAGCAGCTTTCATTCTCGGTTCAGGACACGTAGGGCTTTCGTGACCACAGGGGCTTCAAGAAGGAGAGCTGACGCAACGGCCTATCAAGGCTTAGCGGCGTTGGATCTCCGCAGGTGACACTACACTCTTCACGAGTCGACGAGATTATGATGTGGTGCTCATAGAGGCGGCGCTGCTTTTCTTTGTAGGTGATTTTAGAACTGTAACAGTGAGGGGAGTTTTGATCAAAAGCGTTTCTTTTGGTCTTTGTCAACTTTTTTTTCTTCTGCTCTTTCTTGTCGACTGTGATGCGTCTGTTGAGTAATTTGGGTTGCCTTCAATTTGCGGCCTTGAAAGTATATTCTGTATGTATTTTGCATAGACGCGATACAAACGTCAATGTGTGTATTTATAATTTTCAATAGATACATACATTTCAAAATGTCTGACACGTAACATTCTGTAGAAGTCATTTAAAGTCTGAATGAATACGAGCCATTGCACAGAAGTGAAATAGCGGAGCAGGATGCTTCGTGTTTTTCACCTTGAGCACAACATTTATCTGTGAGAAAATACAGTGGCTTCCGTGTTTTTCTCAAATACATCTTCTTTGAAAAGGAAAACGTAGAGGGACCACTGCATGATAAGTGCAAATCTTAGTATCATCTGTTTGGCTGTAAACATCATAATGACAATTCTTCTGCTGTGAAAGCTCTTTTCAGCAGGTATTAGACTGTAGCTCAAGATATAAGATATTTCTCCCACGGAAGGTTTTGATTTCTGGTCAATTTCATTTATATTAGCATAGAGAAGACTTTGACTTAGCTGTGCAACAGTATTTCATTGTAATGATTATTTGGTAATAATTATGTGGTTAGTGTTCACATTACCATTTGATGGTGTACTGCTATGCATGACTAGTTATTTTTGTATTAGTAAAAATGAATACAAGATTATTTAATTCAGGTCTAATGAAGTAAACTATGTTGATTTATTAACAATTAAACTGGCAATAGACAACTGTTCTGCTTTAAAGTGTGGTGAAGTCCTCTTGATTGCACAGTGTAATGTGTACCGAATAAATAAACCATCTGCATTTACAGTTGTTCCCACTAAACCTCGCTAGCAGGCCCGTGGTCAGCCAGAAGAAGGAAGGTAAACAGGCAATCAATTTCTATTAAAGACTAAATGATTGAACACCCTCACATTTTGTCCAGTGTTGTTGTTATTTGCAACTCTGAGGACAACAGAAACAGCCCAGTTGTATTTGCATCAGTGGCGACAACAATAATACCACTTGGAAACGCTAAGGGGACAAGATGTCTGTTGCTACTTTAAAAGACTAAAGTTAAAACCAAAAGCTATACAATCCAGTACCAACTGAAACATAATAGAGAATAGGGGAGTATGTAAAGGCATGCGCTGCGATCTTAATATCAGCGACAAAAAAAAATACAAATAAAACAAATTTCAACATAGCACTACAGTCCTAAACTGACTGAAAGGTAGAACATACACTGGGCAACAACATAAGACCTTTAAATTGGTTTCTCTTTTCACGGTGTTGCTATTAAACGGGCCCTCTGTCAATATACGCTTGAATGTACCTTGAGTTTATATCGTCCAAACTACTGACTGTGCCTTCAATGTTATCACTCACTCGCAGGATTAACTTCCAGAGGTTAGATGAATGTGCTACATTGCTGATTTCTCGCTTTTTTGTATCTTGTTTGACCGCAGCAAAGAGATCACAGCTCATGTTTTGATGAGAACTGGCTCACGAAAAATCATGTGATTTCCTCTGCAGACTTTTTCTCTGATTTGGAACACATACTGTTCTGTCTGAAAAGAGGCCATCAGCCCCGTTTCGTCTACCTGGCAACAGTTCCCCATTAACAAGTAGAGCTGGCGGTGAGTTTGTGTGAGTGTGTGTGTATGTGTGTGCGTGTCTGTGTTCGTGCTATTTGTCTATTTGTGTGGGAGGGACCTGAAAAAAATAACTTTAAATCTAAGTGTCCAATAAAAATCTCTTGCATGTGAAAACCTGCTTCTCCAGAAACCTGATTCTGAGTCCATGAAAGCACAGTGTAGTTCAGAATCTGATATGAGAGTAATGTATGACATACTGTCCATCCTCTCTCACAAACAGAGACAATTGTGGTTTTTATTAAAGACTCCACAAACACAGCATCTACACAATGCTCGATACACGGCTACAAAATGGCAGTCATTTTGTATCCGAGTATTTTGTCATTAGCCTGCAGTCGACTCAGTGAGCAGAGGGTGTTGTCATTTTCACACTCACACTTACCTTAGTGATCTTGGGGTGGGTGCAGCGGCTGTTTCCAGAGGTGGCGTGCATCCATCCTCCGCCTTCAGTCATCTGCATCGGGAGGTGGGAATTTCCTCCGCCGGTACACTCCTGCCTGAGGGAGCACTTCCTGTCCTGGACGCACCAACCACATTCGAACCTGGGGTCGGCCTTCAGGCACATACCGCAGCTGTCCCGCAGCGCTCTGCACTTGTAGAGATGGGCTGTGGCGGGGCGCACAGAGACAGATGAGATGTGACTGGAGCTGCAATTATACTACTAATTACTTCAGTCACTGGGCTGTGTGGGGAACAGCAGATTTTGACAGCATTAGCAAACTATCAAACTTAAATGTTTAGTGTTAATGTGACGTGACGGTCAGTACATGAGTGAACACAGATGGTAGCGACATTCGTTTATGTGTGGCAATGGCTTGTATGATTGTAGTAGATTGGCATGCCAGCTAACTAGCTAAATAAAACAGTGTGTATGATCATTTGAATTCAAGTTGGCCAGACAAGCAACCTAGCTGGCTAACTTGGCAAAAGCAACATGACTTGTTTTTTCAGTTAGCAAGCCACAGTGCTAGGTTTCACCGCAAGAGAAAATTATACTAGAGAAAGTCACAACCCTGTTCTGCCTGTTCCAAGTAGGCCAGGCAATATGAACACCAAAAGTTAATAGAGCAGAGGCTGGCTAGCCTAAAGAAACAACGTGTCAAATTGTACCTTTCACTCTTTGTTAAACAAAACCTTCAGATGCTGCTGTAATAGCAAATTGTTAAGTCCCACATATGGGACTGCCCTAGCATTCACTTGACCATCTATTTTCAGCTATATTTTCATAATTTTAGGCTAATTAGCTAATTATTCTGAACAGCTCAGACACAGTTTTGTTGTTAAATCCTCCTACTCAAAGGTAAATTAGCCAAATAATAAATAATTTTTTTTAATTAAAAAAACAAAAACACGGTTGAACTTGAGCTTCATTTGTTAGCTAGCAGCAGAGAAATATAAGTTAATATTCACTTTACACTATTTAGTATGAGCTAGTATGAATAGTAGAAGTGTGAGGAAGGAGTGTTTTTTTGACAGCGTGGCTAGCTGGTTCTCCCTGTTTCTAGTCTTACCTTTCACTCTTTGTTAAACAGCACTTGTACGTACGTCACTGAAAAGCTAATATATATATAAGATATATATAATTATAAGACACAACTTTGTCGACAGTCAAAGGTAAGTTATTGTGCAGTCTACTACTCTAGCCAAGTGCAAGCTTAATTTGTTAGCTTATAACAGCAGAAAGTAGTTACATATTGATTTAACACTATTTAAAATGAGCTAACTTGTAGAATGTGTTTTCTGACAGAGCTTGGACAGCTGCTACTAGTATACACATCTCATTTGACTCCCGGGAATAAAGTATATAAGCATATTTATCAAAAATGTTAAATTCTTCCAAGTAGGCTATATGAAAACCAAATGCAAGTGGAGTAGATGCTAAATAATAAAAAAATAACTCCCTGGTCTTACCTCTCACTCTTTGTCTAACAACATATACATACATGCTGCTGTAGCTTAATGGCACATTGTTCGGTCCCACCTCGGGCCCGCTCTATAGTTTGCTCAGGCATGTGTTTTTATATGAGCATGCAGGCTAATTAGCATGACTGAAAACCTAAAACATAATGGTGTAGTCAAATGCAACTTAATGTGTAGTCTACTGCTCTAGCCCACTTGTAAATTGCAGGGTTCATTTGTCAATTTATAACAGCGAAAAAAGTTATTTGACATTAATTTTACACTGTTCAAAATCAGCAAACAGTCCTAGAACTGTTGTTGGTTTTGTGCTCCATTTTCTACCCGAGTACATGTTTAAACAGCAGTTAACTTCCTGCTGTGATTTAAATACGCAAACTAGCCTATGGTTACTTTCTTTTGGAAACTTTGTCTATCCTCCTGAAGAAATAGTTCTGATGCACAGAAAGTTCTGAAAACTGCTAATGTGAAAGAGAGCGACTGTGGCATGAAAATAAGTTTAAAAAAAAAGTAATCAAAAGTATACACTTTGTGTCCATTAGCCTGACAAGAGAGCAGGAAACAGCACATATGAATATTAATCACCAACGTAACACCTAAAACCTTCAGTGGGTGATTATTGCCACTCGGAGGCTGTGACGATGAGAAAAATAAACTGTTTCCGCAGATAAATGGAGGGGGGGAGAAAAAATGAACAAGCGACCTGCAGGGATATAACAGAAATTAATTCGACAGGCAATGTCTTCTAACGCCAATGGGGAGTTGATAATTTGTTGTGTGAAAAAAGAAAAAAAAAACATTCCCTCAACTCTGCGGAGTGGAAAAAGTCATTAAAAGTGAAAAAAAAAAAAAATGAATAAATAAATAGATAAATAAATAATTTAAACCTCAAACACCTGAGAAGAGAGAGGAGAGGGAGATGAAAGGGAGCGGGGAGGAGGACGAGGAGGAGGAGGGGGGGGAGGATACATTTTTAGCTGCGCTTGTTAACAAAACAGCAACAAGAATTGTTATGAATTTAAAGATGGCGAGGCCCCGCGAGGACGACAGAATCAGAGCAACAGATAGAGCCAGAGAGGAAGAGAGCGAGGCAGAGGGGGGGGTGAGGGAGAGAGAGAGACGTAGAGAGGATCTGTGTGAGCGCGGAAAAGACAAATAGAGGAGAGAAATTCATATGCAAACAGGAGAGAAAATAAGTGCCGGTAAGTGGATAGGTTTTCATGATCTGCCATTTGTCACCGGTTAATCTCTATAACAATTATCTATCATTGATACAACAACGCCAAACCCTGCAGGCAGGTTTGTTTGCTGTCACACCAGTTAAACGGATTCGAAATGAACTGAATTGGAAAAACAAAGAGGGGGACTAAAAAAAAAAAGAAAAGCAACAGAGCACAGAGGAATCTCCTCCTCCTCCTCCTCCTCCTCCTCCTCCTCCTCTTCCTCCTCGGCAGACAGACGGCGGCCGGACTTCAAAGCGAGCTTCTTCCGAATCCATCTGCCCGCCTCGGCCCTCCGCTCGGCCTAATCTGATTAGCCGCGGCTCAGCTTAAAAGTAGCGCGACGCTAATTAATCTGAACCAAATGAATGATTTAATTAACATTAACATCTCCACTTTACACCGGGGCAAAGCCGGGCCCGGGCCGAGCGGCTGTGCTGCAGACGGATAATGCAGCTCCGGTTTTCGGAATGAAAAAAAGACAGGGACGGGGCGAGGAGGGATTAATAGAGGATGGAGAGAAAGAGGAGGAGAAAAGGAGGAGAAGGTCTTTATGAGATTGGTACGAGTGAGGACGGTTTTATAAAGCACGTTTTCCAAAGAGTTTCAGACCTTTAACACTAAGCGTTGCATTGAACTCATAATCCTAATAGGTTTTCTGTGAGGCTTTAGCACAATAAGTATAATATATCTGCAGGGGGTTGATCGGTTTGTTGATTCATTACTCATCCATACCGCCGCCACATGTTTCAGAAGTCTGTCTTTGGCTTGTCGTGATGAATACGCCACAGGCCGCACGCTGCCTGCTTAAACTCCCTGCCACCTAGGAAGTCAAGCAGTGGGCGCAGCTTACTCATTGTCACAACAACAGGAACATACCCGTCTAGTTCATTCACTCATTGCCTCTAAGATTATTGGATTTCACTCTCCAAACCTCAGAGCTCAACACCACTGCTGCTGTATGAAGCGCTAGCTGTGGCACACATGGTCCCGAGGGCCTGTTTCAAGAGTTAGCAGGATAACCCTGTTGTATCGAAACGCATCCTGAGCATGAACCGGTGTCAAAAGCCCTGTTATCGCTTTTATTCAAAGGCACGACTGATCCTCGATATATGAAAACGCACAGCTCAGTGGTTTCAACCCAACGGCGAATTGTGTTTATTTTCAATTTATAAACTATGAGCAGTGAGGGAAACTCTGGGATTTGGAGATGCTATACAACAAAAGCACATATCGTATCTTTCAAAAGTATGAACTGACTGCCTGTGAATCACAACGCCAGTCTTAATACTTTGAAATATCAGATAGTGACAAGTGCAGTACATATAAGTCATTGACTCGATGTTAAGTGGCTCCAAATGTTAGGGTTCATCATTTTGGCACACCATATTTTCTCAAAACTTAGCAATAATTGATTTTGTTTACCCAAACGCTGCATATTCTCTGTGGTCAGTCTTTGCTTCAATTTAACTGAACGTAACAATGACCAAGTTTTGGAAACTTTGGATGACAACGCTGACATGCTGATGGCTTCAGCAGTCATTAGGAGTCATCCTCTGGGGAATATGAATATCTGTGCAAACATCTTTGACAATCCTTCCACTAGTTTTGAAGATATCTAAGACTGAACCAAAGATCTACCAAATGTCTAAGCTATTTATACAGCAACGCAACTAGCATGAAGCTGTACATTATTGCCTTTAAGTGACGGATGCATTATATGGATGTATTTTGAGCCGACTCGTAGAGTTTTAACGCAACACATTCCTCTTATCTGTGTTTGCTGGTGGGTGCAAACCAACTTTTAAAGCTGCCAACTGCTGTATCAGGATGTGCAGATGCTGCTCTTGTTAAATCAATGAATGCAATTTGGCTTCTTATTATCAGCTACATTAATCAGCTTAAATTTGACCAATAGGTAAAATAAATTTCCCAGTATCAGGCCAATCATTTATCGGACCAACACATATCGTGCATCCTGACTTTTAGTTCGACAACAGGAAAGGGGCGATCATTCAGTTATATTGACTGACACGTAACTCCTTCGTTGGACGATTTGGGTGATTGCCATCCTGCAACATCGGCACCGCCTTGGGCATCAGGAGACAGCCGGACCAGTAACGTTGTTCGTACTTATGCCAGAAATAACTGCTCAGAGGTTTTAGGGGACTGAGATCCAGAGCAACCTCTGCCTAGTTTGGATAACAATCTTTACAGATGTGTGAATAAACCAAATGGACAGATGTGCCAGAGTTGGTGTAAAGTGCAACAAGCACATCCTCAGTAATATAAACTCATAAAGTCTTTAGAGCTTCCTACTATATGTTTCAAAAGACAGGTTGCTGCATAGATCTACCTATACATAACATTTTTAAAACATCGTCATTTTCCCAACAATAACAGTATTAACAACAATAGTAACACATGTTCTATAATTCAATAAAAGCTAAAGTAAAATTCCATTTAAAAACACGTCAAAATGCAATGTGCGGACTTACTTGACTCACTAAAGGGATGCTAATACTGAGTACAGAGTGGATTATTCACAAAACGCCCGCCTGTAGTGCTCAGTCAAGTACTTATGTGATCAAAGTCATCAAATCTATGGCTCAAAATTACAGTACACTTCAGGATCCATCTGTTTGATTGCGCAGAGATGTGATTATTTATTCCGTGGTGGCAGCTACAATACTTCTCAGCACATGTTAAACTCAGGATGTTTAATCCCCACAAAAGGATTTTTTGCAGCACAGACAGACCGAAACACCTAAAGGAGCATATTTTAAACATAATGACACAGGCAGAAAGAATTAGGTCAGGACCGATAAGCAACTAATTTCCGAGCAATCTGCAAAATGAACCGCGTGTCTGACATTCATCAAAATGAGGTCAGACGGAACACAAAGGATGTGAGATTAAAACGTGCACGTGCGTCACCTCAAGACTGAAGTGAATAGTGAACAGTGGAGAAGAGAAAAGAGGAGGAAAGGTCAGTCCATCTGACTCCAGACGTGCACTTTACTTTTGCAAAAAGACTGTGTGACACATTTGAGAGCAAGACTTGTATTATCTTGTGTAATGGGACGTCTAAAATCATTAGCCTCCGCCACCAAATATATTACACTTGATAAAGAATTTAGAATTGGTAATTGTTTTCCACTTCATGCGTAAATGGCGATTAAAAATAATAAATGCTATCCCTCCATGTCGCTTTCTGTTCTTCTTTATCAATCCCTTTACTCTCATCTACCCCCCCCCCGCCATCACGTGCTGCGTTTATCAACCTGTCATCCACCCATCGCTCTTCCTCCTTCATCCTCTCGTCTGCCTATTGCTTTTGCCATTTGTTTATCTTTCTCTCTAACATCCATCCCTATTAATTTCTGTGTTGGATGTTTGTTATCGTCGCCATCCATCAATCACTCCCTCTGCCCCTCTTTTATCCCCGAGACAAGGATGGTGTTTTTCCAAACGGATGGTACACTTTCACCTTTCTCCCTGATGGCTGTCAAGAAACGAAATTACAGATTTCTTATGAAGGGGAAAAACTGCACACGGCGTTGTTGCTCCACAGAAAATCATTACAGACAGATAAACAACCAGAGCTGGTTCGAAATTCTTTGGCGAGCAACAATGCCTGGGTGCGCCGGCGAAATGAGCGAGGAGAACGGGGAAGGGGATGGCTACACAGAGAAAAGAAAGTGTTGTACCTTGGATGTTGAACGGGTTGTCAATGACAAAGATTCCATTCCACACCACGGAGAGGTCGACCGGTAGGTCACTGATGTCACTGCCCTCGTAGTCGTACTGAGACGGACAGAGAAACAGAAAAGACAAGGAGTGTGTGAGAAATTGCTGATTTATAATGGATTCAATGCAAATCGGGAATTGTACGAGATATTGTTTAATTTGCATAGTGATTCGCCTCGGCTTGTTCATTGCAGACAGCGATACAGCCCGACCATGCGCACATGCATAAATCCATATTTACCAAAACAGACATATTTCATAACTACACATGGAGAAATAGCAGATGGGTTACAGTTGAATGGGCACGGAAGAATGGAGACAGGAATGGGAAGGGAGGACGGGAGATGAGGTAGGACGGAGGACGGAGGCAGGTGACAAGAGGAAAATGGGAGGGAATGGATGAAGACTGGGACGAAGACGTGGAGGAGGAACGGGGGGGGTGGTCGGAGAGGTGAAAGCCGACAGAAATCGGACACTGGTAGACGTGTGAGAGGACCTTATTCATTTAGGCAGGAGCTAAGTGGTGGGATGAGGGTGAGGGAGAGATAAGATACGGAGCGGTGTAAAGTGAAATTGGCATTTCCAATTTGCTCACTGACACACTGGATTTGATAGACGGGACTCGACCATCCCATATGGGCAATGGGGCCTGAGACACACACGCATGCACACTAACACACTAACACATACACACACAGACACAGATGATACATTCAAAACTTCACCCCAATCTTGGTTCACCAGCGTGCCTCCAGTACCAGATACAATATATCCCAGGACTAAATAAGATACTCATTCTTCATGATGTCCTGTGTGTAGATTAAGTCAAAATCTGATGTTGAACAGTTTTTCTTTTTTCCCGCACACTTGCAGACAAATCTATCAAACCTATGTTTTAGGAAATGCATCAATTTGCTTTGTGTCTCGGATTAGATTTTTGGCGACTTTTTTTTCCCAGTTCAGTAAGTGTGACGACCTCACGCAGTATTGCGCATTACTCACTGCAACAACACTGAAGTCAGTTGGAAAGCACTGGAATTATGAAACTTGAGAAATTCTTTTTGTTTAAAATCATTATATGATCTGCCACTTACTTTTTAAAGGAAGGTTTGGTACCCCTCAACCCTCAACCACTCAACCATTAATCTTTATCAGTTCTTTTGTCAGGCTGTAACCCAGATTTGCAGAGACTGAATAAGTAAAGCTGGTGTTAATAGACTAAAAGGCGGGGCTCCTTGAAGAAAAAAATGAGCAACATGGGTTGTCCGTGTACATGCCTGCAAAGTAGAAAAAGCTACTGATACACATGTAAACCCTTATGGTTTCATGTCCGATCCCTGGTGGTTTTGGTTTAGCTTAAACCTTTGAGGAAAAGGAAAAGAAAAAAGAGCCTAAACATGAGGAAAAAAGGAGACTTTTGTAAGCCGCCACAGCAGAAGAAATGTGGGAAGTCTGGATCCAAGCTGAGAGGGAACACAGACCAGTAAAAACCACAGGATTCTCCAAGGTCAGCAGCTCCGGAGCACGGGGATTCAACCAAAACACTCTTTTGCCACAAAGGAGAGGCTGATTGGACTTATTCCCTTCCCACCAGTTCAGTGTGACCCTGATCCATCACACATGAGGCAGCCTGCTGACTTTATTAGCATCACCATTACGCCCCACTGTTTAAATGCCTGTGTATGGCAGCTTCCAGTCCCCACTGAAACCACAGGACCCACACACACACACGTGCCCACACACTACTCCTCTCTGCGGCGTGGCCCCCATTAAACTTTAAGGGTTTCGACTTGTCTCGCGTCACCAAAACACTGGGTGAGCTTGTTCTCTTGTCAGTCCCTGCCCACCTCGCTGCCCGCCACATCATGCTTTATTCATGCTGTCACATGGTTTAAATCGCCGACACAAACCGCGCTGTGACACCGCGACACTGTGCCACCCCGTCACACTGAGCATCGCCCACTGTCTAATTCCCTTTCCGTCGGACACTTTGGTGTAAAAGACACCTTTGAGGATGATTTAACACTGAAAAGGAGCAGAAGGAGATTGAAGCAGAAGACGGGTTCAACCCAGCTAAGCTAAAACCACTTCAGAACTAAACTACCCCTAAAACCACAAGTGTCACCTGGAACTTGCTCAGTATAATTTCCAAGAGATCCAAAGTTCCTCTTGTAGCTTGTGTCATTATAAAAGAGAGACATGAGTGAATAAGGATCGGATATACAGGCATGCTAACAGCTATATGAGGCTTTGCTCAAACACAGTGGTGCTAAAAGTTAATAAAACAGCAACACAAGTAATACAAGTTCCAACCAAGCAATCCCATTGGTCAACTTAACATTTAGAATTTCAAATCAGCATCACAGTACAACCCAGCACCTGCCATCTCTGCGACACTGTGCTACTGGCTTAAAAATACACGCCAAGTTAGCTTTGAAAGTATCACCATTAGCTCAAGGCTAAATCAACAGGGACTGGGAACTGTTGCTAAATCGTTACTAAGGGTCGGCCTACTTGCTGGAGTAAAATAGGTCTGCATTGGAGTCTACTGACACTCCTGATTTCCATTTGTTAGTCAGACCCTGTGTATTTTCAGGGAAGTGGAGACAACACTGGCTTAATGATTTATTTTGACAGCTATTTGCCACACAGCATGAATCCTTTTTATTTAGTTGTTAGTTGAGCTTTATTGTCATTATTGGCACGTCAGGACCGAGGCAATTGCACAGAGGTAAAACTATAGTTCTGTAAATGACCAAACAGAAATATTAACCTTAAGATGGGGCTTGATGAACACTGTGGGCATCACCATATTCATTACAATTCAAAATAACGGGACATAATGCTGATTACCAAAAATTAAATGGCAATAATAATCAAGACATTCATCAAAACCAGACATGTTAACCACATTGTGGATCATCAAGGCCAAGGCCAATAACTGTTGAGCTATTTCAATGTGAACCAATATTAAGACCAACCAAACTTGCCATCCCTGGAGCAATGCTGTTAGCATGGCTAGAACTTTATCTAAAAATAGCCTAATGGAGCCACATTAGGACAGCGCTCAGCGGAGCTGACACTTAATAATTTATCACACTAGTCTTGTCAGTCACCAGTTGTCACTCTGCTCTGACCTCTGCAATTTTTAATTCTTCTCTAATGAAATTACAAGTATGGATGGCACCTGATATAAGATGCAGGCATTTTGCCATGACTTAGGGTTCCGCTTACAAGGACAAAGCTTTTAATTATCCACAAACTCTCCCTACAAAGCTCTTATCAACAATGCAGGGATATTTTGTCAGGAGGCAACTGTCAATATCTACTATTTTATCTTCTTTCTTTAAGTTTTCTTTTTTTTTTTTGATGGATAGGAGTCCAACTGAGACAGAAATTAGGGGCTTTGTTCCAAAATTAGACAGTCACCTTTTAAAAGATGACAGATGCTCCGACATCATGATTATAACCGTGGCTTCAAAGTACATCTAATAATGGAACGCTGCTGAAGCCATTACCACGTCTTGAACCTTTCTTCACAAGTGGCAACATTTTAAAGGACCTGTGTTTGAATATCAGCGATGGCTATTAAGTGGTGCGAATGCTAAAATCTTCTTTCAAGACCTCACAATTGCCGGCATTTTCACTTCTTTGACAGTTTTCAACTTGCTGCCAATTTACTTTATCATGAAATTTTCCAGTACGAATTATACTATTGATGATTTGGAGGTGCTGGCAGTTAAAGAAAACAGCCAGCTCCTCTTCATGAGAAAAAAACTACTATATTGGTCAACTCTGAAAGCAGCTAAATATGACTTATACTTACATGTACAGTTAACGGAGTGACATCTAGTGGCTGTAGTTATTATCACAGCACCAAAGGAGGAACTCAGTATAAACTTAAGTTACGTTAGAACAAAACGTCATTTCAGTTATACACGTTTATGTTACACACTTGATTTAAGGCAAAGTGTCAGTGCCTAAACCTAGCCAGGTAATCTAATTGGATAAACCTAACCAAACTGCACCTGCACAACAATGGTCTGGTACAACGTTTGGTAGTAAGAAAGTTGCAAATCTCTTATTGACAGTGGCGATGTACGTCATTTTGGGAGTCAGCAGCAATAACCCCGCTCAGTCGTTTAGGTATGAGGATGTGTTGACACAACAGATAGGTAGCTTACAGTACATCACATCAACCATAGTGTTCATTTTCAGCCTTCTACTCTGAGAATCTCTCTGGCCATGTGTCTGAAAGCGGATATGATAATACTGTTTGTGCTTTATGTACCTCTGGAGCTCCAGAAGGACAAAATGAGGGCAGAAGCAGGATTCAGCCAATATACTGAGATGCAATGCATCGTAATACGACTGCAGTACACTTTCCCTTAAATCAACTTCTTTTAAAAAACTGTTGCTGTCTTTTAAGCCTGTGATTTATCGTCCACACATTCCTGCATTTAATTATGTTTTTTGTCTCCCAGCCGTCCCGCTCTGGGATGCCCCTTTGGCGTCCTCGTAGGATTTCTTCCATACTAGTCATTCCTCTGGTGTATTTGTGATTAGATGTTTGGATTTGTTTTGTCCTGCTGGCGTACAGCTTGTTTGAACAATTGATTATAGCTATTAACATATATGTAAGAAGCAAGGAAAACCAACACCTCTGGGTTGAAGTATATCTCCTGGGTGCTTTTTCTTAATAAACCGAATCGAACGTCTATTGACCACCGGCATGTCGCTGACTCTTGGTACAGCTTTGATCTAGAAGTGGTGGCACCGGGCCTGTTAAAAACTCAATGCTGCCGGAGCCCTGTAGGTAAAAGTTGCTCTCCCCTGCTGAGCGGGCCTCTCTGCTGGCCTGCCATCGTGACTTCCCTCCCCTGAGCGCCCGGAGCTGCTGGAGATGAGTAATCAGACTCATTACTGAAGCCTCTGGCCAGCTCCTCCATGTCACTGCATGTAATTAATCTACCTGAGCCAACTCATAGTGTAGGCCCCCCTAGGGAAGAGGGAGGAGAGGAGAGGAGAGGAGAGGAGAGGAGAGGAGAGGAGAGGAGAGGAGAGGAGAGGAGAGGAGAGGAGGCAAAGGTGGAGGGAATGGTAGAAATTGAAAAAAAAAGAAAAGGATAAGGTAAAGGAAAGCTGAGTGGATGCAAGTTGAGGACAGCTCCAGAGCAGATAAGGGGGGAAGTGAGAGGAACGGAATTAGGGAAGGAGGAGAGGAGATTAGAAGCAAGGGAGGGTGAAGAGGAGAGGCGGCGAGAGCCGGTAAAGGGAAGATGGCAAAGGTAAAGGATGAACATGGGAGAAAGAAAGAAGGGGAGGAAAGCGAATGAGATGGAAAAAAAAAGAGCAGAGGACAGTGGAAGGAAGAAGAGTTTTAAAGAGGTGGCGATAAGGGACAAGAGAGGTACAGAGACGAGGCGGGGCGGTGAGAGGGGACATAAGGGAGGGAGGGAGGGAGGGAGGGAGGGAGGGGAGGTGACAAGGGGAGAAAAAAGGAGAGGGAGGGGAGGAGGTGTAAAAACTACAAGGTGAGCACAAAGCCGTCCCTGGCCTCATTACAGTAACACAGCAGCCTGGCGCCGGTTCATTCGTTATCTGCTCCTGCACTCGTTTATTCTCTCGCTACATGAATCGTCTCCATGGATTGCATGTCTCCATGGATTGTATGAATAGATATGGCTGGTGTGTGCTAGTGTGTGTGTGTGTGTGTGTGTGAGTGTGTGAGGGACTGAAAAGTGCCGATGTTAACAAAACAGAGCAGCTGGCTGGTGAAGGGGGGGGGGGGGGTAGAAAAACGGAGAGGTGTGTGCATATGTGGGCGCGTCCATGTGCAGGTCACCCTCATGTAATTAGTCATGTTGAAGGATACCTGAGTGTGTGTTAAAAATACACTTCAGGCACACACACACACACACACACACACCTACACCTACACACACACACACACACACACACACACACACACAGTCCCTTATTTCAGCCCAGTTCCATTCATTTCAGCTCAATGGGGCTTTATTAAACATGCTTCATATGGCATGTTTTACTCAAGAACATTGATGCTGTACATTGATTAATGAAAAAAAACAAAAAACAAAAAAAAACTAAAAGTAATCCTCGCTTTCCTCTGCCAACAGATTGCATTTGCTGTTCTGCATGGAGTACGCATTATGTTTTTTTTATATTTAACTAAGGCCTTGCCTTAAACTCAGCGTTGTGAAGTCATAAAAACCTAAGAACAGACAGACAGTATGTAACTCACAAAATAAGTCTATTTTATCGTCTGGTTACATGCATGACTTGAACTCCGTTCTTCCAAGGTGACATTCCTGTGTTTGACCCATCCACTAGGGCCAAGACCCACCAAACTGATATCAGAGCACTAGCGGCGACAAAGCCGGACTGTTGTGGCGTCCCACGTCCACCGTGTCTGGACCTAAAAGCTGTACTTGAACCCACCAGCTAGTCTGTATTCGTCATTCCAAAATGGGAAACAGGACTTCTCAACTTTTTTTTTTTCCCACTCTCACTAATATAGCTTCTGAACAAGTGTATGTCTGATAAAAACTTGCAAATGCCACTGCACTGAAGGACCAAATTCAAGGATACTACAGCGACAGACTCGAGGGACTTTCCCTTTATTTTGGCGCTTCTCTTCCATTGCACTCCTTGGCTCAGGTGAACAGCCAATCACAGCGGGTTTTCTCACCAATGGGCGCTGATTCAACACGCTCAATTGCCCAAAAAGACCGCCGACAGGGGCTAATGTGTGCTGACGTTGCAGGACACACCGCGACAACTGGGCCACAGATGCTCACAGATGGCCCCCGGTACTGGCCCACGGTCAGTGGGTCAGGGCCCTTACACTACTGCGTTAATGATGCATGAGGGGTACCTACAGCCTCATCGTTTGAATCACTGGGCCACTGACCAAGCCGCCCCGAGAACAGGCTGACTGTACATGTGTCATACTGTATACGTCCCATTTGTGGCATGTGTGTGAAAGTTATAAAAAGTCGAGACTGGAGCGAAGTCTGGACCAATTTGTGGATTGTAAACACACGGACAGACACAGTCTGTCAGGCTCCTAAAATGACTCATGCTGCTCACAACAGAGCCAGATGCATTGACTTACAGTGGGATGTTCATACACACACGGTGTTTGATAGCCTGTGTGTGTCAGTGTAATAAATCATGTAAAGCAGGTTGCTGGTTGTTGCTGATGCTACAGTCTCCGTCTGCTCCACATGATTAGGAAGAGGATCATGTGGAGAATCTCCATATGTCTGCTTCACTTGGGCTTCCAAACCCCTGGGGAGGATGTGTGTGTGTGTGTGTGTGTGTGTGTGTGTGTGTGTTGTCCATGAACCAGTAGGTATCCACGCAGCTTGCAGGCATCCTATCTGTGTGTGCTCTCGCCAGCGTGTGTTTTCCCGCGAACGTCCCAGAGAGCATTCATGCGTACTCTGGGTCCCTGGTGTATTCGAGTATGCAAGTTCAATGTTTCAGCGTTTGGCGAGGGGCTAAATAATGCACAAAGAGACAGCAAGATTGAATGGATGAGTGTACGTCTACCGCTGGCTAATTTTCTCTGTGATTTATTACACTCCACTGTCCCAGTCGCAGCCAGCTGTGATACATGTACACACACTTCCCTACTGAGAATACTGAATACAATGGTAGCAAGTACACAGGTTCTCCATCATAGATAGACCTTCTTGTGTGCTGATCCTCCGAGTTAACTCTTTCGTCGTCAGTGTTTCTATTAACAGCCATGTTATTAATTATAAGCATGCAGTTACTCTGAGAATAAAGGCTATAAATACATTCACATGTGGGCTAAAAGACCACAGCCGTGTGATTTTAAGTTTTATCTCCATAAAGCTGCACTTATCACTGTTTCATCATCAAAGTTGTGTCATTAGTAGTAACAAATACATATTCTATTGTTACCTAACTGCGCAGCTTTCTTAGCTCTATAGTATGTTTTGGCTACTTTCAGCTCATTGTTTTGGTTTTAAGACACAGTTTTGGTCACTGAGTGTTTTCCAGGTGCTGGCAGCTGTTTTCAATGAAAAAGCTTTAAAAAACACTTAACAGACATGCTCATATAGGAGTTAATTAGGAATAAAAACAACAAAACAAAACAGCGCAGCTGCGAAAGCTTTTTTCAAAAGACACGATTTTTTGCTGCATGTCCATGAGTTTGGTGGATTCACATAAGACAGATTTAAAGACGAATTGAATCCAAGATATCCTGACTCTTGGGCGATCTGGTCAAAAAATAACATAATTTAATTACTCAAGATCCATAACATAAATGTGATATCTTTTCTCAATTTTCAAGACATGAAATAACCTGAATTTCTCCATGTGCACCATTACAACATAATTTAGCACTATAGATAGCTGATCTGCACCTCAACTGCTATGCTGCTATAACTCACGCTGCATTGTTTACAATACGTCACAGAACATTCCGCCAGTGTTATGATCAGATGTCGGACATTTTTTGTAATTCAGGCTTTCAGTTGAAAAAAACTGATGATGTCATCGTGTTGTTTTTTTAAACCTTCAGATTGACCCTGTTCTGTATGATATGAAATTCTCACAGCAGACCTGAAACTCTCTTGATTCATGTAATCCACCACAGCGAACATCAAGTCAGCATTCATTCTTCTCAAAAGTAGCGTAAATACTGCAGTGTAGACGATTCAAATGAATGTGCACTCAAACTGCGTTACGACGCAACCATAATCTAACGCTGACAGACTCTGAATTCACTCTGATCACTGTGATTAATAACGACGACTGAACCAAGTGTTCAGAAGTGTGCCAATAGATGTTCATCTTGTCTCAAAAGAAAGATCTATTAATATCAAAATAGGTTAAACATTTTGCTGTGATGTCATACGTGGTCCCGTCGTTTCGGAGCACCGGCCAGCAGTTGGGTGGGTGAGTGTAAAGTGGGTGCCCTGTTTGCTTTCTCCAGCCACATTTTCCCAACAGGTCCCAGAATGAGATTTCATTACCAACTCCTGCCCTGACTCTTGTACTGTACCGACCTGACTCCGAACACTGCACGGCTGAGCAACTCTCTAACCAGTCCCTGTTGTCCCGACTGTCCTCCTCCACCCTCGGCCATTCTAGTTAATCTCAGCACTTTCACTTTTGCACCGATCATGATTTTCTTCTTCTTTCGGCATCGCTTTCTCAAAAATGTTCTATTCCGCATCGTTTTTTTTTTTTTTTCTCCATCTGTTTCCTCCCTCATTTGTTTGTTTCCCCTGGTCTGCTGGCCGGGCTCGGTCCCTCTCTCTCCTCCCCTCCGTCTTCCTTTATTCTTCTCGTCCTCTCTCACCTCTCTCTACCTCCTCCGTCGCGCTCTCCGTTGCATCGTCATTGTCTGCTCCTAATTCCCTCACCTCCTCTTTGGCTCGCTCCTTCTTTGTCTTTTCTCGCTTCCCCTCTTTTTTCCGCTGTAATGGTTTGCCAGACTTGTGTAGGCGCGCCTGTGTGTGTGTGTGTGTGTGTGTGTGTGTGTGTGTGTGTTTGTGTCCGTCAGTCTACCCCACCGCTGCAATTCATCATCATTTTATCTACAGCTACCTTAATTGGATCCTATCACAGTCCCACCTGACGAGCCGAGAGGCGGGGGTGGTGGAGAGGAGGAGGCTTACTCGCTCGCAGCACCACATGGATCTGCACACATGGGCGCACACACACGCACACTAACACACACACACACACACACAGACACACATCAGCCCTCCATGTCTAGCTTTGTGAACAGCTGCAAACTTGTGTTCAGGCTGGTGTATTAACTATTTTTCCTGCCTCCTGCAGAAAGAAAATCGGGATTTTGCAAAAAAAAAACATTGGAGTGCACTGAAGAGTGAAGCAATGGACGTAAGTGCATGTGTGCGTGTGTGTGTGTGTGTGTGTGTGTGTGTGTGTGTGTGTGTGTGTGCGTGCTTGTTTCCATTCAGTTTGCCAGTGAATCGGAGATTTGCTGAGGAAGGTCTCTGTCCTCCAGCATCAGCAACTCTCAGGCAGTAGTAGTACCGGTGTAGTAATGAATGTATGCGAGTCTATCAAACACTGGGGATGCAAACTGCACACTGCTCTTTCCTGGACTGGGAGCTGGTGTTTGGCGGCGTGGGCGGCTTAAACTTTAACAGAGAGAGAGCCGGAATATCTACCATACAGCTGCGGTGTTCGAACAATGTGTGTTTTATCGATTGAACAATTGTGAGAATCGTTAGTCATGGTTTTGAAGGAGATATATAGTAGTATAGTATAGTAATACTATGAAGTTATGAAGGTCTATAAAGTCCACACCAGCAGGAGCTCCTCTCTTCCACAGAAACACCTCTCCTTAAATGCCCCGTCAGTAGTCCCGCCTCTAATTCTGTGACTTTGTGACATCACACTATGTCAAACATTTATCGCATAATCTTAAAATAAAAGAATTAATAAAAACATGACAATGTGCATAATATGTCTCCTTTAATGATGGAGGTAAACCCTGGCTTCTCACACAGGGGCTCACCGTGCTCAGGGTATATGGAGTAGTTCCATGGCAAGAATTAATTCAGGAATTTCAGCCAATTTATTCTAATACTCAACTTGGTTTACAGCAGTTGCTGTGTGTGCAGCTAATTTTTTTCGCACTTTTCAACAGGCTTTCAAGCAGTCAGGTCACTGAGGGACAAATCTGACAAAAAACCAGTAATAACAACCCGGAAAGTCAAATCTGAAAGAACAGTCGCTAGCGTGAAGCAATTAGAGAGACGCGAGCGACTAAATATAAATTCCCTTTCCAAAAAACACAAAAGAACTGCGGGAGCCATCATTATGATCAGGAAATCTACCTCAGTAATTTGCCCCTGAACTATTTTCCGTGTCGCCCTCCGACATCAGAGGCAGAACAACTTCCAGGTTCACAGGGCTGAGGCTCATTCTTTCCCTTTGTCGGGAGAAACTGGGCGAATAGGTAGAGCTCAGAAAAACAGCAAGTGGCCGCAAATCAGCGACGTGTGCCGATGCCCAGCGGTAATGCGGCTGCCGGCTAAATGACCCGGAGCCCCTGACAAGCGTGTGACGGGCCGGAGTGAAGGCAGCCGGCGAAGCTGCCAAAGCAGCACGCTGGCTCCTGCTGCCTTTTCAAGCGAAGAGGACTCGCTGTCGGACCTATCAGCGTGAGCGAGTGCTGCAGTATGTGGCTCGCATGTTAATCATATGTCTCGTTAAGTAAGTCATAATTGGTGTCGTTAAAATGTCTCCCCTCTGCCTCGTGCCCTGATTGGAGCTCAGGAAATTAACATTGCTGAAATGGTCGCTCCCTATTAGCGGTGACAGTTTGACTGAGGGCTAGGAGGCAGGAATAAGGAGCGGGAATGAAGAGAGAGCCGCTTTTTACAACAGTCGTTCCCCGTGGCCATACGCCTCAGTTTCAAGTCTTTGCCATGGCAGTCTATTACCGCTGGTCACTGCAGCTAACCAGCTGTAAAGCCTCCAAATGGTTAAACCAGTGTGGCTGTCTTGAATGCAGCTCCTGCTGACAGATTAAACAGCTGGGGTTCGGATGGAGCAGTGATAGAAGTGATTAGGATTGGCTGAGATTGAAATCCGTCAATAATAGGGTCATTTCATGCCAACTCAGCCAGAATTCAGAACTTTTCCCAGTTCATGTCATGGAATTCCTTGAAAAAACGCATGTAAAACCTCCAATTAACTTGTAGGACCTTGTAGAAGCTTATCAATGTACATTAAATACTTTTTAGTTATGGATTTCGTAAGTTTGCTACATTGAACCATTTGTGTGATTCTTTGCATGTGTACTCAAAGACACAATATTTAATTATTTTCTACTGGATTGGGTTGAAATTTGACCTGAACATCCAAGAAAGGATAACTTGCAACATGTATTAATTTAAACAGTTTTTCACAATGTTTTACAACAATCATTAATCATTAACATAATTAAGAATAACAAATAATTTTTGGCCTGACAGAAGAATCTTTTGTTTTCAAAAATTATATCGCAACTTTCTTGAAACCGAATTTTGATTCTGGGTAGTATAAGCAAAGTTCTATCACATTAAGAAAAAAAATGATAGCGACAGAAAAACACAATTTTAAAAGATATTTTTACAACAAATTTTCCCAAGAAGGATCATTTAAATTTCTTTGAAATAAGTTCAACTATATACAAAATGATGATGTTACTCTATCATTTTTTTGTATTATTCACTGGCTGATTCATTGGTAGATATTTGCTAGGTTTTCTGTCTTTGTGTGATTCAGATTGAGCCTGTTTGTCATGGGTTCAGGGGAAAAAAGTTACAGCTTGTTATGGCTCGTTTCATTGCGTACTATCTGATGAGGCTACACGTACAAGGAATCACAAAAATGATCAAAGGGAATTCCTGAAAAAAGTATCTGGCGTACAACATAAAGCTTTTGCAGGATCTCGTAAAGTAAACAGAAGTCTTTACACAGTTTTTCTCAAGAAAATTCACAATATGAACTGGGAGAGTCTGGGTGAGCTGGTATGGAGTGAGCGCACACCATAAATATGGCACATAAACCCACTAAAATAAAGCCAATTGACTTATTTCCCATAGCCAGAAGATGAAGTTGCCTCCCTGTGTTTTTTTTTTTTTTTTTTTTTTTCAGGTGTGTCACATTTTATGTCGGGAAGGCTCTGGAAAACAGGGATATCAGCAAGGAGGTCAGTGAAAATATCATATTATGGAAAACTATCCACGCCTCAATGTCTGGAATGTCAATGCACATCATGACATTAAGCAAGAAAAGGGGCAAAAACGAGCGTGTCCACCCAGTTGGAGCTGGAGCTAATAAATACGATCAAGAGATTACAGAGTCATATGAATGTTGATTCAGTGTGAAAGGGGTATAACAAACGCCTTATCAAATACATCACTCACATTTATCAGGTCAACAGGCGTTGCAGTGGATTTCACCTCTGTAAGCTACTGTGATAATGTGTCGTGCCTCACCGTGGTCTTCTGACACTGAATGCTGGTGCTGTTGAACCTCAGGGCCGGGACGTTGTGCGTGCTGCCCTGGATGTGGAAGATGCACTCGTAGTTCTTCTGTCCGGACTGCGGCTGGGGCAGGTTCTGGGCCAGCAGGGTGATCGGTCTCATGACTCCAGCGGGGATATAGATCTGGGTGGAGGGCAGGATCTGAGGACACTCCTGGAATGCGAGAGAAACATATGAATAAAGGAATTGAGACGTGACCGGAAGATAAAGTAGCTCGTCTCAGTGGGATGCAGATTCTGGATGGACGGATTTGTTCTGGATGTGCTGCTGGCGAGATGGGACAGAAAGAAAAAAAAACAAAAAAAAGAACTGACAGAAAAATCACAGATCAGGCTATTTATTCTAATCGACAAGTAATAATCGTCTCTGAAATGGCACCGTGACATTACACAACTCTCTTGTGTCGATAATGACCAATAAATCATCGTAATTTTCCTCCAAAGAGCATTCAACCGCACCATTTGACACGCATTCCAGCGTCCATTGTTCCCACAGTGGAAAAGTTTTGAAGAATCAGGCAGCATGAAAACTCCACTCACAAATTATCAACACTCCTCAGGATTCTTTGTCCTACATATGAACCACCTAATACTGCATACGGCAGTTAGTTAGTCAAAATGAGTACACACCATTTTGGAATCAAACCTTTCACAGTATTAATGAGGCTGGTATGGATATTAGGTGTGTTTTATTTTGGCCTAAATGAATGCACCAAAGGCTTTTCTAATTCTTCCAGCGTGGACAAAAATGAGAGCCTGAGGCGTCGTCTCTTAGGAACACGGACAGCGTTAATTCTGCTGCGCTGCATTGTAACAGCTACAGTCTGTGGATCATAGAGGAGGATGACTGAGGGGGTCAGCGCTTCCATTCAGCGGTTTCTTGCTGCTCTGCGATCAATAAAGAGAAAAAAAAAATGAAAAATTGTCGAGAACGGCAGCTCTGCACCACATTAATTGAAGGAAAATAATTGAAATCTCGGAGCGTTTTTATCGGGGCTTGAGTAAATCAAAAGACGTTATTCTGCTGTCGGCCGGAATCCATGCTACATCGCCGCTCAGGAGCTAATTTGGACATCAAACTGTGTTTTTAACTGGTTCTGTGAAAAGAGCTTTAATTTCAACACACTGACGCGACAGTATTTAGCTCTACAGACGTGTTTTCTATCAGTACTTGCGCTGAAAAGTTTCACAGCCATCCATTTAAAAAGACATTCGAAGAGAAGTTTAAGCGTCTTAGACTTTCGCTAAGTACTTGTTATTTAAGTGTCTTTATTGATTATGAAGGTGTCATTCGCCTGTGTAGTCATTGTTCCAGGTGCTTTTGTTATCGGTTGTTAAACAAATGCTCATTTCTATTAAACCAGACTAAAAGGCTCCAACTTGTTAAGACATGTTCTGCAGTGTAAGCAGATAAAAAAGAGCCTTTGCAATAACATAAAGGCTGCAATTACCACTGAACTAAGTTTTATCCACTAAAGCCTGTTTGGTATTCATCTGGAGATGCGGTAAACAATTATAGAGGCCATGCAAATACAAAACTGGAATTTGTAAATGAAGTCGTATCCTACTTTAAGTGCCATTACGCAAACTATAATTTTCCGATTAGGACGGCAGACATTTATAACCGCCATGATAAATCAGTGGTAACTGCATTCTATTTAATCAGTGGTGAAATACCTAAAGTTCTAACCACCGCAGCAGCCTCATACTCAGCAGAGTGATCTCAATATGAGTTTGCTCTGTGCAGAGGTGCTGTCTAATGGAGCAGTGGTAATGACTCGCAGATCGGCCAGGGGATGGTGAAGAAGACACGGAGGGGAGAGAGGTGTTTGGACATAATGGCGCCAGGGGACACCTCTGCTCCCTTCATGGCGATATAGCACACTCCGACAGCCAGACAGCATGGACGCCATATGGGGAGGTGAATGGTGGAAAAGATTTAGAGAATGTGTGACGTAGGGAGCATTCTAAATAGCATTTTTTTTCTCTATAATTTAACATATTTGCGGAGGAACCAGAGACCCAGTTTTTGTGGCTTTGACCAGAGACATTTAAATATTAGGCCTGGTGCTTTTACTACGTTTTCTTTGTTTGAGAACATTTATTTTATTGAAACATTCTCACTTCAACCCTTTAATTACAGCACCTCGATAGTTGGCCTCTAGCTTCTAACTATGACAATGATCTATTTTCCCCTCGAGCGTCAATTTTGCACAATAAGGGCTTAACTATCAAGTTAGGAATAATAGATATACAATGTCCAGTTAGACTCTCTTGGACTTTGACATATGGCAATTGGAGTTTTATTAATATGTGAATTGGTCGTAGTTTGGTTTAGTCTTGGCAGCAAAACTACTTGGTAAGGTTTACGTAGGCAACGAAAACTATTTGGTAAGATGAAATTACTACAAGAAAAACTCAAGAACAACTTAGAAACGTACAGTTACATCACTGCTCAGGAGTTCATTTGGAGTTCAAACTGTGTTTTTAACTGGTTCTACAAAAATATATTTAATTTCAACACACAGTATTTAGCTCTATAGGAAGATTTTCTACTTAAAAGTTTTTTCAACTGTTTGCATCAACTATTCATGTAAAAAGCCAAAAGTAACTTAAGTAACAAACAACAAATAATAATCCAAAGTCTTTTCTTCAAAAGTCGCTGAATGGCTTTGATCAAAGAAAATTTGAAAATCATGTTTTGTCGTTTACTTCGGCACTTCATGCATTCGTATCCTTCAGTTTAACAACGGCTCAAACGACGATGATGCATGATGTGAAACTTCACAAAGCCACACAGAGAAGTCATCGAACTGGCTTTACAGACGTTTCTAGCTTCTGAGCTTTATCGTTTTGAAATTCGGGGCTGTAAACTCCACTCGACTTCAACTCTAGCTGCAGCGCCTGCTCTGATTAAACATCCTCAGGCTAGCTAGATCCCAAATGAAGGAAGGCGATAATTATCTGCAAATATGTCTGTGTATTTCAGTCTGTTCTGTTGCCCCCAAGTGGCCAGAATACAAGCAGACTAAAAATGTGTCATCGCAACACATAATTCTACAGACAGTAACTTTACCAGTATGTTCACCACCTGTCCTGGTCCACTTTAAGACCACGGTTGGGCGGTGTGAAAGCTCCTACTCGAAACTATCAGCGGGAGGCTGAGGCGAACAGGTTTTTCCTCCCAGTCAGCGGGCTCGTATTGACGGAGGATCACACATGATGTGAACGCGTCGGTGTTGCAGCGAGAGGGAAGTTGGAGGAGGAGGAAAGAAATGAGGCAAGAGAGACGGAGAAGAGATCAGATCAATGCCAGTGAGCCCGGTGAAGCAGATTGTCAATTAGTGAGGCTGACAGTCAAAGTTTAAAGTATTCACAGATGGCGACAGACCGCTAATGAACTGCTTCTAGCCTCTAATAAAATGGAAAACAGGACTAAAGTAGCCCAGGAAGGAAAAAGGGGAAAAAGTCTGTGTGTGTGTGTGTGTGTGTGTGTGTGTGTGTGTGTGTGTGTGTGTGTGTGTGTGTGTTTGTGACTGGACAGAAGAGTATCTGGTAGCAGCCATTGTTAATGTTGGAAGGACCGAGCTCAAGCATCTGCTCCAAATTGTGGCACGGAAATCCTGCCTGGCTGCCACACACACACTGAGACCACTTCACATCTGTACCTCTCTGCTACAAACACACACACACACACACACACACACACACAGTCCCTTATTTCAGCCCAGTTCCATTCATTTCAGCTCAATGGGGCTTTATTAAACATGCTTCATATGGCATATTTTACTCAAGAACGTTGATGCTGTACATTGATTAATGAAAAAACACACACACACACACACACACAGAAGCATATACATTCTCCTAGGGTCTGTTCCTCATTACTGATGCATCAGAGTCAGGATAAAAAAGCACAGCGTCACATTCCTCTGAGGAGCGCGGTAATATGCACAACGCGTGTACGCTTGAACACACATACAAAGGCATTCCCCGCATAGAACCCGGCGACAAAGACTCACAATCGCGCTAAAACATAAAGGGAAAATAGAGGGTAACACACACACACACACACACACACACAAACAGGAGGGAGGGGGAGTGAACAAAAGATTTGCGAGCAGAGGATTGTGGGAGATGTTTCATTAGGAGTGGTGACAGGTGTCTGAGCTGAGTCTGCATCAGATAGCGGAGCGGCTCCACACAATGAGACACAACGATCTCTTTACCTGGGGGATTCCTCTAATCCCTCGCTTTCACTCCGCCTCTTTCTCTTTCTCTTTCTTCCTCTCACTCACACTTGATCTTTTCTCCGTGTCGTTATTCTCTTTTCTCCTCTCTCATTGTCGCCTTGTTTTCCAGCCTTCATTTCATCAAGGCAGAGGAGTTAACCGAGCCGCATTCCTTAATACCAGAAACAACTTCCCTCTGATTTATTGGGCTCTATACTAAAGGAGGAGGGGGGGGGGGTCCCAGGTACGGGCCACTGGAACCTCCCCAGTAACTACCAGCGCACAGAAACGCCTCGTTGAGACATAAATTTACCGCAGCGCGAGTCGGGGATGAACGGCGATGCAGAGGATGAGCAGAGATAAACCATCGGGATGAGAGAGGGTGAGGAGAGGTGAAGCGAGAAGGGGAAGGAGGGGAGGAGATGAGGAGGCGAGGCGAGGTCCTGGGAGCCATACACTCATTTATTAAAGTGGGGGATGAGAGCCGAGGAGGTCAAGTTCCCAACTGAGTGAGGCAGGGGTGGAGCGACGCAACATGGGAGTCGTTCACACCGTGTTTTCATATATATGTAAGAAATATAAATATATCTCTCCAAGCTATTTACCGGACGGGAAAGTCAGACAGGCACACACACACACACACACACAATGTTACATCTAGATAGATAAACACAAAATGCACACAGACCGAACACGTACATGGTTGTCCCCGCGCACATTGCTTACACTAACTGCTACACGCACGCCGATCAAAGGCTAAATCTTGCCCTCTGGCTCTGCAGTAAGCTACTGCAGTCTCAGGCCTGTGGAGTGTTTTACAGTAGCCTTGGGGCCAAATACACAGACGCCGAGATCAAAGGAGGGAAGGTAAGCCTTCAGAAAAAAAAAAAATTAGTCTTCCATAGTACCAGTGAAAATCTCTATTAGGCCTCCGCCGACTGCTTCTACCATCTGCCATCTGCAGACCTACACACTTGTACCTCCTACATTTTCGGGAAGTGCCTGATATATTTCAAATGTGTTTATTTACATGGCGGCCATCTTAGGTGGAAAGCGTATAACTATATAGTGTACATCGACAATCAACGCCAGCACTGATTTTTGACCTTTTATTTCGATCACACTGGAGGAATGCCAATTATAGGGCGACTGTGGCTCCGGGGGTAGAGCCAGCGGTTTGTTATCAGAAGGTCGCTGGTTCGATTCAAGACACTGAACCCTAAACTGTTCACTGATGTGCTGGTCGGCACCTTTCATGGCAGCCAGCGCCAGCAGTGTATGAATGTATGAATTACTGCTAAAAGCTGTAAATGTAAATCTAAAAATGTAAATGCCATATCGAGTGTGTTGTTGTGTTCATATGTCTGAAAGCACAGCTGAAATAAATAACAATAATGATGTACCAATTCCAGGGTTATGCTATTTTGCATGACTGGCCTATTACATGGCTTCCTGGTATATTTAAAGGGTAATTCGGCCAGTTTACACATTAAAAGTATGTTTACAGGTCTTGGAGAACACTACAACGTATATCCTTTTTTCGCTCCAGAGAAAGCTGTTTGTCATCTGATAAACTGCCTCCTAAATTGCATTATGGGTGATGTAAAAAGGAAGAAAAATGCATGGAATAAAATAAAGCTGAAATCCCTGCTATCGATTTTTTATAATTTGTTTTTAAACTGTCCAACAGTGTTATAGGACTGCGACGCTTGACCACTGGAATGCTTTTCAAAACCTGGCATTACCCACAATGCACTTTACCCACTGAGTAACATCTCTGGAGGTCATTTATCAGGATTACATGCAGCTTCCTCTGGAGCCACAAAAAAAAGCTTTACTAAGGCTACTATTTTTTTTCCACACATGCAGTTGTACTCCCCAAGACCCGTAAACACACTTTAATGTGAGAAATTGGTGGAGTTGCCCTTTAAGTAGAACAGAGCCATCATTAGCCCTAGAACTGCAATGAACTGAAGGAAGTTTTAAATGCCACCGTGGTATTAGTGAAGGTGTGTTTGCCTACCGATTTACATTTTAAATGCACTGGAAGAGTGATGGAATCTCTCAGCATAGTAAAAAATGAACAGACTACACAGTGGTAAACCTTCAAAGATATAATATATAACTCACACATTCAAATGTCTACACAAGCCTGTTTTGATGACATTTTGTTTGTATTGTGTGCTTACATTATCTCAAATGTTTCCACAATGTTCTCAGAGAAATCTGCAGTTTCATTCAAGGTAACTGTGTGTTTCATTTGTTCGCCTGTCGCTATAACTTCAGAGTGAGAAATGCAGTCGGTGAACTAAACTGCACCCAACGATTTTTACAACTTTATTACATTATTTTGTCCCCGAATGTGTTTGCCGAGTGACAACAGATAGAGTTTGATCAGCAATGGCGGTCGTTTAACAAAGGTGACAACAGCTCCACGGCACCATCGAAACGACATATTTTGATTCTGTTGTTGTTTCATTGATTCAGACCCCTGGCCGCGGAAAATTACATACAGGTCATTTAATGGCTCAAATTTAGCAACCTATTCATAGTTCCGCCTATAAAAGCTACAGGAAATGCAATTCAAAGTTTTTTATGACTTCACAGAAGTGCAAGGTTCAGACTTTGGGCTTGGATCCTGGACAGTTAGCTCGGGGTGGTGCCAATTTGTGAACGGCTGTATAATGAAAAGCACCAGGATTTAGATGGATCCTAGTTCGTGTTCATTTCCTATAGCTCAGCCACAGAAACTGTTCTGTGGAGCGCTTCCTTATCCATCCCGGCCACACTGCTCTGTTCCAGTCTCTCTTGTCCACTCTTCAGTTTGCTTTCCCCGCTCTCTCTCTATGCGTCTTCCTACCCTCTCTCATGTGATCCTCCCTCCCACCCTCGGCTTTTCTACCTGCTCTGCTGTTTATTTAACCGCGATGCAGCCTGCAGCCATGAACTCCTGCTGGCTGGGACGCTCTGCTGCATTTTCATATTGACTCTTCCTCTCCTCCGAAGCCTCCTTTTCCTACCAATCCTTCACTGTTTGCTGGTTTGTTAGAGGACTTTGAGCAGGCCATAAAACAAAAACAGAACACAGTGAGTGAGAGAAGGAGAAACACATAATAAACTTACAGCACATATGGAGGCGGAAAAAAACAAAAACATGACATTTACTTAATTCACATCCAGCTCTGACACAGTCATCATATTATCTATTTACCTTCTTACTCTCGCTTCTAATTACGTTTTATCGGGATGGAGGCATCGCATTTATGGTGATGTCAGAGATGAGGCGAGGCTTCCGATTGGCTGCCGGCTCTCACCCATGAGGCCACCTCCATGAGGCGCTGACAAGCCCCGAGTATGATGGATGAGGGAGTCTGTGTGTGTTTGTCTATGTGTGTGAGTGTCATGGGGGTCACCGCAGTGTAGAGCGTCCCCGCGGATTAGCGTTACAGTCCAATGAACCATTTCAGAAAGGAGGGGGCAAGACCCCATCGACCAGCGTGCTGACACACACACACACACACACACACACACACACACACACACACATACAGAGAGAAAGAAAAAAGGACCTGATATGATGACCACATCTCCCAGGAGAGAAGGAGTAAGAGTCATCTGTTGAGAAATGTCTCAGTTTTAGACACTAATACATTTATATCCTTAGAGGATAAATTTAACAGAAAGTAACACAGACGCACACTCTCGCACACCGGAGAATACCACAAAACTGTGCAATGGGGCATGATAGTAATCTCAACACTGTAGATCTCTCCATTTAATCAACATACAGACAGGTCGTGAGGCTGTGTCTCTATAGATCTCCTCAGTGTTTCCTTATTTCGCCACAACCTTCCCTTTCAGTCTTCCCCTCTCACTTTTCATTCGCAACTTTTCCTCTTCACCTCTCAGTGTCTGTCTCTTACAACCCCATAAAAAAACAACGTACGAGACAAGTCCAAACGGAGGAAGCTTTATCGACCTATCGTTCATGACGTGCAGCTATTTCTGCCGTACTATAGCGCGCACTATACAATAAGACGCCCTCCCGGGTGGCTGTCTATGCGCTGAATGCTGCGGATCTCTTTATGTAAAAAACCCGAGAAGGGAGGTCAAACAAAGGCCAGACATAAACTGATATCTATCAGCACGGCAGCCGGGGTTTGCTACGATACTCATGTGGGCCCTTCCGCTGCAAAATAATAATGTTTGATATGTGGATTGTGTACGGCCTGTTGACTGGTTTACTATGTACGCAAGTATGTGCCTTACTGTTCCTACTTTGTCAGCAACGTCGGCCATCTTGGCCTTTTTCAGCCCAATGACCAAAAATAACTGAACCAAACGTGCCTGTCCAGATATCAATTAAATTGATATGTACTTTCCACTGCACCTCCCAGACGGGACTCGTTACTCAAACGCTGAAGTTTTTATAGGTGGTGGTCTTTCGTTTGTTCAGATATCGTGCTCATCACCACTCATTGTAACCATTAGCGAACCAAACCACAAACATAAAATGCACCCTTTACTTTGCTCTGGAGGATACTTCCTAGTAATTACACGCCAGGGATAAGTGTTGAGCAAACGCTTCCGAAAACTAGACGAATCTTTCCAAGTTTCATTATCATGTCTCTTTTTTTAAACCCTGCATGAAGCACCATGAGGGTAGTGTTAAGCAGACGGGGGCAGAAGAGTGCAGACGGTTTTATTGTGACTGCCTTGTAGTCTTATTGACATGTTCAGGCCATTATGGATCATGTAAGATAAATAAAAGAGGAATACCATTTTATTCAGTCATACTACTGTAATACAGCTCATGGCCACAGTGGCAGCACTGAGAAAATTGCTGCAGAGCACTACTCGTTTCTCCAAGTTTGGTTTTTGACAATAATGGATTTATTTGGACCATTGGGGCGAGTGGAACATACCATCAGCTTTTAAGTTGACACAGCTAAACTACTTGGGAAACAGTTGCGTATTTATACACCAAGCGGTTACATTTATTTGGAGTCACATGTCTGGCCAATGTAAGCTCGTTATTCACCATCTTTTTATTCTGGTTTTGGTTTCCACCAACCCCTAACCCTAGCCCTCCACCAGCTGGTTGCTTGGTGTGCTGAGCTAGCTAACACTTCACAAGAGCTAGCAAAAAGTTGAGATGCATTTGAGCAGCTTTGCATTCCAGCCTTGAACTGCAGGGTCTCTCCTTGTAAAATGCATCCATAATCATAAAGTCAACACTGAGTGTCATCTAACATTATTAACTTCTGGCATAATTGTTAGCCATCCACCAGCAATCCCCTGATCCCTTGGGTTGAATCTTTCGACCAATCAATTTAAAGCCAAGCTGAGAAGGTATTGTAAAGTGTTTTTTTTTAAAGGGTTTCTTTGCATGAAACAGTTGCTTGATGGGCTAAACAGAGTATCAATGCATTTAAACTCGAAATAAACCTCCTTTAAGCCCAAAGGGAAGCTGCAGATACATGCAAAACTTTTTCTTGTTTTTCTTTTCCTGCCACATGGTTTGTAATTATTTTTAAAATACATTGCTCTGATGAAATAAACAAATAAATAAATAATTGCCACTTTAAAGCAAGAGACCTTTCTTGGCGAGGGTTATTTGTTTGTTTTTGTCATTTCACACCTCCTCCATGTATCATTTCTCACAACATATACAGTAAGTCACTGAAAACTGAGCATCTGATCAGTTTGTATCTTCAACATACTTCCTGTAATTCATTCTATAAGCTACTGAATGCTAATATGTAGTGAGATCTGCAGTAATGATCGATCGGGGCTTGACATAATCCAACTGTCTGCCAGCTTAAACGGGGGAAATTAATCATAATAATGAAGAATATAAAGCTGTCTGAGGCATGTCTGCGTTTTTTCAAACAGTCCAACTTTGTAGGAAGCTATCAAACTACAGGAAAGATACCGCGTCCACTGGGAAAAGACCCTCTACTCTATCGACTCTACAGAGCTCTTCATCACAAACGTCTCCATTAGAATGGCATTGCCCTGTGCGGTATCTCTGATGACCAAGCGTGATTGTGTGTCTATCTGGATGCTATCGGGTCTGGATGGTCATAGAGGAGGATGTAGCCGATAAGCATCAGCTAGTGGATCGATGGGGGGCCTCTAGAAATACACAACCTATTTGTGAGTGTGTGTGTTTGTGTATTTCTGAGGATGACACAGTAGATACATGACAGATAACGAGGAGCTATTCAGGATGGCCTTGCTAACTACAGCCCTGTATTCTTTTTTTTTTTTTTTTTTTTTTTTTTCAGCCCACAGGATCAAATTTGATGAATTTTGTTTCCTCTTTGTTAGATGAAAACGACACGGTGCTCCTGGTCATGTGGGAACCGACCAAGAACAGACTCGCAACCCGTTTTAGACCATGACCCAGTGAATAATAAGAGATTTCTGTGACCCAACTAAGTATCAGCCAACCTTTCAAGGTCAGTACAAAAGCCCGTGATAAATGTACCAACCTCCCCCGATCGACTGCTTTCGTGTATTTGG
Source organism: Sparus aurata (assembly GCF_900880675.1). NCBI lineage: Eukaryota > Metazoa > Chordata > Actinopteri > Spariformes > Sparidae > Sparus > Sparus aurata. The sequence goes on along the minus strand of NC_044193.1, from coordinate 27,885,812 downwards.
GTTCTTTTCCTGCTTTATTCTCGGGGAAAGCGAGTGAGTCAGTCGCAAGGATCTTGGGTCAGAAAGTTTACGCAATACACAACACAGCGAACGAAAGATTTCACAGTATCTTGTATGCAAATTCACCGGGGCCGAGAACTTTTGAAAGCTACCACTTCCCTTTTGCGAGACCTGTTTCATCTTGTATTCCACATTCGTGACTCACCCCCCCCCCCCCCCCCCCGCTTCACTTTTCATCTATTTTCCTCAAATGACCCGAGTTCCTCAGTTGTAGTCTCAGGTGGAAGCAGGGCACGCACCCCATCGCACCAAGCTAGGAGCTCTTCTCTTCAATAAAAGACACTTTGAACTGTGTTAGAAGCCTTTTGGAGTGTCCACCCACTCCTCGCAGCCCTGGCACTATGGGGGATATGGAGCGAGGCGGGCGATGCGGTAAAGATAAAACACAGGAAGAGCTGACACTGTTATGAACTGAGATTCTGACACTTACATAAATGTTTGAATATAAACAATGCCGTGGCTGTATTACAGCTTCATCAGAAACCGGGAGTTTTTGAAGACTTGAACAAACAAGATGAATCATTTTTAATTAATCTAACCCGTGACCTTTTTTCTTCATATCTCAATGGGAACCTGCTGATGCAAACTCAAATACATGTACACTGCTCGTTAACTTCCTTAACAACGAGGCCAACCTAACACTGTAGAACATTTAACTACATTATATGCCAATGTGCTGTAAAGGAAATCAATGAAATGGCTGCTGGGACCTGGCCTTGCCCTTTTTGCATTGATCAAAGAATCAGGCTTTCAATGGCCATCCTCCATTTTTCTCTCTTTCGCTTGTATTATCTGAATCTCAACTTTCCTTAAAATGGCTTTACAACCATATCTCCTAGAAATGACTGTTTCTGTATTGCTAAATAGTTTAAATAATTATGTTGTAGTGGAAAATGATTGCTGCCTGAATTCTTTTCAGAGGTTTGGTTTAGGCAGTAAAAGACCTATAAGATGATACGCTATCTGAATTGGCATATAACGCTTTCTCCAAAGAAGCTGTACATGCCCTCTAGTCAACCCTAACAACCTTTTTGTGTCTTAAATGTAGACCTTTTAAGAATAATTAAAAAAAAAAAGAATCGAATCTGGCCGTTGCTTTGCACATGGTTGATACATCTTATTAGCGAACAACAATGGACTGAAGAGCACTGATATCATGCTTAATACCCTCGTCCCTCCTCCTCAGCGCACCATTCAACAGGCTGATGGCCATTAAATGTATCCTCTGAGACAGCGGGCACCATCAAAACTCTTTCAAAACTAATTTCCCACACATGATTACTCATGCGCCTTCTGAGCAACAGTGGAGGAGTGACGTTTATTAAGCCTTGAGCGGGAAGGAGAAGCGGGGTCGGACAGGAAACAAATGCGGGAAATTGTCATTTACACTGAAAATCACATGAGTGTTACGAGTCATGATTCACTGTTCAAACCTCATCAGGAGGAGTTTATTACAAAAACATAAATAAATATCAACTCTGCGGGGCTGTGTGTATGAGAGGAGCCGTGAATAGAAGCCGGGAAGAAGGCAATGAACAATGATGTGAAAGAACTCGGAATACTCTATGACTTAATCATCAGTGACATTTAATATTTCCTATTTATGTTCCGCAGACAAGAGTAAGTTCTGTAATCCTAAAGACAAACATGCGATGCAATTAAATAGCTTCCAGCAGCCAAGCGTACAGGAAATAAAAAAAAAAAAAGTAGGGCAGATAGCATTAGCTAAATGACATGGAATTATTAAGCAGGTGCGAAGAAGACACGAGGCACGGGGTGGTGTCACGACCCTCAAGTACCCTTTCATCTCCTGAATGGCTAAACATCTCTCACATCCTCCTCCCACGCCTCCATCCTTCTCCTCCTTTCATCAACTTGCTCGCTCCTTCCTCTCCTTCTGTTCGGTCTGCTGTTGATGTCGCTCCCTCCAGCTCTGATGTCTTTCTCTTCTGCTTAACTCTTCATGCTTTACCAGTCTGGGTAACCCTTCCTCTCTCTCTCTCTCTCTCTCTCTCTCTCTCTCTCTCTCTCTCTCTCTCTCTCTCTCTCACCTTCCCCATCTTGTATTTTCTCTACTGTCCCACTTTTCCTTTTCCTAGGCCTTAATTAAGTATGGCAACTAAAAACAACACATTGAATCAATCCTAATTACGGAAAAGCTTGTTGACAAAATTGGCCATGAGCACCAGTCCGACATGCCATACAATTAAACTAAGAAGCATCTGATCATGACCTCTGACCTTCCTCAGGGTTAGGGTGTCCTGACTCATGTCGGGAAAGAGGGGTAGGGCGAAGTCATTTCATTTCAGCTGTGAGTGTTGTACACAAAAATGTGTTCAAAAAAGAAACCTGCATGAATGATAATGTTCTCATAATTTTATGAATTGCTTTTTTTTTTTTCTTTTTGCAGAAGGCATTTTCTCCTAATTATTTATATGCAGCCTGCACACCGTTTCATAAATGAAGCCCCGAGTTGTTTTAGCAAGCTTGCCTCTTCTCTAACAACTAGGCCACTGCCACACTCCTCCCCTTACTTTTTTCACTGTGGATACTCCACCTTTCGCTTCTCATCTCATCTGTCTCTCTCCATTAAACACGCCAACGATCAGAGAGGCATCTGGAGATGCATCTTTAAGCTTTAATACACTTTGAATAATTAACACACGTGCGCGCACACAAACACAGCTGAGTCTGTCAGTGGCAGGCGGCTCCCTCAGCCAGAGGGACCCGGAGGGAGAGGGGAAGCTCGGTCTGTGCCAGCCCCAGAGCCTCCGAGCTGGGCAGCCCGGAGCCGTGTACCAGCCTGGGCTCCAGCAACCGGCAACAATGGAGACACAGCTGTAACTCTGACACCCTCAGCCGAGAGACAAAAAGAGATGGTGTCTGGCTCCTGCTAATTGACTTGTTGAAGGAACGAGGGAGTGGGTGAACAAGAGGATGGAGAGCTCACAGGGTTAGAGATCAAAAAGGGAAACCCGAACGGAGACGGCTGCTCCGAGTAGTGATACAGCTGAGAGAGCGCGTGCAGAGGAGCTGGCTCGTGGCTTATGCAATGTGCGCACAAGCACTCGTATATTCCTGCGTGGATGCGTTTTGCATTTCCCGCAGCAGCGAGGCGACTTGACAGACACAGATGAGCATCTAACCAACTCACCCATCATGGTGATTCATCCTCTAATTAGCAGCGTGAAGGCTAACGCTGATCCACATATCTATATTCACCTTCTGTTCTTCTGGAGCCTAACACAGCCTGCTAATGATTATCAATGAGGCTAGGCTACAAAGCCACCGGTTCAATCCCCTGTGCAGCAGCGATGCATCATGGACCTACTGTATTTCACAGAGTGTAAGGAGGTCAGGCCTCTAGGAAGGGGGGAAGAGAGGAGGATGGGAAGAAAACAAAAGAGAAGGGGCTGAAATACAGGAAGGAAGAAAAGAAGGTTAAAGAAAGAAAGGAAATGGGGGGAAAAAAAGAAGGAAGAGAAAGAAGGAAAGATCGCACTGAACACATTCAGAGCTTGCGAGCTGAGGTTTCACATATTGAAAAGGTCAGTGCTTTGATAGTTAAATAAACGGTTTCAGAAGAGCTGATGCAGAACAAGAACTGGCTCATAATGAGCACTCCTCCTGACAGATTCAGATGACTTCACTCAGGCAGTGTCTTAATGAATACATCAGCCCCAAATAAACACTGACTGGGAGCCACACTTTCCGAAAAAACATGAATAAACAAATACAGAATCAGGAATGGGTCTTAAATCAACACTAGCTGAGACCTCAGCAGTCTTTGTGACTGACATAAAAAGAACAACATGATCGAGTGCTCATGCTGGAAGTGGTATCTGTTCTGTATCAGGGTGTTTCCTGACCATAACCACGTCAATAGTCTGTTTTTTCTCATAATTACAAGCTTCCCTGTGGCTGCCATGCACATAAATATTAAAGAAATTTGAAATCTTTAAAAATGTGACATTCGGCTTAGAAAACACATTACCATTGAGGGTAACCTGGTACCACATTAAAGTCTGACAGTTATGTTACACGGTCCTCTACCGGGGATGTGTGCTTGTGAGCTGGATGAAATTTCCGTGTTGTGGCAAAACCTGTGCCAAACAGCGCTGTGATATTTGTGCCAGAGCCATCAGCACTTCCACAGTGCAAGCTCAGTGCTATCTCTGTCTCGGTGATTAAGAGGTGTTTTATTTATTTATTTATTTTGAACGCAACTCCAATGCAGTCGACTAGACTGCTCCAAAGCACATATGACATATGCTGTATGACGGAGCTGGATATGGCTGTTCAAGCTACAAATAAAACTTTTAAAACAAGTTAAGTTAGTTAAACTAACACTTTATAGTAGTGCACACATGTTAACTATCAATTAGTTGCCTTTTATTGGATAATTATTAGACAATATAAAGCAAGTATTAATGCCTTTTTCTCCATAACTAACAGGTTTTCCCTAAATAACATCCTAATTACTGCTTATTGATAATAAGTAAGACATCCTAATATTCTTTGCTGCTCTATTTGGCCTTACATTCCCCTTTAACTGAACTCCATAAATGCTATTTATTCTTATACAACAAAACACTAACACAGTCCAGGTAATGCTTAATTAACTCTTTCTAATTCCGAATAAGTTCCACATTCTATAGTGGGGTTAACATTTGGAGTTCTGTGTTTTTTGCCGTATCTCTTAAGGGTTATAATGCGCAGGGAGAATGACTACTCTTGTGGTGCTACCACCTTGTAAGGCTCATACTGAATAATGCATAGTAAGATCATAATTAATGTACAACAACTGCCTTACTTACTAGTGCTGTTGTAGTACCCGAGACTGGTCTTGGTCATACGACTGGTTTTAAGATCGGCTCTGGAAGGTCCCGCTCTCGTCTCAGAATCGGCTGCATTTTTACCTGCTCTTGTCTCGACCTCACACAAAGAGAACCCTGGAATTTATTGCCAGGCCAGTCGAGACCGCAACTGCAGCAACATCACTGAATTGTCTCACACATCCTGCACTTAATGATGGTTTCTATGGGACAAGCTACTAGCTAATGGTTAATATGTATTGCGTGCCCTAACAGAAAGTGTTATCACATCTAGTAACTACTGTTCTTGTAATTTACTTGCATTCTCCTCAGCAATACTTTCAACAACAAGCAAAGGATATCATCAATAACAGGAAGCTTGGGCCATGACTGACGCCCAAACTGTTGTTGTATGGAGCTGTAGCGCTTTACAAGCCGACAACATAAAATAAGTCACTTCCTGTCAAGGCTCCCATATGAGGCTGTTGCTTGGCAGCCATTTTGTTTCTGCCGTCAATCATGCACTGCTTTAATTCATTAGTGGGACATGAAGTATCCGGAGGAAGAAAAAAAAAAATAAAAAGCCACCCCATGTAAAATGAATGAACGACTTAAATAACGAGCGCGCGGCTTGCAGCGGACGAGCTTGTCGACAGGAAAATAAATGCAAACCAAAGTGTTTGTTTGTTTTTTTCCATAATGTTTTCTGTAGGCTTTTATTATTGTCTTATTTTTCCCAAATGGAGTCGTTTGAACCGAACCCCGGGCCCGGTGCAGGCCCGCTCGGCTCCAGGCGCCCCAACGCCGGGATTCATCGGAGCGCGGCCAATTTGTTTGTCCCGGTGTTTGTTTCTCTCATTGTTTGTGTTTATACACATTTCTGTCCGTGGCCTTCTCGAGTGTTTTCTCCGACTCTGGCAATTTTCTGCCTGGTCGCCCCTAATATGCCTCTCTGCATATCTGCTGTCAGAACACAGCTGATTTATATACGTTTACATCTCCTGGAAGTGACAACGGAGAATTATATTTACTTTAAGAGGGCAGACATTACACATTAGAGGCTGTTTGTTTGCAGAAGGGGGAAAAAAAAAAAATAAAAAAGGTGTTTATTTTTTAGTGATGTACCTGTGGAACGGATTCGCAAGGCGCCGTGAATTTGATCAGATATGAAGTGAAGTCAGCTTCAAGAAATATGACAAATGCCTTTGGGAAGATAACCAGTGTAGTGTGAATTCAATCACTTTGGCAACCTACTGCTAATGACACAGGGGGAAACTTTTTCAGGCAGTGGAGATGGGCAATATTGCTTTCAGCAGGAGCTACGAACTGGCAAATTGGAGCAAAATCAAGGCTAGAGGAGATAAATGTGTGACGATAAAAAGCGCCGCTGTTGGCTCAAGTTTGCATACGCATCGCTTCGAAACATTAACCTATTCATTGACAGGGACTGTGCGCGAGGATGCATCAAAACATCTGTCACAAAAGCCCACAGCTGTCACTCCACTGTCTGCCGTGCTAATAACAATAATCCATGTAAAGATGCGGCGATGCCGCTGGTGTGTGTACGTGTGTGTTTGTGCATGTGCGAGTCTATCAAAATTCAGCAAAACCCCCCTGACATTCAAAGTGTCTTGGTAACCATGGCAACGCCTGCACCAAAAAGACAGAGTGCATCAGAGAGATAGAAAAAAAAAACAAACAGGAAATAACACAAAATAAAAGGGCAGATTGGTGTGGCTCTCTGAACGAGATGAGGATGGATGTCTGCCTGGTGTGTTTACAGGAGGGTGTAACATGTGATGACAGGGTGTGTGGAGTCAAGTGTTAACCCCCTCCCCCCCAAATTATTTCGCTCCGTCGACCCACACACACACACACACACACACACACACGAAACACTCTGTAATTGCTGTCTGATTTACCACTTTAACAGACATTATAAAACACAAAGACCTCGCTGCTTTTGATTGGATAGCCACCCATGCACGTGGACACACTAAATGTCTTGAGCAAAGCAAGTGGCGATGCATACGTAAAATAATACAGAGAGAGAGAGACAAACACGGATGGATTCGTGCAAAGAAAGATGCAGTGAGTGAAAGAATGAAGAAAAAAACACAAAAGTACAGGCAACAAAAAGGGTGGCTGAGAGAGGAGAAGAGGGGCAGCTTGTAATTGTGTGCATCATATAACACCTTAAAGGTGCTATATGGAAGAATGTTAGATAAAAATATTCAAAAATCATCAAAAATCATCAACAGAATGTAAAGAAATAGTGGTTTGCTAACATATATATATATACACACACACATATATATATATATATATATATATATATATATATATATATATATATATATATATATATATATATATATATATATGTATGTATAGTGTTTAACTTAGCATGCTGACAGGCTAGCTCTTTGTCACCTCATACCTCAACAGGTGACAGTCCGAGAGTAAACATGACCAATGCTATGCTGATATGCTGACATGCTGCCCCCTTTTTGAGTATGAATTCAACAGGTGGCAGTTCTAACACATTGCATCTTTAATCTGACAGGATAAAATACTAATATCAAGATGCCTTATATTTCTTAACACATGCTGGTAGAGGACAGAGAGAAAAAAAGGAGAGGAAAGACGACTAAAAGTAGAGAAAAATTTAAGAAGACTATCTGAATTAGCCTTCACCTCAGCCAGCCATGCATGCAAATGATTAACAAACTTCTGCCTGAAATAGAGACAAAGCCGATGTTAATGTGGCCTGGTGTCAAGTGCAACTTTCTGAACGCACAAAAGTTTATTTGTGTTTGTCACGGTGAATTTCCATGTTTGTGCGGGAGACAGTGAGAGTTACAGATTAAGACAGAGGGACTGTGAAAGCGAGTCAGCTCGCAGATAGATGAGGGTTTTCATGCAAATATAACATTTGGGACGGTAGCGTGCGCCTCCATTTGCATACTCATTCACCCCGACTTGTTTAGAAGTGAATAAATCCAGCGCTGCTTGGAGTACAACAGCTGCTGCTGGGCCACTCAGAGCACCATTCATTCATACAAGCACATACCCACACTCAAATGGTGTACAGGTCCCAGCTGCACCCTTGGCATTACTATGCCAGTAATACATACTTGTGTGTGAGTGTGCGCACACGAAATGATACTTGTAAATGCATTCCTGTTGCGTGCTTCCGAGTCTGCGTCTCTTTGTGTGCGAATGTTTAAATACACGTGCTCGTCGATGCTTGCCTGCGCTCTCGTGTGTGCACGCTCGAAGACTCACCTCCGAGGTGTTGACGCGTCCCTCCTGGAAGGAGCAGTCGCTGGCGTCCTGCGTGCACATGTGGCGATATTTGCACCAGTGGCAGGGGAAGTTTCCAGTCACACAGGACAGGCACCTGGAGCGGGCGAGAAGAGGTTAAAGTTTTTCAGCAATTACTTTTTTATTCCAGAGTACAAGAGCAAGACAGATAAATCAGTATCAGCTTATTGCAGACGTAGCTGTGTCTGTGTATAAGCCAACCACTAATTAGCTAGAAAGTGCTGTAGAGAAAATGCCAAACTAGAGGATGAAGGTAATTTGCAAACAGTGTTGTCAAGTTCTTTTCCGCAGGAGAGCACTAACAAGCTTGTCTGATCACATATCATAATCCTCCCTGGGACGAGATCGTTCAAGTTGTGTTTTTATGTTTAAAAATGAAAAATGACAAAAAGATACTCCTCTATCGGCCAATCATCATGTTGCTGTCAGATTTTTTTTGTTTTTAAACTCCAAGAAAAGTGTCCACACTCTACACAGAACCAATCACAATTTTGTTAACACTAACCTCCAAGGTTGAAAGCCACTGCATCACACACTGGCTTACAAAATAACATAATCGTCTTTTTTCATGATATTGTGTCAAAAATGTATACATCTCATTCAACCATAATGCACATCGGATGATGTTTTCATAACTCATTAAAAACAACACTTTCGCTAAAGACCTAATGAACCTGTTGAGCTGCAGTCTAAAGAAAACGACAGCTTGAATTTAACTCCAAACTAGCAGTTATGTTGCTGTTGTTTAGATGCAAGCGGAAATGTCACACAGGTCAGGGAGGGCAGATACTGATAATAGGGAATAAAATATTTGGATTTCAATCTCAATAGTCGGGCGAGATACACACATTTTTGGATGATTCCTGAAATGCGGTCACCAAACACTTGTGACACAGATATGTAACAGTTAACTAATGAACTCCCCTGGTTCGTTTCTGACCTTTGGCCCTTCGCTGCATGTCGTGGCCCCTCTCACTCTCACCCTGTCTCCTGTCATTCTGCAGCTATCCACCCAATAAAGTCAGAAGTCATGGTTAATAATTATAAAATAACCCAAGCATTTTTTTTCTGCTTTAATTCTTCGTCATAGTGGGAGGCAGTAATGCATCTTCACACTGGTTTTCAACGCACCATAAAACCTGTCCGCCTCCCTGCACCAGTAGTTTAGACATTTTTTTTCTTTTTTTCACATTTCTATAGATATTGCAATGACAATTTAAATGTAAATTTTTTTCCTATGACATTTATGTAATGAAATCGTGATATCCTTAATGGGAGGCCACATCCAGAAGACAAACAAGGACATTATCATTATTATTATTATTTTTTTTTTTTCTGTTAAACTTTGTTATTTTCATTCCTAACTACTTAATTGCTCTCCTTAATTAGCATAAAAACACATTGATGAAACTCCGGCTACTATGACCTGAATTCATAATCACAGATTAGGTACAATGTGCTGCGGCAGAACTGTTGCCGGGTAAAATACAGGGAGAGTGGCAACACAGATCAAAAGGAAACCTTTAACGGGGAACGCGTATCGCATGGCGACAGCATCAACACAGGCGTGCGACATCGAATGTTCGCAGCCAAATCTCGAGAAATCGCGTCCGAATGACAAGTGTAACTGCGGCCTCGTGCATTAAGACTTTACTCCAGCTGTCAGCGAGGCCAGGGCGGACGCTGGAGAAAACAGCGGAGAGAGAGCAGGAGAGAATCCTTGGCGATCCACTCCTCCTTCCTTATTCTCCATGCTTGGAGGCTTACAGTGAACTAAGCTGGCAGACCAAGATAAGCCTGTTTTTATATAACACTTGTTTTTTTTTCCCCCCCTTCTTCTTCAGAGTTGAGGAAGCAAAATGAATATATGCACATTCAAACATGGATTAAAAACAAGGCTATCATGGCGAGCAGAAAAAAAAACAACGGAAGTGGAGGTTGTACGAGAACAAAAGGTTGGTTTAGGCATTTACTTTACCTTTAATATGTAGAGAAGTTAAATTAAAAGTTGCTCAGTAGTTTTTTTTCTAATTCAGCAAAGCCTCGTTTCCAGGATGAAAAGGGATAAATAAGGCAAGCATACATCCTTCAACATGTTCCGAAAAAGTGTAACTTTACTTCTTTTGTTCAAGTTTCTACCTTCAACCATATCAGTGCTGTATTATATAACACTTCCCGATATTTATTGTCAATCTTAATGCACAGGATCTTTGCTAGCCTAGAAAATGCTCCATTGTAAGCTGTAAAGGTGCCTCAAAAGGATGAAAAGTAGTTAAAAGTTAAACAAACAATAATTGCAGACCCTGACAGAAGTTGATGCTCAGTAACTCTGAAAAAGCCCAGATATTCTCTTTCAACTAGGACAAGTCCTTTCTTTGTACTCTTTACATCACTTCTGAACTAAATTTCACTTAACTGGCTGAAGGAAAAGCGAGCCATAATTACATGTTACGCCAGTCCTCTCTCTCGAAAGCTGTCACTGTTCTCAATCAGGCCTCTGACTACTCAATCCCCCCACACGCCCACAGCGTCTGCTCGCCGACTCACATCCACCCAAACAGCTGACTGGGAACCTGTGGGGTCCATTGTGTACATCCACCTTCAGTTTATTACCCCCCAGGATGGTACTGACGAATATAATGTCAGGTAAATAATGTACTTTGTTGTGGTCATTCCACCAATGCTACATGCTACTCAAGGTCTTGGTTCAATCACTGATGAAACTCAAACGTGTGCACACTAAATATGACACTACAGTAAGCAGGATGTTAGCTTAGCTTGGCATATATCTTTTCCACAACATTTCATTATTTGTTTATTGTTAATACCTAGAAATTATGTATAGTTATCTTCTTAAAAACTTCTCTTTAATTAAAAAGAAATTGGTTGCTTGCCATGACAAACTCACGGAGAATCTGGGACTGCAGATAATTGTTAAGCCTATTTTAGCTTGTTTTGGTTTTATTGTGCATTTAACTCCTAGCTTCCCAGCAAAAAGACAGGCCAAGACAGGCCAAAAACAAATAAAGGGCATCATATCACCAGCGTACCTGCTAACTGCAGCTGTAGCTAACTAAGTAGCTCAGCTAACTGTGCAGCTAGCAGTTAGAGTAGCTGACTCGGCACAGAATAAGTTGGTGTTGTTTACTATCGGACTATCACCTGTTGAGGAAGAACATAGTGGCTAGGGGCTAGCTTGTTAGCATGCTAACTTCCAAAGATAAGCCTGCAACACAAAAAAAGACAACTTGACCATCATTTTAAAACTATTATTTCCACAAATAATTTTAGTAATTAGTAAATGTTTTACTTAAATACATTTTGATGTTTGATGTATTTTGACATTTGATATTTATTTCACATATTAGAGTCAAGAATCAAGTTATGCTGAGCAAATTATTGTACTGAATAATGCTACCATGTTGCCACCTTATCGGAATCAAACATATCTATAAATCAGCCTTATAGCTACTTCATGAATGCTGCCCTGTTCTAATAAGTTACTATCTGGCTTTGCTTGAAGAAGAAAGGACCGAAGGCAAAGGTAAAAAAAAAATCAAAACACCACCTTCACTGTTTGACTGACAAGCGATCTCCAACAAGTTTGGTGCAAAAACACCGAGGTAATAAGCCACCACGGGAGTTTAAAACCAGGTCCTCCAAACTGAAGGACAATCGCTGAGCTCACAATGCCACCCTGCTGCCGGAAAGACTGACTTTAAATTGGATTTCAGTCTAATCCTTGCTCCGTCTTTGTCCCTCTGTCCTTGGTTTATTCAGATTTCCGAGGGTTAACTCCTAAATCGCCTGCATTGGAGTGACAGAGTGATAGGGGCTTCATACAGCCAACGATAAGCTAGTGAGACTAGACCGAGCTGCAGTGTGAGGTTTATAATCAATGCCAGTGGATTTCCATGGGGAGAAGGGTGGACTGAGGTTATGCTAACAGTCTGATGTTTGTTAGCAGAGCTGGTGAGCCAGTTCCTCCTCACTATTAACCCCGGGGTTCATCGATTTCTTGTTGCAGGGATGTGTGCACACAACATTTGTGTGTGAGCCTGTATGTGCGCCCAAGACTGCAATAACACACACTGACAGGCTGAGACACACTTCTTCGCACGAAGCTGTCGCCCGTGTTGACATCGTAGCCTTCCTCTCGGTCACCTGGGTAGTGGAGACTTGTCCTACAGTAGAGCTGTCAATGCCTGGACAACCGGCTTGGGTAAGTGGCTGCTCTGCTGCAATGTAGTCAATAAAATCCCCCGCTATTTAACAAGGCCTCGCAGCAGAGCCGGGTCAAACGCCTTTTTCATCTTCTTCGAGCTTTTGTTCTAAGCGAGGCTGGATCGATGGAACAAAGCTGTTGATATGCGAGCAACGGCCCCGCACAAACGTATATGAAAGGAGCGAACGATCATTTAATTCTGGTGGAGAAAGTTGCATGTAAAGTCCAGATTCTTTTCTAATCAGGGGGTTAGTCTCATGTCAACATGTGCCGACTCCAAAGAAGTAGGCCAGTGACCCATTTCAAGTTACAAAGCATACAGCTTTACTAGCTTAAACAGTGCTTAAAGCAACTATAGGCATGTTCCTGATTCAAACCTCCAATCGGTTTGAAAACAAATCTCCCAGGTTTCTTTTTAATGTGGATTGTGTTCAGAAGACAGATCAGTCGTGCTGTGCGATGCAATCTATAAATAGGCTGTGTTTAATGCCATAAAGCTCCAAAGTGTGCAGCAATAAAACGATGCATACATCATTAAGTTACAAAGTACAGCAACCGAAAGAGAAGTTTCGATTCTCGACAGGGGACTCGGACTCATTATACGATATTATTGCATCTTATCATGGCGATGTCCAAACGTCTGCGAGTCTCAGCCTTGAGTTTAATTAAAATGGGCCACACTCATCTGAAATTGGACCACGGACTTTTGCCACAAAAATCAAGTAATTGTTGGTGTCAATACAGAAAAGTTTGACTCTAAACTGCTCCCAACGAGACGACTCTGGAAGTCGATAACGTGGCAGCAGAGTGCGGCCGGTTTCCGGGCGGGTGGCGAGGCTGACGGTCTGCCTGCATGAGAGCCCTTCCTAGGGGCCGGAGCGTGGGCCGGTCCCCTCCCCGGAGTGCTTCTTTTCACTGCATAGACTTTCAGCCCTTTCATATTGTAATGGTCATGGTGGCCTGAGGCTGCGGCGCTAACCTTTTAGCTGTGTGGGACGCATTATTCCTGACACAATGGGCACAATCTCTGTCTCGTTCGCTAACGCTCCGCATTATGTCTCTCTTTCCCTCTCAGTCGTCTCCTCCCTCAGCAGCTCTCGGGGAGCGCAAGTTCTCTTCCCTGTCCCACTCTTCCCTCCAGCGCTCTCCCTCCCCATTTGTTTCTCTTCCTCTCTCTTTAAAGATGCATTATTCCTCCTCCCGCATGCTCAATTAAACTATTCCAAAGCTCTTTTTTAATGCAAATGTCTAATATTGTAACAGTGTATGCAAATAGCTCGCGGCGCAATTCGCCGTTCCAAGTCTGCGCCGTCTGTCTCTCCGGCGCGCTCCTTTCCGACTGTGCGTGCACCTGTTTGTGTGTGTTTGTATGAGAATGTGTGAGGCTGGTGCGTCCACCTTTGAGCGCGCCGAGCGAAAGGCTGTGTGAAGTTAGCGCGCGAGCCCGCCTGGGCGCTCGCCTGCGGGCTGCTCTGCCTAGTGCATCTGTGCCGATACTGCGTACGTCTGCGCGTCTGCCGCTGCGAGTCTGTGCTTCACTTTCACCCGCCCACGGAGTAGGAACTCCATTATCTGCAGCTGAACGGCCCCGACTCCGGCACCTTCCGACAGGCGGGATCAGAGGTTTCGGAGGTGAAAGGGGACGGCGGAGGAGGGGGGAGTGGCGTATAATATGTGGGTTTATGTTACAGCTGCTGTGGTAATAACTACACTGTGGTTTTACAGGCCCGCGGAGTCCTGAGGGGGCCGGCGGAGCCAACATCAAAGGCTTAAACAGCAGCACGCCTGTTTGTGCAGCAAAGAGAGGAGGGCTAGGTGGGCCGCTTAATCAGGAGCGCAGAGCCCAAACACACACACGCCGACACACACTTTCTTGCATGCGCACAAATACGCATGAATAAACACTCCGGCGCAGTCACTTTGACACATCCTGTGCGCTCTTTAACTCACAAAGAACAAACAGAAAACTCCACTGACACACACACACACACACACACACACAAAATGAATCAAAGCCATTGAACCAGGCCTGGAGGCCCTGAGAAGTGGCCCAGGTGAGCTCCCTCTCCAAGCCCACTCCATTATGACCATCTCCACACAGGCACCCCGGCTCGAGCTAATTAAGGGCCGAGAGCAGAGCACAGGCAATAAATGGGCCTGATGAACGAGAAAGAGGTGCAAGAAAAGGGAAATGGGGGGTGGTGGCGGAGAGGGCTAAGAGGGGTTCGGGGCCGGGGGAGGGCGAGACGGGTAAAAGAGAGGGACGGGAGAAGGAGAAGGGAAAGTAATGGGTGGACAAGAGGAAAGTTGGAGGGTGGGAACGGAGAAGAGGGCCGGGGGGCTGGAAGGAGGGAGACAAGGGAGAATGGCAGCTTCACAGAGAATGAAAGCAGGACAAGTGCACTTTAACTCCTCATTACTAGCCGCTTGTAAGGTCTGCCTCAGAAATGAAAGGTTACTGTCACAATATGTACTTTTTGCAGTGTATTGGCCGGGGAACTTTTTGAACAGAGGAGCCAGGGACTAAATTAGTATCGGTCTATTACATTCATGAACCCAAAAAGCAGTGCAGATGAGAGACTTTGGCCCAATCCATGGACACTGATTGGTCACTGAGCCTGAAGTGTTAGGGTGACATGGCCCCAGCAAACAGAGCTGTTTCAGAGGCTCACTTCAGACTGAACTCAGTGTAATAAGTATTTTCTTTACAACAAGCGTAAAACAAACGCTACAGGTTTGCTAACGTCCTGGTAGCTAACTAGCTGTCTATCTCGTGTTAAATTGTAACTGCTAATTTGTGCATGACAAGTCCTTTGTTATGACGTATTTCAATATTGCGTTCCCGCTCTTTGACGGCACTTTACATCCGAAATTTAAAGCTGTTAGCGCTGTCGTCGTTTTAGCTAACTTCCTGTCTGTTTTATAGTTAATCTACATCGCCACATGGACCTGCAGAGGTAATCTCCATCCATAGCAGTGAACAGGAGCATCCTTTCCTCAAAGTGTTCACGAGCAGACAGGACCGCCTCTTTATGGAGCTCTCGGTCCTGATTGGATAACGTGGGCAGGGACGCCAAAACATTTATTTTCTCTTTTATTGCATGAGCAAGGGGAGGAGCAGATAGCAGTGTTTACTGTTGGAATATATGGTATTATGTATTGCTATCAAATAGTTATTTTAAGACAAATATATCACTAACAGCAGCTTTAACTGAAGTCCAGAAGCAAAGTTGCTGCACCTCCAAGTTGCTAACATTAGCCTGTAAAGCACCGCTAGTGGCCAAGTAATGAATCAGTGCCCTTGTAATATTTGAGGACTTCACTGACAGCACGAAGTTGTAAAGACAAACGCGAAGATGGCCCTGTGGTACTATCAGGGTTGTGTGTCAGTAACACAAGAAAAAAATCTCCAAAGCTGGAGACGACATATTAAGAATGTCTGGTCACGCCGGTCTATATCATGCCATGGACGACAACTGATGATGTATGATGGTCGCCGTGTATGAAGGGTTGTCCCATTTCATGATGGGGGGATTTCAACTGCTACCCCTTGTCACTCTGTTCTGAGGGGCACCTGAAAACCAGGTGTAGGGGTAATAATCGGGAAATATACGATTGATCTTCCTTTGTCCGTAGGTTCTACTGCTCGTTGTGCTTTTCCCTTTGGCTGCCATTTGTTTTTCTCCATGTCCCGATATTCTTCCCCTTTTGCAAGAGATAATAAAAGCAGTCAGGAATTTTAAATAAAAGCCGAAAAATGGATAGAGCGAGAGGATAGTTTAAATGATGTAAACATTAGGGGGAGGAAGTAATGCTTTCATCAATCTACTCTTGGCAACAGAAAGACGAATCCACTTTGAGCGTGCCGCAGATGCATTTTCATTTTCAGGTGTATTGACAGAAAGCGCAGATACCTAAATGCGAGACGTGAGCCTGTGCCAGGTGGACGAGGCTAGAGCGAGAGAGATAGCGGGGGGGAGGGGGGATCCCAGTCAGCGACTTCAGAGGAGCAGCCAAGAGTCATTTAGGGAATGACATTTTATTTATTTTCATTTAACCTTTATTTAACAAGGCAGGTCAATTAAGAGCACAATCTTCGTCCATTATCAGGCCGATCTCACTGCTCCTCTCTCCCCCTCCTCTTTTCGTGTACGTTCAGCTGAAAACCTTCAGCGGCATTAAAAGACGAGCACCGACCAAAGCTGAACAATTTGAGCAAAATATCTGATTTAATTGCATCTGACTAATAATTCCTCTGACTGGTTTGTTTGGGATTAAAGTCTAGGTCTGTTTTTCTGTGGTCTCCATGGCAAGTAAAAAACAATATACAAGGCAATAAGCACAAATGTATCATGTTACTACATTAGAAGAAGAATCAGATAAAATAAAACTATTACTTGTTGTTGGGGTCCTGCCAGGGTTCTCCAATTAAAACGAGCCATTTGGGAGAGACGCTGACTTCTAAATAATCTAATCTTCTAATTAGAACGAGTGCGCTGTAGAAAATGTACCAAACAGCCATGTTGCGGTTGTTAACAGTGAACACCTTGCTGCACACTAATGTCTGCAGTTCTGCCCTTGAGCTGCTTTGAGCTTTAATGTTTTGCAGCGTTATCAGCTCGTTTTCTCGCTGGATTTTTAAGACCCTTTTTGGAAACTTGTTTACGACTTTAATAGGCAGACCCAAGCTCCTCTTTTTTATAAAGAGGGTTGTCAATATTTTTCAATTACTGAGTGACTTAACTATTTAATCTTTATTTTTTATTTTTTTTGCTTCGTTAAGTCTTACATTATAAGGAGTATGTCATCATCGTATAGCTACATAGGACATTTTGTGTAATTGCAGGTTTAGTTTGGATGCACATTAAGGTGATATGGGAACTTGAATGGTAATTAAATCTAAGAATAAAAGTCAGTTAGCTATAGTCACTTAACTTTGAATGAAATTATTTAAATCCTTTGAAAATGGATTATGCATTATGATGTGTTACCTTTGCAATATTGCAAATAATGCAAATTAGCTTCAGCAATTGGTGTTCTGTCAGCCTTAGTGTGACTAAGCGGATGTCGAGTGTTGGTATAAATCCTATCGTTTGGTGCCTCCCTGCTAATATCACCACCAATGTGTAAAAAAAGTCCCCCCCCCCCCATGTCTTTGGTTTTAAAGACATGGAAACCGATATGGACAGATGTGGAGTCTATTCGAGACTATATCAGTGTTTGAAGCTAACGTTAGCTACAAAGAAATGGCAACGATGCTTCAAAGAAAAGATTCCTTTAGAACCCTGAATTCTACAGGTCCACTTTCAACATTCTTTAATATGATAAGCTGCAATAATGGTGTTGCTGGTCATATTCTGACTGACTTGCACTGCTAGCTGCTAACATTTCTCAAAACAATTTACACTTTACACGACTTTTCATAAATCCCAATAAGACAGATATATGTTTCTTCTTCCAAAAACATTTTAAAAAGCAGAGGATTAATTGAACAAAATCAGTGTGCAAAAAGTAGAGAAACAGAGAACAGCAGGTTTGCTTTATAGTTTGGTAAACTCAAATAATTAAGGTTCATTAGCTCCAGCTGAGGGCTGCCCTGACAGCCAACAACACTGAAGGTCGACCGCGAAAACAACTTTCACCTTCACATAAAATACTGACGTTTCATTAAACATGTTAAGGAAGGAGCTTATGTGTGGAAGCTAAAGACTATTTGTGAAACGGCGGCAGTTGCGTTAGGTTTAGGCACCAAAATTACAGGGTGAGGTTAATGGAAATATCTTGGGCTGGTCAGGTTGGTGGATGGGTGGGTCGCACACTGGATGGAGGCTGGGGTTCAAGTCCCAAGCTTTTTTTTTTTGCATCCAGAGTTTGTGACAGGAAATGGAAATATGAATCTACCAAGTGGAGAACCAATCACATTCCAATTTATGCATAATAATAGTTCAGCTCTGACAATGCAGATGATAGACTATGAGTAAGTCAAATTCCTAACCATTTAAACTAAACTGCAGATATAAAGATGCAGATACAGTAGTCTCTCCAATCTTTTTCTGCTTCCCGGTTCCTCTTTCTCGAACACCAGACTCAGCCATGTATAGCAACACACAACCTGCTCTCACTCCAGCACTGAGAAGCCAATCAGTATTCCTATACTTAAATTAGGGATAATTCATTTCCAAGAAACACGACTGACGTGTTTTAGCCACCCAAGCTTGGCCGCCCTTCTCGGTCTTGCATGGTTAGGAATCGATTTATTATTTCACTCACCAGTAGTCCCTTCATTGCTCGAGATTTAATTAACTAATTGATTTGTAAAAAGCTTGAATACATTGAATGATGAATTAGCAGAGGTCGCGCACCGTTCTCTCCATTCTCCAATATAAGAGTTATTTGCAGGCCGATATTTTAGCATTATCGCCTTCTGGTAAACAACCGTGGAAAAAAAAAAATGCCACATGTAAAGAGATTTTTTTTTTTCTCATTTGTTTCTTCATTCCACTCCATTCACACTTAGCAACGGAAAATCGATAAAAAACTTACGATTGGTGGACGCTGCAGTTGTAGAAGACCAGGTCCACGCTGGCAAACTTCTTCCCCGTCTCCTTTGACTTCAGATACAACTTTATGACGCGTTGGTCACCTACAAGGAGTCACAGAACACCATGTTACCAGAGCTTTTTTCTCATGTGTCTTTAGTGTACACCTGCTATCATGTACAGTGAGCGAATGAACCCAGGATCGTGGCCAAGCCCTTCAGATGGATTTGGAAATGTTAACAGCCCCTTTTGAGGTAATACTTGTCGATTCCTGTATGGCTGACATTTTGGAGCCACGGTGTTTCTGCTAGAAATTAGGAAGAGCCCACGGGCAGAATCAATACAACTGGTGGAGAAGTTACGCGGTGAGGGAGGCGGCTCAGCTGTCCATGTACATTTATGGGCCCGGTGCAGTGAGTTTGTGAATCAGCACTTTCTTATTTTGATTATCACAAACAAAATGGGTGCATTTAAGGAGCAGCGTGACTCGTGTTTCGCACGCTTGAATGAACAAGCTGAACGGTGCAAAAAAAAAGAAAAAAAAAAAAAAAAAAAGAAGATGTTTATGCAGCGTCAAACGAAACTGCTCAACCAAAAATGGCCCAGAATTAAGTGGAGTCATCTTCTCCACAAAATAAAAGCTTGCTAATTGTTTGAAATGTCAGTAAACTGAAACTGCAGCAGATCCTCCAGACACAGGGTGAATCAGAGAAGCAGAGTCACACATGTCCCTGCTTGAGAACTGTGGCAGCAGGACTTACTGCAGTAGACAGACCATAATGAGCCCAAAGTGTTCGATATTAGATAATGCTCAACTGCTGCTAACATATTTAACCAGTTAGCTCCTGCTAGCTTGCGTCAAAAGCAATTTTGAATCAATTATCTTGCTGCCACTGCAAATTAGCATTGACACAGTAGCAACATCTTCTCACTCCTTTTTATTTGTAGCTTAGCTTAGCAGCATATGCCACCCAGCTAGCCGGCTGGCTAGGTCTGGCCACTTTGTGTACTTACAGTGTTAGCCTTAGCTGTTCCCTTCAGAATGACTTCAGCATTGATGTTGCTCCTGCCAACAGGAGTTAACTGGCTACATACAGTAGGCTAGCAGTTGTTGAGTTGCTAGCTGTAGAGGGGCAGAGGGGGCTAATGACAGCAACACTGTTGGTGCAACATTATGAAAAAAGTATGTCTTTATAAATTAAGTCTCATTAGGGAAATTGCTAATATGACCAAAAAAAAAAAAAAAAAAAAAATCAATATTATGTTCAATATAATTCTGTAGTTGTCGACGAAATATACATAATGGAGAAGATGACATTTCGTATGAGACTACAAGAGGTGCAGGGTGAACAAAAATGGGAGAAATGGACTATAAACAAGAACTCAAACAGCGATCTGGTGACTCCCTCTACTGTTTTGTTTTTTGTTTTTTGTTTTTTTGGGGGGGGGGATTATTGTCAGTGTTGTTCCTTCAGTGTTTGTTAAATGAAAACAACATTAAAAACTGAAGTGAAAAAAAATATATAATTCTATTGTTATTCTATAAAAATAAGTAATGAAAAAATGTTGCATAATATTGACATAATTTATTTCAGTGTTCATTGTGGTTCATTCATTCATTCATTCATTCATTCATTTATTCATTCGTTTGACAAAATAAACTTTTTTCCATTAGAAGCAAAATTGAAAGAATTCAACTCAGAGGTCTGGAAAAAAAAAATCTACGACGACCTTTTGTACACCATGTATTTCTGTATCGCCCGGATGTTTGTATTTACCCTGATCTCGCGTGATGGGGGCCACTTCTTTTGTAGAGGGGGACAGGCAGAAGATCCGTCCACCGTAGATGCGTCCCTCTGTCTCCACGTAGTCCTCAAAGGAGCAGTTCACCCCAGCAGACAGACTGGGCACATTCTGCGTCTGAAGTATCAACTGGGAGAAGGGAGGAGTGCAGCACCGGGAGGGACACATAAATTCATAATCGATTCATTAGTGATAAAGATTTCTGCCGCTACACTGCAGAAAAAGGCTGCCAGGACACTCGGCTCCAAACTCCCCATTCAGCTCCTCCTCAAAATGATGGACCTGTTATGACATCATCGTCATTCCACATCTATCTTTCTCTTTTTTTTTCCTTCCTTTTTCTGTCCATCGCCTGTCCTTTCAGCCCTTTCCCATCACACACAATACACACGCTCTGACACATGAACACACTGTACCTGCACTTCTGACATGGTGACAGAGATGGTGGTGGGTTGGACGGAGAGTCGGACGCACTGCTCCACCCTGGTGGTGAAACGCTGAGGCTCCTCGGCCCGCTCGCAGCGATCTTTCCTCGAACACCTAGAGCGGGAGGACACACTTTGGTCAAATCTCCGCTCGCAAGACGGAATTCACATTTTTCAGTGTATCAAACCCAGACTGATCCTGTTTACCGTTGTCCTCGTTTATGCAAAATGCGTTTTGTTTGCTGCGTCTCCGTCAGAGCGACCGTGTGCGCGGGAGTGGATTATGAACAATGTACGTATTCTAAAGGTTGTGGATGATGCTGCAGCTGTCTGTTATTATAAGAGAAGAATCAAAGCACAGCGCAGCAATCAAACACACAGGCAGGGTGGGAAAAAAAAAAAAACAACAAAACAAGCGGGGTAGAGCTCTGACGCCGCACTTGCATTAGCTGATTGGCACCAGCTGCTCGTTCATGCCTCGCCGTCAGCGGCTCGTCCATCAGCTGCTCCGGCGCAGGTGCACGCGGTGGCCTTTACAGCCCCGACGCTTCCCACCATCACTCCGCTCACACGTTCCATCTCTGATCCTGCGAGAGCCCCTTTTTCATTCAAAACGTAGCTGGCTAATTTGCTGCAAACGGTAAATTCCTTGACACAAGTGCCTCCGACCGGATTAGCAGCGCAGGATTATCGAACGCAGTTTGCTGAACAGAGCGAAGCAATTCCCGATAACATCATTTTTATTTTTTTTTACAAATTTGACTCTGCCAACTCCACGCTGATTGGACTTGCAAAGAGGTCCTTGAGTAAAAATCATGATTGTTAACCATCTGAGGCCCCGCACTTTGAGAAAAAAACTAAAAAACAACCATGCGGGTTGCACATGCGGAGGTGAGAAGGCGGTGGAACCTCTCTCTCTCTCTCAAGCTCTCATCCTGATCTTCACAGAGCAATTTGTTTTTCATGTGTACGAACGAGTGCAACACCAGCAATCCGTCTGGGTAAAGACTGCTCGAGTGTGTGCGCCGTTTGCCCCGTTTCAGCAATCGTTGCATCAGGCCCCCTCGCTACGACTGTTCACCCTGCGCTGAGCGGCTAGAAATATCTTTGTCTTCGGCTGTTGTCAGACGATACGTGCAGACTACTTAATTCTGGGCATATCTCATGGCTCCGTCCATTTGCAAAAAAACAAAATATTCTACATTTGTACAAGCGTGAATGGCTTGTCCTTCCAGGGTGAAGATATTCAGAAAATCAGTGTCGGTGTTTGTGTCTGGACGGGCAAAAAAAGGTGACACGGTGTACGTGAAGGGTCGTCTGATCTGCGTTTTCATGTGTCTGTACGTAGATTGTCCAGTCCAGCAGTGTACTTGCGGGCACCAGACTGAGTTTGCCTTCAGTCTGAGCATCAGGTCACAGGCCGGATCCAGCAGGCCCTTTTCACACCAGACATCCCGACTCGCCGGAGCAGGAGAGGCACAGGTGTGACCGGTTAACGTTAGCGATGGCTCCATTCTACCTGTGTCCCAGTTAGCCATGTCAGTGAGTGAGCACGCACGACGCCGGAGCCCTGGAAATAGCTCACCTAAATAGAATGCAGCCATCATTAGTGGCAGCACAGTGACGAAGTGAAACCCGTGGCTGCAGGGAAACTTGATCTCTCACAGATGAATGATCAAAAATACACTGACACCGATAATTAGAGCTCAAGGAGAGTGAAAAAAAAAACATATTCGGGACCGGTGTTCATTTGCAGTCAAAAATGAAACTCTTCGTGTCAAAACAAGCAGAGATGAAATAAACCAAAGTGACATTTACTCAACTACTGTAATCAAGTAATGTTTTTAAAGAGTATTTCCATGTTCTGCTACATTATACGTCCTTTCGTTGCCATTTAATTGATACATGTAGTTACTAGTCATTTTCGACGTAGTTACCGCTCGTATTATTCAGTGTTTACAGGCAATGTGACGTGTAACCAATCAGATGTTGTTGTAGGCGGGACCTCGTGTGAGAGGACGCTGCATCAGAAGCACACTTTGAAAATTAGTTTATTTTATGGACAATCTGTTCATTGAACTGGACAAAAAAATAAATCATAAAATGCTGGATATCAGCCGCCTCTTTTTCTTTTGTCTTTCGATGCATTGTTGTTATAGTGATGTTAATTTTGAACTCTGAGTATGTGCGTGATCTCTCATCGTCTGTTCCGTTAACCTCATTTCCTTTTGTCTTTGTAAAACACTTCAGTCAAATCATGCGTTTTTTTTTTTTGTTTTCTTTTTATCTAAATGCGCTATAAATAAATTTGACTTGACTCCTAAAAACAGAATTGATAGAATTTCCACAAATTCCCCTCCGCCAGAGTGGCAGAGCTTGATTAACAGTAGGGCACCCACTCACTGTAATGTAAGCACTGAAACTACCGCTCAGACACATAATGAGCAGGATCGCCACTTACACATTGTACAGCACACACCAGCCGCAGTGAGGGTCTCCTGATCCCAGACAGGCCCCGCAGGAGTCGTACTGCTCGCAGCTCTCCACCGGCACGCGGGTGACCTGGAAAATAAAACACACACCTGGTAAGTGTTGCACACACACACACACACACACACACACACACCCCACGCACACCGCCTTCAAACAGCTTACACCGTACAGGCCGGATGAACGCGGGAATCTACCGGAGGTGTCCTGCGCCCCGGAACACGAGATTAAAAAGGAGCGAGCCCACTGTGACTATCAGAGATAAACAGCTCTGGAGGTGCTGCTTACAAACTCCACGCCGCTGCATACAAGGCTAGCCAGAGGGGAGGGGGGGGGGGGGGGGGAGAGGTACACATTTAAACACATGTAAACACACCGACGGGTTGAGATTACACCCTCGCACAAACTTCGCTCTCTGTAATATACTGTGCACCACCCACAGTCCTCCTGGGGATCAGACAACTGATGAAAACATGCAGTGCACGTCTAGATCTTGAAAAGTAGATCACAAATCACAAACAAGCTTTCAAAAGTCCTTTCAAACTAAAACCAAAAATCCCGCTGTATGTTATTTGTGCGTTGATAATTTTCCATTATATGTAGAAGGATTTTTTAACCACCTCATGTCGCTGTTAGTATGAAGAATGGATTACAAATGCATTAAAACTGAAAGAAAACTGGTCCCAGACTCCTCCATACTTTGAAGGGGCGCTGTTAATTGTACGCTTTAAGATCAGTTTACTATTCATGAGGAGAACTGCTCCTCCAGTGATGCCATCAGGGTTATTCTGACTCGGCATGCTTCCAACCTGGGTCCAAACTAAAATATCTCAACAGTAATTGGGTTGATAAGCAGTGCTGGCGGTCACGCGTTACAAAAGCAACACGTTACACTAATGTATTCTCTTTTAGCAGTAATGGAGTAATATAATATGTTACTTATTACGCGTTACTAAGCCTACAATTAAAAATATGTATTCCTATTTCATAATATATTTATATATTCATATATTTGACTGCAATGTTATAATATGATACCAATATAATAACTATTTTATCTATATAACACATTTTAAAAAACAGACTTTGGAAAAACAGAGGATGATGTAATGTAGGAGAAAGGCCAGACAGAGAAGCCAAACAGAGACGAGCCCAGACTAGGGATTAAAACGAGAAGGCAAAACACACAATTTCAATATGAGTAATCACAAGAAAAGGAACTGAAGAACTAAAAAATGTCAACATCACATAGAGGCAGTTAAAAACAAATAAAACGAAATAAAAGACGATAAAGACGATAAAAAGATGACATCACAAGAGAGGATTAAGATACGGATAAAACGAATGAGAACAAAAACAAGGATAAAAGAATGAGTAAAAGGAAAGAGGATCAAATGGTTTTAAAAATGAGATGTATAAGAAGTTAATTTGGACTATTGGATGGGTTGCCGTGACAGTTGGTACAGAGGACATCTCGGCCTCTGCTGCAACAATTTTGTCCATTATTGTCTCAATACGTCCCTTGCAAGTCCGCAAAATCTATGGATGTGTGACTAAAAAAAAAGTCCTGAGTACTCCTTTAATGCAGCAAGGGACCCATTTCTCCAGGGTGTTTGGCTTTCATTTCAATACAACACATTCCAACGCATAATAAATCATCACATTTCAGTTGTACTTATGAATAAATAACAACATATGTTCTCTATAAAACCTTCATGTTGTCAAGAACTACAACACTTCGAAAATCGTCTTCTAAAACTGGAGCTGCAGCGCTCAAATGAAATGCTATTTCAAAAGGAAATACTTGACCTTCATTCTTTCGGCTTGTTTTCGTAAACTGAATCTTACACGCTGGAAGACAGACTCCTGCATGAGCCCTCGTAAGCGAACCGAGTTTGCTTAATGCCGGTGAATTCCTTGCAAAGAATATGCTATTGTACTTAACACCATTGAGATAAACATCAAGGATTACTCCTTTTGTCCGCTAAATCTCTACCGGCTGCCATCTGTGTGTCTGCATGACTAAGATAAGAGGAAACTTTAATGATCTCTTTGGGGAAATCGGAGAACTTGGGTATTAACAAGGACATCAAACAATGCTGCCCAAATGTACCTGTCCCTCACGCTGCAAGCAAAGACGTATCCGAACATCAGGCGAGACGGAGACAAGTCATCATTTAAGAAGTCCATTTTCCACACATAAGTCGTCTTTGCCGTTATCATAAAACAGACATGTTTTTCCTGCTGCTGTCTGCGTTTCCAGCATCCGCCATCTGTCTGCACAATCATGAGGCAGAGTTACCATGAATCTCACCCAGGCGGTTGAACACTCTGTAGTCGAGGAATTATCCTTTAAGAAGGTGTTTTGAAACAGCTTTAATCATACCCGTGCACACTCAGGTCTACTCTGTTCTCTCTTAAATCTCCCACATCACCAGTGTATCCGCTTCTGCGTGCTGTATCTCAACCTGCTGGATGCCGTTTGCCGCTGACAGACGGATTGGCAGGACAGAAAACTGCCCGAGGCAACACACAGGCACACACACACACACAAACCGAGAGTTTGAGACAAAGTTTTTTTTTTTTTTTTTTTCTGGGGCGCTTGTTAAATACTTAAATAGATCACTGACCGCCCAAGACACGTTCACACACATGAGCACACGCGCGCGCACACGACTCCAGCTGCCTCAGTCAGGTGAAGTACGACATCAATAACGCTGCCAAGGCAGGGGGCACGCCAGGTGAGCTGGAAGGTGGTGAGGGTGAATTCTAATGGCAGCTGCAGGCACAGCAGTGGAGGAACCTTCAAAGAGGAAGCTCTGCCTTTATGCGCCGATTTTTTTTAACTTCTCTACCTTCAAACAGTAAATCAGGCTCTTTTCATGTCCTTCGCCTGAACAACTGCTGCATGATTAATCAGACGCGGATGCATATGTCGGCTTTTTTTTTTTTTTTTTTTTATGTCACTGTACTTCAAATATGCTCATTCTCCTATCCCATCTTTTATTTCGCGTTCACCCAATCAGCGCATTAGTTTTGAACTGAACATCACAGCTTCTCGAATGAAAAAACATTCATCTTCCTCATTCTCTCTGTCGCTCCGCTAGAACCTGCTCCAGCCGTGACCGGTGTAGGCAAAATATTCCCCGAGTCTGCAGCGAAAAACTTGACATTCAAGACAGCATTTCTCAGTCAATTTGTGGTGTGCTGAGACAGTTCCCGGTGCCCGTCAAGTTTCCCCTTCTGACATATAAGATTTAGTAGTTTTAGAATACACAGGATTGAACATTCAGTATCAATTTCTGCAGGCGGCATTAAAACACAACGTCTTACACATAAAAGACAGTGCACGATATTTAAACATTTCCAAGAAACTGTATTGACGCGTGATTAACTGCTGTGTGGATGTATCGGTACACGACGCAGTTAACGTCTCTGAGGTATAAAGCAAGAAACAAACAAATTAAAATCAATGTTTTTACTCAGACTGGTATATCTCAACCACTGTTCAACAGACTGGCATGATATTCGATACATTTTTTTCTCTAGTCCAGTCGTGAGGTTTGGACGTATAAATCTGACAGTGATCAGGGAGATCAGCATAGTAGTGAGAGGTGGTCGTAGTGGTCTGGTGTTAATGGTTTGTGTCAGTGTTTTGTAAAGCTTGTAAAAAAAAAAAGTGTTTTGTCAAGTTTTCCAAAGCTTTTTATGTCAGCTGCAGAAGTGATACAGCAGATAGTGAGCTGTAGTTTCCCCAGTAAACACACTGACCTCTTCGTCTGTTTCAGCCACAGTATCTCTGAACTAGTTAGCAGACCAGCAGCAGGGGAGGTACTTTAGATCCCAGTGCTTTTCCGTGCTCAAACCCGCCCTGCTCTGCCCCTGACAGGTCGCTTGAGTTAGTGTGATTGGTTAGATTTAGGATAAGAATACCACGGTAAGCTAATTAGGGGTAGAGTCCAGCTTCTTGGGCTTGTTAAAGATGACAGCATAGCAGCAGAAAAACTTTCCCTAGTCTCGGAGGTAAGTCATCCCACTACAAATCCAGTGATGTCAAGATGATTTCATCTTTTGTGGCAGGGACATACATGTTCATACTATGCGGTTATTTATAAAGCTGCATCCCTGAACGACCTCCATAATAAAAACATCTCTGAACTGGATGCTAGCTATTCCTCCATTTCATCCTCAGATTGTACACCTCTTCCTCCCGTGTCGTTCTGATGTACAGTCGGTCACAATAGCTTATGGCAGATTCATAGCACGATAATAGTAACCTGTGTCTGATAACTATTATAATGCCACCATTACCAAGGCACAGGCCTCTCACAGGACACCAAATAGCAGCAAATTGCAGTCATTACTCGTGCCTGGACAAATAGTAATACAGCCTATCTGATGGAGGGAGAGGGAGGGGAAAAAAAAAAAAAAAAAAAAAACATGTCGCGCTGGCGCACAACAGCCAGGGAGAGAAGTTTATTCAATGGGGCCTTGTGGTAGTGGGGCGGATGATGTATTCCAATGGAACAGTTCAATTATTGAGTTTTAGAAAACAGATAATGGGATGGGAAACGGAGGATGCTCGGCCAAAGACTCTTTGTCTTACCGAGGTGGCTGGGGAGCATGTGCGTGTGTGTGTGTGTGTGTGTGACAGTAAGTAAGTGAGAACCACCTATTCATATTAAATATGGCATTTTCATCCCTGGCCTATTTGCCGCTGCCGAGGGAAACACATTCATCTATGGCCGGTGCAGGGAGGCGGGGTTGGGTGGGAGAGGACAGGAGAATTAGGAGACAGGGTGGAGGATGATAGAAAGAATGAGATCACAGCGGGGGGGGAAAAAATGTCCATTTCAACCGTTCATTTCAGTCATCAAACTCATCATGGGCAGAGTTTGTGACCAAAAGGAAATGTTCAATGGGATTCAGATGCTTTTCTCTCCTTCTTCTTTTTTTTTTGCGAGTGAATGAAGTAGCCCAGTAGATGATGAGAGTTATTACAAATAAATAACCGCCACAAATGAGCCTCTCTCGATTGGGTCACGAAAGAGAGGCTCTTAATTTGCCTTGTGGCAGATTGGGGGGGGGGGCAGAGAACGGAAGGAGGGGGTCGGAGATGAGGGATGGTGAGAAGGATGGATGAGAGAGACACACAAATGTAATTGCGACTGATGTTTCATTCCGCATATGGGTACCGTGCCGTCCCAGCTAGCTGCGGCTATAGGCCCAGCTGTAATTGTCCCATCTGTATAATACGGGGGACAATATAAGACGCCATCATGCCACAATAGGCTGATGGATGGCTTACTCTGCAAAGGCGCACGGATTTTAAGACGGCCGCACGAACACGCATGTAACCAGCAATGAAGTGCACGCAGATATGCAATTTGCAGTTTGCGCATTCTGACATAGCCGTATGTGGTCGGCACATGTCAGTTAATAAACTATATAAACTCCCACATGTGGATGTGATTTATTATTTAATTAAAACGAGGGGCGCTTGTCACGTACGCGACATGCATAGATATACACACACACGCGCACACACACACACACACACACACACACACACACACAGGTATATAATAAATGACACCAGGATCTAAAATAAGCATTTTATTTTCTTTCAGAGGCCTTCCCTGACATTTTTTTTTCCTCTTCTACCTATTTATTTATTTGTCTCTCCAATTTCCTTCCCCTTTGCTTCTCCCCCTGCCCCTCTGTCTCTCCGTTATGCTCTCATCTGTCACGAATTTCGGCTGGACACACCGAAAAAACACGGCAAATGAGGCCATAGATCACGAGTAGACAACGACGGACCTAACCTTGGAGGGAAAAAAACAGACGGACAGAGAGAAAAGAAAAAAATGAAATATATAGAGTCTGGCGAAGAGAGGATCTCTCTCCATCATTATCCTTTTAAAAGTGTGTTCTACTCTGGTTTTCATAAATTCTCTGATCACGAGCAGGTATTAGCCATTTCCCAACAACGAGGGCACAATGGGAAACTTTGGCGGCCTCACATCAGAGGCTGTGGGGAACTAAAATGCCTCCGCCAGTGGATATGAAGAGCGGCACCTGTAAAGTAATCCCCCTCAACATGTTTCTCTTTGTCATCTTTTCCCTTTGTGTCACTCCTGCGCAAGACAGATAGTAAGGGGAAGGTACATTGCTTTGCGTGACGTTAATGTTCTGTATTGTCTGAGTCAGGCTTAGATTTCAGTTCGCATTATACAGTACAACCGCACAGGGTGTGGCCTGATGTAGAGATACGCCCTCCATATTAGTGACAACAAAAGGGGAGTGCTTCCTTTAAACTGTCAAGTCACACTATCCAAAGTAGTATTACTTTTTCACCTGTGTCCCCCGAAGTTACAATAAAGGGATAGTTCTGCTGTCATCTGAAGATTTGCTTCTTTGTGAATATGTTGCGGTGTTTCTTGGGGATTTTGAACCCCACTATTTCTGAGCCAGGAGCAGTGACTTCACAAAGTTTCCGGCGGTTGCATAACATCCTCCTGGCTCCGACAAGACCGTTTTTTAGTTAATTATAAAGGTGCAATATGTAATGGATCAAAGCATCACAGTTTTGATGTTCTGTCAAAGACGTCTACTTATTGTGCTGCAGAGATATCTACTGAAGTTAGCATGCTAACTACCTAGCCTCTGGCCTCTTTCTTTTTCCCCGGCGGTCAAAATTTGTGAACACTGACACTCCCCTTGTAGTCTGGCTAGCTACAAGGCTACAGTTATGTATTTATTATCAAAATACAATCTTGGCAGGAAAGAAACTTTATTTTCCCTAATTTAAATCCCAAACTATTAAAGTTACATGATGCAACTGTCCCTCGATGCGTCCTCGTCCGAAAATCCGCACATGCACTCCGACGTTAAAACTTCCACACGCGAGAGTTAAAAGATCTGACACAGATCGCGACTTTTTTTGGCACATACACACACACACATTCTTTACAGTCACTCAGTTTTAGTTCTTTCACTAATCAAATTCAGCCAATTTCCTTATTCAGACACAAGTCACGCTGATCCTCTCAGCCACATTAAGACATCACTCACTCTCTCTCTCTCTCTCTCTCTATGTCTCTATGTCTCTCTCGCTCGCTGTCTTTTTGACCGGTCTCACAAATCACATTCTGATCAGCCGATCACTCATCTTTCTGCCTTGACAGACGACTGACAGCTGGGGTGTGTGTGTGTGTGTGTGTGTGTGTGTGTGTCAGTGTGTAAGTAAGGAAGGTTTCCAGCAGACATCATGCCATCCAAAAATGTGCTAGTGCAGGGCTTTATTTAGTAAAGTACACTGCACCATTTCAAGTCATTTGGTTGAGTTTTTTTGACTGCACGCTACAAAAATGCCATCTTAACTTTGCCATGCTAGGATATGTAATACAATGTACTATACATATTTGATATAACAATTCAATACACATATCTGATGGTTTGGAAATTCCAATGCCAACAACCTGAACTGCTGTCACCATGAAGAAACAAGACTTCTGTCCAGTTCATGAAAACACATTGCATGGGTTCCACACAGACTGCTAATGAGCACAGGAGCAACTGCCATCAACACTTCTAGCAGCACTTCCCCGACTGCTGTCAACTCCAACAGATTTTTCTCTGCCTCGGGAAAACACAGAGTGGCTGTTTACATCCGCTTTTCGAGCCACCACTCGTTATTGATTATGCAAAAAAAAAAAAAAACTAGATTTGAGTGCTCTCTATTAATGCCTCTTGCAACCCTTCTGGATAAAACAAAACGCAATGGGTTCGGTGGTCAGTTGAAGGCACAGTCTTAAACCTGAGCCTCGGACAGCTGCAGCACTGATAGATGCCGATGTCTCGCTGAGAGACTTCAGAGGAGACATCCGCAGTTGTCTTCTGCTCGAAATGACGGTGTCTTAACCGCACCCCGTCATTAATTTTCAGCTTGCCCACGCAAAACAACTGCTAAGACAAGCCGTTCCAAGACTCAAATCACCAATTAGCTGACGGGGCCAAGGGCACTTCCGCTAGATTTCTCTATCCATCTCCTCATTATTCTCCCTGTCTCTGTCTTCACTATCATTTTTTAGTAACTTAAAAAGTTGGACAAACACCAAAGGAACTGCTTATAAAAGGAGAGCGTGGCAGTCTTCTCCCCCTGACCTCCAAGTGCAGTAAATGCTGAGTGAATTGAATATGAACCCTGTCTGATGTGGTGCCAGGGGTAGGGTTTCTCCACTGTGCGGTACAGTACGGCTGAGTACATTTCTGTACTGTAGCTAAATCGATACACGGAGGTACATCATCAGACCATTATGCCACTGTCTGGGCGGCCTCGCGAGGCAGGGGGGGACGAAGGCATTTGCTGCCGACAGGTCACCTTACGAAGCTGTTTTACAAGCGGGGCAGGCTTGACCTTGCCCCGTGAGTTCAGTAGTGGAAATGTGGCGGTGATGTTACGGCTGACAGAAGATCAGAGACGGGGCTTGGCCTCGCAGGCGCACTTGTACGTCGATACAATGAGTGGATTAGAAAATCCAGAAAATAAACAAGGGCTCTATTAAATGTATTGAAATGACAGAGTCATTCATTGTAACAGGAAACAGGTGAATAGAAAAGCGCATAGTTGCATAGTAGAAGCACGACTGGTAATTATATGATAAGAGTTGTTCTGTACAAAGGTAGAGTAGAAATCAATAGATTATGAGCTGTAATCCACTTAGTCATTTACTTTAAAGCAATTAGGGTGATGTCATCCATAGGGACACACACACCAAGACCAGAAATATTTCTGTCTCAGTGACGTCTACACCAGAGGCTGATGACAGGATGAAAAATCTCTCTTACTCCGCTGTTTTTATTAGATCGGGTATGATTTGACCATGTAATGAGGAAACAACAGCAATGATAAAATTGATTTAGTGCCGTTTTTTTTTATGAGCACAGATATGGTGTGATGCGGCCGAACACAGAGAGAGCAACCAAAAGCTACAGGCAGGCAGAGATATACATAGACCAGAAAGGACATGGAGAGGCTGTGTGTGTGTGTGTGTGTGGCGTGCGTGCGTGTGTGTGTGTGTGTGTGTGTGTGTGTGTGTGTGTGAAGAAGAGACACAAAGAGAGCCATGTATAAATCCATCGCTCGCTAATCGAAAACTCACCTCTCTCGGTGAATCGGACAGTTTTATGTTTTCGCACTGTGTGTGTGTGTGTGTGTGTGTGTGTGTGTATGTATGTGTGTGTGTGTGTGTGGATGCCTCTATGTGAGTCAGCGCTGCTCTACAGATACGCAGTCTATATGCTGCAGTCCAATCCACCACTTTTAATTATGTGTGTGAGTGAATATGGGAAAAGGTAAATTGCTCTGTCAAGCTGGGAAATGGGCTTTTTGATGTTTGAGGTCTCATCACTTGGCATTTCTATTATTCAACAAGGAGAGAGGGACTGGAGGGATGAAGAGGAGGAGGAGAGGAGAAGGAGAGGACAAACATGGTGAAGGTTTACCTCACTTCTGAGAGTGATCATTAAAGAGAGTATGTATATAACAAGCTTTTGAGTGGCATGGTGAGGAGAGTCCTAATGCTGACTTCACCGAGGACCCAGAGGGTCCATGTGTCACTCCCTTCCGCTTTTAGTTTTATGGCCCAGAACTTTACTGTTTTGGTTCAAACAAGGACAAAAAGCCATCTTAAGCCCACCCTACACTGTGTACCTACCCAGCTCTAAAGGTGCAATACGTAAGATCAGGATCAAGATCATCTGCCAAAT
The DNA here is from genome assembly GCF_900880675.1 of Sparus aurata. Taxonomy (NCBI): domain Eukaryota; kingdom Metazoa; phylum Chordata; class Actinopteri; order Spariformes; family Sparidae; genus Sparus; species Sparus aurata. The sequence continues at coordinate 27,852,358 of NC_044193.1, read as the reverse complement.
TCACGCTCAAAGAACTGGGGCAACATATAACCCAAAATAACTGTTCATTGCTGCTAGTTAGCTCAGTTAGCTGTGCAGCTAGCAGTCCAGGCTATGAGCTCAGAGCTCCAAGAAAGTGTTTGTGTTTAGACCGCTTGCTAATTTCAGTAGACAAATCTGCAACACAGTAGCTACATAGACGCGATAATGTAAAAACGGCATCTTTTTCACATTCATTGATAACTTGAATAACTTAAATCAGTTTTTGTTTTTGAACCAAATTTTTACACAGTGCACCTTTGAACAGCAGTCTGACAGTGTTAGCAACCAGCTAAACACGGTGAAGCAGACCAGCTAAAGAGCCTCACACCCTGTGCTGCAAAAAAGGCCATGAACTAATGCTAATGCTACTGTGTGTCTAAAGGTAGGCTAACATTTGCTAACATGTTCACCAACAACAACCGATTCTAGCTCTACTAAATTGCTGTGGCTAGCTTAATATTGTTTTTTGGATTGTGTTTAGAGTAAAAGTTAAGTGAAAATTATATAAAACAAGAGAAGGCTAAGCGTTAGCATGTTTGGTAACAGTCTGATGATGGGTTAAACTGTTTTCAAGATACCTTGGGTTGTCAGTGTTTGATACTGTATTGGTGATTTTTTATTTTTTTTTTCTATGTGTGCCACATTTAACAAGCTAATTATAATTAGCAACCCGCAAAATGTGTTAATTAGCATGACATTTTTATTCATACCTTGCTAATACTGTTTGTTACGAACATCTTCAATACAAAGAGTTAGGATGACATTATAGCTACAGGCTCACAGCTTCAACATTAAAAGGCTATTCATATTTTTCACTTAATTCTCACCTTCTTATCCTGGGCCAATGGGGGGTGAGTTTACAGTTAGACACTCCGGCCATTATGGAGGGAAAAGAGGCTTCACGTCTGAATGTCTTCAATCTCAAGACAACTGATCAAATATGGTTCAACTGCGCTATCTCTGATAATTTCTTGTATTTTCTTTTTAGACCAGGTCTGTTAATATAACCAAACAAGTCCAGGGGAGCCAGCAAGAGTTTTTTCTTCCGGATACTTTTTTTGGCTTGAAAACAGCAGAAGTTTATACACCCCTGGGCCTGGCCAGCGACCTTAAACCACAATGCATTATCTCTGGTCCAGACAGCCTCTGGCTATGAAGACGCTCCTCATCAGTAGGCCAGGGAGACTCTGCACACACTCTGGTCCTGTACAGTCTGGTACACAAGTTCACATTCTGCAGCAGAGGGGAGATCCTTATTCTATTCTGTGCTGTCTGAAGCCACCGCTGGGAGAGCAGTTAGTCCACAAACTCACTCCATCTGAGAGAGACAGAAGTGAGGACCCCTAAGAATATTGAGCAGATGAGGCGGGAAGAGTTGCGGAAAGGAACGGACCGTATCCTGCAAACCAATTATATTTTCCCACCTCCTCAGCTCTCACCAGCTCCCTCTCCCTCGCCATTTCATTCTCTGACTGGACTGTGAATTTGGTCGAGGCTGAAGCTCTGGAAGTGAGGGAACATCGCTGCTTTGACCATTATTGATGGTCATTTCATCTCATCTACCCGATCATTTGGTGTCATTCTGATTTTGTCAGAAACGTAATTAGGCAGACTGGAAAGACAGAACTTGAAACACATCCAACTGCTAATAGAGATTTTTAGAAGAAAGGTTAATGGATATTGAAAAGACATTTAGGGAAATACTGGAGGTTCATTCCCTTCCTTCGCAATTAACATGACAAGATTGATTCTACTCTTATAACTTGGCTTTATTAGAAGAACAGTTAGCTTAGCTTATCATAAAGACTGGCAGCCTATGGAAACAGCAAGCCTGGCTCTGTCCAAACTACAAAAAATGCCTGAAAGCACCTCGAAAGCCAGAAACACGTTCTTGTTGAGTCCTATTGAGGCTGCCATGGCAACCAACGGAAACTCCGGGAGGTCCCTGCGACCGACCAAGAAATAGCTACAGCACACAGAACTTGTGGATTTGATATTTCTGTGGGTGTATGGATTGTATAAAATGAATGTGTGAGGTGCTATGATGGGGTGATGGAAGGCAGACTTCTTTTAAGCCAGCAGTTTCGTCATACTTAGTCATTTTTATGCTAAAATACGTTAATAGTTTTTTCTTCTAGCTAGCAGATAAGAGAATAGTATCGATCTTGTCATGTAAATTAATTCATAATTATCCCATAACTACCCTTTAAATATCTCTAAAAGCAATTATACAAGTTGTTAGATAGTATTGTCATGTTTAATGGTAAGACATGAATGTGGCAAACCTATACATATACAGGACGGACACACGCATTTCCTGCCTGCATGTAAATTATAAAAAAGTATCACCTCGTATCATCACAGAGAGCAAGCATTGTGGTTTCCACAAGGCCTTCTCTCCTGTCACCGGAGCTCCCTGCCATCACTGCACTGACATGCACAGACATGTAGTGGACATATCGGCGCTCATCAAAAAATAAAGCGCAGGCTTTAATAATTGAAAAGGACTTCCTGGTGGCGATGGCTGTCATCTTTAATGCAGATGACAGGAGTTAAAAGGGAAAAAATCCGACAACACTCCCAGCATGCAGTGAGGCTTTCTTCACTCTGCTGAGCACTGGTGGCTGAAACAAAGGCACTTGTTGAACACCACGCAGTGATTGTCATTCTAATTGATGTATTCAAATTGGAAATCTCAGTCTCTGTTGAAAGAAGGTCGTTTTTGGGGGTAGATGTTTTATTGTGAAGCTTTCCCAAAGCTCTCATTTCTTGTTGAACAGTTTGGCTGAGATTTCCCTTTCTGTCACTATTTTTTTGTAATACTGGCTGTCTTATTTATATCTGTCATATTGGTTATGTACAGCACTGAAATAAATATTAGTGTATATAAACACGTGTATGTGTTCCAGTCTGTTTCTCCAAAATCAATGCGTCTGTCTTCGGAGATCTGGACTCTCTGTGTAGTATATTTAAGCTTCCTGGGCCGCTATGATCCGAGGGCCTTATTTCCCCCTGTCACATCAACACTGTCGCCGTCCATTGGTATCAATTACACTCCACTTCCTCTATGCGCTTATGCAGACACAAGGAAGTCAATTATCTCAAATTGCTGGTAAATGACACAGCGCTCGCATGGCAGTTACAGTCTACGTACCAGGGAAGTCTTGTTGAAGGTTATCACATCGCAGTCATTAACCGTTACGAGATAAGAGAGAGCCGTGCAGGTAAAGACGGAGAAGAGGACATGACTGAAGTCCAACTCTTTTGAATGACGTCATTCAAAGATAACAACCACACGCCACAGTGGCAGGATGATGTTGTATACTGAAGATGAGATTAGTATTGGAAATGAGAAGAACATGAAACTATGCATCATTCCCTTATCGGTTTAACAGGCAAACTATTGGATTCCTTTTTTGTTTGGTCATGCGTTTTGCGGAAGGTATTTTTGCCCAAACCTTTTATTGCATTTTGAAATAAGACTTTCTTGAGGCCTGTTTTCAACATAAGGTGGCACAGTGAAATGCATCTATGTCTTTGCAAACTATGTATCTATGTGGCTGCTTGTCTATGTCTGAGTGTCGTATCGTGTTTCTTTCTCCAAAAGTCCGACCAGGGAAAAGGACAGCAAGTTAACCACGGCTAAAAGTCCCACGTACATTCAATCAGTTGCACTTGAATTTGATGTAACAACGCCTAAATGTATTGTCCTCAACACATATACAAATACATAACATAAATAAATGAATAACTATTTGAATCTAGAAGCTGTGACGGTGATGTATGTACGGACTACTCGCAGGACTAGTTGAACTCCTGTAGCTGGAGAGCTAACAGCTAACGACATGGCCTGATGGTACTATACTAGCATTTCTTAGTCACAATATCTTACTGAGCTTCCTTCTATTTATTCTTTACTATAATGTTTACTTCCACTCTGTAATTTTCTCTTGACATCATACATAATTTCATTCAATAAAGACTTTCTGAGGACGGACAAAAATCCCAATGCTAATTGACAATTCGCATGTTTGTTAGCTCACAGTGAGTTCACATGGTGTGTTCAAAACAATTTTGTACCATTGACTTCTATCTCATAGTTCTCTACAAGCCATGCCTTTTTTGCAGCGCAGGTTATACTATAACGGATCATTTTAATAAAAGAGGGTGATGGAACACAGCTAATTAGCTGCCTCCATTTTGGACTCCACGGCTATCCGTACAATCAAAGGTCAGCGCTGTCCATTGATTCTGCTTCAGAATTGTGCTGTTTCAAACTGGGCCGGGTCTTTGAAGTGAAAGTTTTTATACATTACATCTTCTAATAGTCTAATTAATTAACAAATACAGATAGAAATCTTTCTCCCATTTAATATGCAAAGGTTTGCATGTACAGCATACTGTATCCCCGGTGGAATGATGGTATGGGGCTTCATCCTATATATGACACATATTAATATTCATGACATTAATTAGCACTTATGACTCTGTGTGTGTGTGTGTGTGTGTGCGCGTGCGTGTGTGTAATATTGCTTGAACTGCACATGTGTCACGTACTGTATGGTGTACCATATGCATGTAATTAGCTTGATGGCTCACTCCCACAGCGCGTGTGTTTAAGACGTATCTCCTCATCAAGTCTTAACGGAGCTGTTCCACTGAAACACTCCATCCTTTGTCATTGGCATGTGAACGCATCTGAGTGTGGAAGCAGTGTGTGAGTGTATCATTGCAAAGACACATAGCACTGAGCAAAGTGTGTATTTTTCCGCCATAGGCTGTCATGTATCGCTGGATCCGTCCCTAAACCCACCAGACAGTTAAATGACTATTGATATTCAGTCATCATTTCCTCAGGGTTGTCAACGGCAACTGCAGGCTGCATTATGGGCTGCACTTTTAACCCTGCCTGGCTGTGGATCATTGTGTTTTGGGTGTTCATGCTTGCTTCTCTTACCTGTTTATCCGTGAGGGCGTATAAGTACTGATGATCTGGGCTGAAGAGCATATCTCTCAGGATGGGGCTCCCGTTGCTCACCACCACATTTTCATACAGCAAGGCAGGCTGGATGATGGAGTTCACTAGGATCTGGAAGAGGACAGAGGAAAAAGGAAACGGCGTGAGTAGAAAGCCAACATTTCTTAAATATTGGTTCAACAATAAAATAAAGTACAGAAGAATATTCGGGGGATAATCCATATGGTTCATGGTGAACATTTTTCTTCGGAACAACTTTCTAACAAAGAAAGTCCCTGTGGGAACAGTTTTGATGTTCCTTGGTGGTAATAAAAATAAGGGTTCATCATTTGAGGACGAGGATAAAGTTATGAAGATGGTAGCTGTTTGTTAGCAGTGTTAGCTAGCCAACTTGTTTTTTTATGGGTTACACTTTAAAATAGCCATCCTTAATAAATGGTAAATAATAGCTATTTTTTTCACTATTAACAGTGAAATGCTTAATAAACCACTATCATAGTTTTTTTGTAAAATTTGAATTTTTATAATACATTTGAAAATGGTAAATAAATACTGTGTGGTTGCTAAAAAGTTTTTAACCTTTACAATATTTTAAAATAATGAGAAATGAAGCATTTCATTGTTTGTGAATAATTAAATAACTATTAACTTAGATGTAATTAACCATAAAGTTACCATTTATTCATTGTCTTTGTAACGTGTTATTGTGTTAGCTTTAGCATTGTATTTAGCTGAAAGCTGCGTGTTTGAGTAGAAGCGTTTTTGGTAACGCAAGCTAGCATTTGCCCAGAACAAACCCCCAAACAACCAAGCCATACAGCTATCACACATGCTATTTTAATTAGTTAACTAATTAGCTGACTATTATGTTGTATCTGTTTTTGAGTTGTGAGATTCCTCTTCTGAGATTTCTTCAGTTCCGCGGCTCCACATGCACCGTTATTGAGTTTATTCTAACACTCCCATGACGTTTCTTTATTATCCTCAGACATCGATTGGTCACCGCGGCTCTCCCTCGGGAACAATGACACATTATTGCCGAATACTTTGCAAGACTCATCCCATCTTCACTGCAAAGGTCTCTTCTAAGGTGCAGCAGTAACGTCCAAGAAAATGATGTGATACTCTCCACCTCTTGTAAAAGCAGCCCTGCGTAGCACTTAAAATTTATTTCAAATGTTAACGTCAGCAGAAAAAACAGCCACCGAAGCAGCGGGTGACAATTTTCAGCACTTTCACCTGCCTCTCAATTTATGCTAAAACTCGTAAAAAAAAAAAAGAAAAGAAAATCATACCAATGGGTTCCGGTGCTGCGCTGTTGAGGGCGTAACTACTGCACACGACTAAATGACGGCTCTTTTGTTGGTGCTCACAGTGTTGAGTCTACTCACGAAATTACAGACCTATGAGGACGCTCCCTGTGTACCAGCAAGTAAATGGTTTTTCTCCTTCCCTCTCTACTTTTTGTCTGGATCCTTCTCTTTCTAATTTCCCAACCTCCATCTGCTCATCCATCACCTGACAACGGTTTAGTCTCCAACAACTTTTCTGTTTTTCTTTCGCCCCGACTCCCTCCGTCGTTTCTCTCTCTCCCTGCTTTCTCCTCAGTCGCAGCAGTCTCTGCTGTTATTATCTGCCAAATCAGTTTCCTTAATATTTTTTTTTTTTTTTTTTTTTTTCTGAGCAGAAGGTTCATTAACAGACAGGCTGTCATCACTGTATGTGCTTTTGTTGCTTAAGAGGAGGAAGCAGCTTTGATTAAATCCAAGTCAAGTGCTTTGACAAATCAGCTTTTGAGGAGTTACTCAGCGGGGAGGTGAGAGTCTGAAATCTCTGAATTTTACACTATGAGGTCAAACGTTTGGAATGTTTACAGCAGAGAGAGAACGAGATCAGTTAGAAACCAAATATAGGGCAAACGCTGCTTACAACCGATTTTACATTCATGTAACGTTTGCCGCATCTGGACAATTCTGTTTGTGTCGGGAAAGTTTCAAATTGCAGAACTTTTCCCCAAGTTGGAAAAGTGTTCCTTTGTGTGTGTGTGTGTGAAGAAGGTGCATCCCAGTTGTAACTGTCCAAAGGTCATTTGTTTGAGCAGGCCCTTCTGTTGCTCCCACATGAACACACACACTGAACACACTTTATTGATGTGCCTGTGACCTTTTGTCACCGCGTATTTTTGTGTGCGATGATTTCTCTCTCTCGACAACGGCGCAGGCGAGCTCGCCCTCACGACCAGTCGCAAAGCAAAAAAAAAAACCTCCTCTTTATTCTAAAACAACTACGTGCCCCGGGCCACCGTATCACTTCAGATGAGTGAAGGACTGCGGCGGAGCGAGGGGGGAACAGGAGCACGGAGCGTACACTGCCCTACAGCTCGGGGCAGAGGGCAGTTGGAGTGGGATTCAGGTCAGCTGGCACAGGGGGGACTGCAGACTGGTGCAGGTGAGCGTAGATTCCCATGGAGTCCACTCGCCCCGCAGCTTTCTGCTCTCCTTCTGCGACCTCTGCACTCTTGGAAGTTAGTCTGTCCAAACAGACTTCTCACTGCGGAGGTAGAGGGCACTTAAGGCCGAGAAACTCTGATTAACCCTCGCATCGTCTGCTCTTTTTCATTTGTTTTTCTTGGAAGCTACGCCGTGATTTTGCAGACTGTGTGATCAAACCTACTGGAAAGCTTTAAAAGGGCCGGAAATGCCTAACGACTAGAACTGCTGTGAGCACTAGATTCAAAACTCTATAATCGATCACGAACACCCGTTATAGAGAGTGATGCATTTATTGTGTATGGATGTGTTTTAAAAATTCAATATCGCCTTTACAAACACACTCACAGGCACTCATGCACAAACACACACACACACACATCCTGCCAAACATTTCACACTATGTATGTACCATCAGTACTATGGGGTCATTTGACTCTCTGTATGTTCTATATAACCTCATGAAATGTTTAAATTATTTAGGTGGAGCCTCCAAATAAGCCCACTGGGTTTTCTGCCTCACTTGTAACCGTATATCTCTGTCCTACTCGTGTATATATATTTTTTTTAATTGGGAAAAAAAAAAAAAAAAAAACGAAATGGTAGTAAACATTGCTATTCGTCAAAGCCTAAGTCAGTTTAATTGGTGTCAAAATTTCAGAGCTCTAACAAAACATTTTTGCTGGTTATGGTTGCAGAAAAAAGAAAGTGTTACAACCTCACCAGGCCACCTACTTTATGCTTCTTTTTTTTTTTTTGTTTGTTCTAGACAAAGGTTTTCTGGTGACAGACAATGATAGCTGCTAAGATACCAAGACGCATCGCCTACCACACAAAACATTATCCATTTAACCGTGGCAAAATCTGTGCGGTCTATATGGCTGCCTGTGGTCGAGATAGGTAAGAATGATCACGCTCTCTTTGCCTTCTGTGTAATACAAAAAGGCAAAGAGAAAGACACCTGTAGGAGTGTCAGGTACCAGCAGTAAGTTTTAATTCAACAACGTTGTAGCACATATAATCAAACAGTTGAAAGAATGACCACTATGTTCTGCAACAACTATTGCGTTACATTAAGGATTTTATTTAAATGTCACATGTGTACCCAGCTGAAGTACATGCAGGAACATACTTTAGAGATTCCACTTCTCCCTGTGTTGTCAGCGCTCACTAAATTCAAAGCCATAAAAGTGTGGGGGGGGAAAGGGGGTGACAGAGGGGCATCTGGAACTTTTTTTATCTTTCTGTTTGTCCAGTTTCTCCCTCTCTGGAACGTATTAGCGGAGAGCCCGGGCTATAAGATGAAAGAAACTCGGCTACAAAAGCAGCCTACCTGTCTACCTGTTTTAAAAGGCGCTTATTAAGTATGCCTTTATAGCTGCTCCCAGGGTGATTAGAAAAGAAAAAAAAAAAAAAAAAAAAGCTATTAATGTTTCGACTTTGATGTTACTGACAGCGTAAGTCTCATTAAAGTATTCTACTTTTTTTTTTCCTGTACTGATTAGTTTACCTCTTTGAAGCGAGACAATCATATGTGTTTTTATCACGCTCAGCAGTGCCACTCTCCAATGAGGGCGCTGAACATTAATTGCTGCCATTTGCATATAAATCATCCACCAATCAATTAGTTTCAAAACGCAATGTTTATTTGGAATATATGTCGGTTAAGTGACATATCAATCCGGTCGCTTCGACGGGGGACGAGGTGTCACGCCGAGCGCTGAGGCTGCCGAGCTGCGTGCGACTACTAAACCCTCCATTTATATTCCAGGCGTCAGAGCTGCTGCTCTTTTCCAGGGTGATGTACATTGAGGAAGCGGGAACAGGTTGCGTGTCTTGCTTAAGGACAGCGCAATAAGACATGCATCATGTCTCTGACCTTTCAGCTGAAGCGCCGTTCTCTCGGCCACCTTGACTTACGCAACTCCGCGACGACAACACTGGAGAGAAAGTTGGGAGCAGGAGGAAAGTTAAAGGTGACTTTTCCTGATGAGTTTGCAGCCCGGGCTCCTCTTTTTCCTCTGTTCTCCACCATCCTGTGTGTCCCTCCCTCGGACCTCTCTGTCTCCTCTGTCCTCCTGGGATTAGGCTCATTACCAAACCAACGCTGATATCGCCAAGGACACTATAACCCTTTACACACACGCTGAGCTCTTAAAGTTTTAAACACAAAACGCACACGCTCACACATAAAGTAATACATGAGCACAAGCGATGCGCCAAGAAGGCCTTTAACTCCAAGGACTTTATACAAACGATGTATCAATTTTCTTGCGAGGACGCCTTCATTGTGCGCACCGCATACTTAAAAACAGGGAGGGTTACAACCAAAGCGGGGTTCGCGGGGCTCACAATCCCCCCAAAAATTGTGTTTCATGGATTTTGGTGGCACTTAAAGACTGAAAATAACAAAATAGGCAAAATGATAGAGCGTTTGTTCGCATCAATTCTTACAAACTTTACGTTGAGTTATCAGAAAACAACGCAGAGTAATCCGCCCTCAAGCGTAAACTTGCAGAAATCCGTGGCATGAAGTAATAATTCCGACTTTTCATTCATTCATTTAACTTCTCAACACCCTGGTTGTCGGCCCCTCAGTGGACACTGATATGGTGTGACCCCCTGTGACTGAGAGAAACATCCAAACAGGAATTGTTTTCCCCAGGGAAATCTGAAATTTAGTTCAATTTTTGTTCTCCTCCCCGTTTCTCTGTACATCTCTTACTCACCGAGAAAAACAAGGCACAGCAGACTACACACTGAGTAACGTCAGAAATATGCAATAGATGGGGAAAGGGTGTTAAAAAACTGAGAAATAGCGGAGAACTGTGACCCCGGGAGGAAACCAGGAGAGGGAAAACCAGGGAAAATCAGGAGGGTTTGCACATATGGCACACACCCCCCAAAATACAGCACCTAAAGGATCTACTGCAAACGTCCTGGTGCCAGACACCACAAGCGACCCCTAGGGTGGGCTTATGACCACGCTTCAACGAGTTCAGAGCTGCTTTGGTTGCACAAGGGGAACCAGCACAGTGTGGAGCAGGTGGTTTTAAACTTGTGGCTGATCAGTGTATAGCCCTCTCTATCACAGGCGCCATGTGGTAGTGCGAGACCAGGAGAACCACAGGTATTTAAAATAAAGCAGTGGATTTTCTCCATGGAAAGCACTCAAGTGTTAATTGGACCCTGGAGACAACCGAACAGTGCAATGTCTGAAGACTTATCATTGTGCAGTGATCAAACATCAACTGATATCATGTAACTTCCTCATGAATCGGACTTAACAGAACAAGGTCAATCAAGGTTAATTCTGAAGCATCCGACCAACAGATCACAGATATTTACCTTCCTTGGGTAGAGTTTTTATTATAAATTTTAATCTTCACGGCTTATCAAACCCAGCTACGGGTCAGAATCTGACCCAGTGGCAGGTATTATATAGACTACACCGATTTCATTACCAGTTAAAAGCTCCTTATAGAGCATCTAAGTCATAAATACAAGCTAGCGAGCTAACAGGCAGGATTGTTTTACAGCAGGAGGGCTGAAGTTGGGTCGGGATGAGGGCGAAAGTTGATAACGATGGTGGAGACAGATGAGGGTGGGATGAAGGTGGGAGGTGTGGTGGAAGACAGAGAAGGATGCTTAGTGTGTGTGCACAGGAGTGTGTCGGGAGTGTGTAGAGGAGGACAAGGTAATAAAAGTGAACAAAGGGGAGTAATGAGGTTTGGCTTGAGTGCCGCAGTGATTAATACCACGCTGGGTTCAACCAGCGGTCACGCGGGTTCGGGTCAGGTAAACCGGGATACACGACCAAAGTCCAATACTTCTCTTTGAAACGCGTTTAAGTTTTTAAAATGTCCTCGATTCTTCCGATTCCGAGCCGGTTTGTCTTCCCTCCTCGCCCTCTAACTTTCCTCGTTCTTACTTATTTCATATATTAACGTCTTCACCTCACTTTATCCCCTAAATCTGCTCTTGATCCCGTTTCCTCTCCCTTCCCTCCGTTCCGTCCTCCTTTTTCCTCCCCTCGCTCGGCTTCAACACTCCCCCTTGTCCTTTCTCTTCCCTCACAGACACAGACCTCTTTCTCCTACCGCGTGTGTGCGTCTGCGGGCGCATGTGTGTCCAGACACAGCAGTGCCCTGTCCAACCTCAGCTGTTAAACATCTAGTTAATTACACGGCTGGACAAAGGGAGGGGAGATGAAGAGACGGAGGGAAGGGCTGCGGAGAGGAAGAAAGAGAGGACGATAGGAGCAGCTTGTTAACCCTGTTAGCGTTTTCTCACCGAAACCAACGTTACAAATGTGCAGCGAGGACGAGCAATGAACCCAGGTCCTAAATGTTCAAGTAGCTCTTTGATGATGGAGGGAACAGAGGGAGGGAAAAAAGGCATCTCCTTAATGAAATCCACGGGGGTGTGTGTGTGTGTAGGAGTGTGTGTGTGTGTGTGTTAACAGCTCCTCATTGTATTCATGATCCCTAATGAAATTGATTTTGGTCTCATCTGTTGAGAGGGGGTGCACGCATGCAAGCACGCACACACACACACACACACACACACACACACACACACACACACGCAAACACACACACCCCATCTCCTTTTGAACATGCAACTTGTTTCTTTCCTAATATTAAACCCATTTTTGCTAACCTTTGGTATTATATTGAATTTCCTTTTGGAAAAAGAATACCTGCTGTCAAAGTTATTCGCACAATGTGTGTATGTATGAACAGTTTTACTCCACAGTGTGGGGACACTGTTTACACAGTGACACTGTGGGGACCTACCTTCCTTTTGGGTACACAAGTCCTTATGTAAATCATTAAATGATAGGTCGACGACTTGGTTTAAGGTGTGTGTGTCTGTGTGTGTGTGTGTGTTTGTTTGTTTTTGTTTGTTTGCGTGTGTGTTTTTGTTACCTATTGGGGACATTTTTCTGGCATAAACACTGATGTCAGTACCAACAGTCCCCAAACGCCAGCCCTAATGCTGCAAAACCTGATTTCTGAGAGCCTAGCTAGCTTTTGGGGTAAAGTGTGAATTGTGGTTAGGTTATGATAGGGGGTTAGGCATAAATTGGTTTGGTCGGGGTTCAAACGCAACACGCCTTTGGAGGGTGCGGGCAAGGGAGAACTGTAGGTATAAGTAAAAAAAAAAAATTTTAGTCCAAGGGTTTGGTAAGGCTGTACCAATGAATGGAGGTCAGGGTAAAGTTCAAACAAGAATAGTGGCGCAAACCTGTGTGTGTTTATGTGTGAGAGAGGAAGAGAGGGAGACTGAACGGTGTCAATGTGAGTTGGCGAGGTGTGATTTATAAGGTAGTCATCTCAGTGAATGTGTATGTGAGTGCATGTGTCTGACCCTGACTGGAGGGCATCCAAAGTATCACAGCACACCTGCTGACTACACAGTCTACAGCTCTCTCTCTCTCTCTCTCTCTCTCTCTCTCTCTCTCTCTCTCTGTCTCTCTCTCTCACACACACACACACACACACACACACACACACACACACACACACACACACGCATATGGTTTGGTGGAGCCACATCAGCGAGACAGGTTACTCGGAGTGAAATTAATCATCGTTCTTTTGTCGCACCGCTGCTCTCACAACAGGAGGCCGGCCCCAGGTGACGCACACACATATGCACACACACAAATACACAGACACACACACACGCACACACACACACACACACACACACACACACACAAAGAGTGACAGGCAGACAGCTGGCCGGTGACAGCATGCCACTATAAAGCTGTTTCCCTAACAGCTAACAATAGTTGGCTCTGCTGAAGACACAGTGCCGAGGTGTGGTCAAGTCGATGTACAGTACACAGCGTCACCGTTTGGTTGGATAGACTTTTTTGAGTTTTTTTTGCAAAAATCCATATCCATTGGTCTTTTGATACCATCAATCCAATACCGATGTAGAGCAGAGCTGCTTTGTTCAGAGTTCAAACTGATCCCACATGGCTTTCAGTTGTGGTCAGATAAGAACGCTTTGAGGCTGATTAGACTTTCTGGAACACTCGCAAGAACTGAAACATTTGTTGCCGCTGCGTTAACAGTAGAGAAACAGAAAGATGACTTGCTGTTGTTGCTTCTAGACAGCACCCTGCAAAGTTTCAAAGAAGCCAAATCGGGGCACATCTTCAAAAAAAGCCATTTTTAAGCTCACTGCTCGTCTTTGCCTTTTTCATGATCTTTTGATGACATTTTCGTTTTTTGTGCACTTTCTCTCCATTTGTTTGACCTTTTGTTATCAGTCATCTGTGAAGCTTACCTAATACTTCCATAAATAAATAGGCAAAACAAAAAAAAAGTATTCCAGCACATTTTCTTTAACGTTTTTTCATAAATGTATATTCTTCTATTATTCTATTCAGTCGATTACTCACAGACAAGTGCATATAAATGAACAATACTGTAAATATGACACAATTAGCCTAGGGGCTGGATTCCATCTGCAAATTCAGAGTCTAACAGGAAATACAACGAGTGTTAGGACAACCACACAAGTTCTGAACAGGCCAATAGCTTCACCAGATTATCCAGAACACTTCTAGATTGCAATACAACACTGCATCCACTAACTTAAGGGCAGCAGCTCAAAGTTGAACCAAGAGTTGAGTCTTTAAATTGGGATGGATGAGTACAACAAACCGTTTGGGTAATCTTACATTCATCTTCCTTTCTCTTCAAATTGGATGATAATCATGCCATATATTAACTTGGGGAGTAAAATGTTATCATAAGCCAAAGGAATACATTGAAAAAACAAACAAACTATGAAGTAAGTCCCAAGTTGTAAAAACTAACTTTCATTGTAAGTATATCATTGTACATTATCTCTGTTGCTGTTGTTGTTTTGAGCAGCAATGAAGCCGTTTCACCTCCCGCTGCCTCCACTTGCCAGAATGTGACAAGAGAGGCTAAAGCAAGCAAGAGCAATTAGACACTCGCTCATTAAAAAAAATCCTCAAAAGTATCGACAGCGGCTTTGAATTACACGGATGTCACCGTCCTTCCCCTAGACCCCTCGGCCCCCTTTATTAGCGCTATTAGCACTGTTAGGATTTCTCAGGGAAACAGCAGGGGCGCCGGGAGCGTCAAAGTGCCGCTGCATCCCTTTGACTTACATCCCTGCTGGGGAATATGTGCTATAAAATGACACTTTATAACCAGAAGACACTCACAGAAGACATCTCTTTCTATTCAAGTCAGGAGCGCGCAGATAAGCACAGGCGCGGCTCAACTCCCTTCACCAGAGCTGCATCTGTACACCCCTCCTGTCAGATAGTGAGACATGGCACAGTACTTTTTTCTGCTGTCAGCCAGGCTGGGCTGGCATGGTTGCATTTGTGTATGTGTGTGTGTGTGTGTGTGTGTGTGTTTGCGGGTGCAAGGCCTCTTTAATCTTTCACAAGCGTGATGGACTTGAGTTTCCCCTCAGCGCTGCTCTCACAAGCCTTCTTCAAGCACACACACACACACACACACACACACACACACACACACACACACACACACACAGCGCCCCTGCCCTGCCTGCTGCTATCATAACTGCGAGTTGTATCCGGTCCCTGGGACGATAGCTTGCTTCGTTCTTCATTCTCTTTGTCGTCTTTGCTTCTTCGCTCTCCATCTCTTTCATCTTCTATTCTGCCCCTCTTGTTAACTTCATCTCTACATCTCTCTCATAATTCTCTCGCACTTCTTGCTCCATCTCATCCGCCCTTCTTCCCTCTTTCATCCTCTCACATCCATCTCTCTGCTCCCTGTTCCTTGCACTGCAACCAGACCTAGTTATGCTAAAAAAGGGTCTCTGTCATTCTCAAGTCATTTAGCCAGAGTCTTATCTCCTTTAAAACAAGTAAAGGCCAATGGGGGTCCATAAAAGAGCCCTTAATTCACTGCTGTCTCACTCATTTCAGTAACAAGTGTAACTGTCACGAAACAAGGCGGAATAATGCAGATCACTCGGCTGGTGTCAAGAAATGACAACTCATTAATTCACCGTCTTGAAATGAATTGATTTGCGCTGAGATGGAGTGGAATCGTCTCTGCCCGTCGGCAGTTAAAGATTAGATTAAATGACTTGTTCAGGTGGGTTTTGTGAGGCTCCCCTTCGCTCCCACCGTGCCATGTGACACCTAGGAGTGCTTCTGACATAACTAGGTCTGGATGTGTGCTAAAACAGCAGCGCCACACTTTTTCCCTGAGGCTGCTCCTGCGGGCCGAGGCCAATAGGAAGCTAATGACATCCACAAACTTATACAGAGTGGTGCTGTCACTAGTTTGAAACCTAGGATGCACTGGTTATATATATATATATATATATATATATATATATATATATATATATATATATATATATATATATATATATATATATATACGGCTATGTTTTTATCTAAATTCTGTTTTTACCAATGGCAAATGGCACCATGATATATATAATAAACAGAGAAATAACCATAACCAAGAGCTTGCAGCTTTCTGGCCACTTCCAGGCCTCACATTCTACCCGCTGAAGTGGTCATGAGTAGAAAAGGTGCAATCGATATATATATAAATGTATGTATATACTGTATGTATATATGCCGTGTGAAGTCGGTGTCCTTCACTTTGAGGACAGACTTTTAATGGTAACAGCTGAGATGCTGATGAAAAGTGAAACCGCAATGTTTTATTTCCAAGTAAGTGGCCGAAAGTGATGTGCGTGACTGGTTGGGGTTTTGACCCAAAAAAGAAGGATCACTAACAACTTTTCGTTGACGAATATGACCGACAACTCGTTTATTTTTTTGTATTTTTTTTTGTGTCCGTCCCATAATTACCTCCTCCTCCGAGGTTATGTTTTCACCTGTGCCCATCCGTAGGTCGGCTGGTTGGTTTGTCAGCCAACAGTGAGGTAGGTTTACACAATAACCTGCTGTCAGTTACACAACAAACTACTGTGAGGATTATGATGAAACTTGGACAAAGGAAGGGTCTCTGCAGGGGGAGACCACTTTAACCTTAACCTTAACCAGATACATGGGATAGCACTGTGAAACTGGTATCAATTTCTCAAGGAATACAGCATGACTACTGCAGTACTGGGGTGGCTATAGTCGCTGACAGCCTACATCCAGGTTGAAAGCTCCAGTAAAAGTTAGTTTTCAGAAGTGTTGTGTCAAGCTGTCTGTTGATATACACGCCATGTGGCGCTCCTTCTATTATGGAACCACTCTACTGTAGAGCACCTATAGTGTAGAGGCAATAATAACGTACTGTAGCAGTAATGTCATTATTGCCGCTGCAGTGGAACAAGAGCTCTTGTGGCTCAGAAGCGTTGCTTTCGCTTCAAATCATTTGACTTTTTAAAATACGGACTTTTCCAAGGCTTATAAGTCAAGCCATTAGGGAAGTTTATTAAATTCCTTCTAATGAAATAATTGGTTTCAAGATGAGTTCTGATTGTATATAAGCCTATGAAAAAAATGACCACACTTCTCACATGATTTATTACCTCGGTAGAGAGTTTCTTATCCAGTTTACTGACCCAACTAAGAGTTTCAAGGCTCCTTCAATACAGCATGATGTTAATTTTGTAAATAAATACTTATAATTTTGAAAATTAATCGGGGTATGCTTTAGGCTGTGGCTGTAGTTTCGATTTCAGATCCAATCAGGATGGCCTCCCCAGCTCACCCAATGTCCAAAGCAAAGTCTGCCCACAAAAACTTGTGATGACACTGGCTGTGATGCGAGCTCGAGGCTTCCGAGCGATAGTCCTTAATCCGACAAGTGACGTCACAGCAGGTTAACGCCCGGTTTGAAATCAGTAGCAGAAAACTAATTTGACAACAACCGTCAAGCTTGAAACGCTTCTGTCAGACACAAACAGACAGTGCCCCACCAGCAGAAGTAGTAGTATTAATACGGTAGGTGTCACACTAGATGTTGATAGCCTCTGTCAGATTCCCTGTACTGTGGAGGCTGCATCGTCCCGACGAACAGATCCTCTGAAAAATTCAGCGACATCCTTTTGTTTCTGCGTGTTTGGGGAAGCCCTGTTTAACAAGCGAGGCAGAGGATTTCAAGGTGAAGAGAAGAACTTGGTGGATGTTGAGAGAGAAGGGGATCAGAGCATTTCTGCACCCAAATATAACCGCTGGCCCTGAGCTATTGTTTTCACACTCCCACCATAACGGTTCTATCTTGACAGCTCTGAGATGACGACAAGTGAGGACAAATCTTCATCTCTCTGGCCCCTGTCGATGATATGCGTGCGCTTGTTTCGGAGCGTGAGAGTGCGTGTGTGTGTATTTGCATCTGCGCAGCGTTTCACTTCCCTCGCTGTATCTGATTTGGCGCCCGCCACCTCTCGCTCACTCGCTCGCTCCTCAGAGCTTTGGAGAAAACAATTGCATTTCTCTTTTGTTTTTCTCTCCCTCTCTCCATCCATCTGTCCCTCTCTCATCCCTGCTCTCTCCTCAACTTGTCACACTCGCTCTCTTTTGCATTTTTTTTTTTTTCCCCCCCTTGATGTACCAGCTCAGCTGACACACATGAGCAGCCAAGCAGAACACACTCGTGTACAGTGGCGGCCTAGCAGCCTGTGTAGGTGTGAGTGTACGTGTTTGTGTGTGTGTGTGTGTGTGTGTGCGTGCCCTGCAGTGAGTAGTGAAACTACTGCTAAACTAGCTCAATTTGTCAAGAGCAGAGAGGTGTGGGCCTCGAGGACCGCTGTACCGCTGTCTTCAAGGTAAACAGAGGAGAATGGGTTTAAAAGAAAAGAAAAGAAAAATAATTTCAAGGATGAAAATTCCAAGAGACGCTACACACAAACTCTGTATGTACACACACACACACACATACACACGCTCCTTTGGATCAGCCTGAGTGGAGCATACACCAGGAGGAAAGGATACTTCATCACTGCCACTCCTTCAGTTGCGTATGTGTGTGTGAGTGTTGACTTTGACAAAGAGCGGTCAAGACCTCGATGTTGACTGAGCATTTTACGCGTGCGTCCGCGTGATGCCGGCGTAAACAAGAGCCTGCCCCACCTCGAGGAGGCGACGACTCATTATTAAAGGGGCGGTGCGCGTAAATTATCAGCCGCTGGCCCGGGTGGACCGAATAAAGAGAAGAGTGTCGCGGTGCGGTCACGGGGGCGAACGTCGACCGAAAAGCAATGATAAATGCCTCTCTCTTTCTTTTTTCTCCGCGCTGTCCTCCGCTGGCCTGTTGCCACGGCGATTAACTCTGGGATGCAGAGAGAGAGAGAGAGAGAGAGAGAGAGAGTGGGAGAGAGAGCAATGAGAGTGACACAGTTTGGACAGCCTTGCTTCAAAGGCCACAAGCTTATCACAGCTGCGCACACACACACACACACGCAAAATAAAATGTGAATCCAGACACTGCCACACCCAAAGTTATAAGCGAGCCTCAGGATCGTGTGTGTTTGTGTTCGCAGTTTATCTTTTAGTTTAGTATTTGTTGTACTCGGGTTTGTTTGAGAGCTGATTGTACATTAAGGAAAAGCAATTAAAAAGATAAAAGAGGCGTGAATTATTAATTTGTGCTGGTAAGATAGTAAAGGAAAAGCAAAGTTTCCCTCACAGGAGCTTGAAGCTTTCCCTCCAACCTCCCATTCTACCCTCCTTCCTCCTCCTCCTCCTCCTCCCTCCTTCCTCCTCCCTCCTCGTTGAGTTACTGACTCATCAAACTCCCCTCAGCCGGCCTTCAATGAGATTAAAAGCTACTGAAAACCATCTGTGACACGCGGATCACCGGCGATCACTTGTGCTGTCATCGGGAGAATTGGCCTAATGAGACTTTAGTGACCAACAGACAAAACCGTTCTACGCAGAGATTCACAGACAGACATTCTGCTTTATTCTAGCTTTTTTTTTTTTTACTTCAGGTCCTGCAGGAAACATCAGGGCTCCTTAATCATTCCAGCAGGAGATCTGCCATTTATTAAACACTTGCTGTACATGAGACAGTTGGAACATAGCTTCCAGGCATTAACATATGGAAGAGGCCACCTGGGGAGGACATAGAAAAGGTCGGAGATTGCCTTTGTCTAGAAATGTACTGTAGAGCAGTATATTTGGTGCTGACTAAAACTGGGAAAAAAAAATATATCTCAAACTTCTGATGACTACTTTAATGGCCCAGCAATAACTGTATTTTACATGTAAGCATTTTACAATAGTTTGCTTTGTGCAGCACCTAGGTTAAAAAAACACATTAAAGGATTCAAACAAAAAAAAAAGACAAGACCGTAGTTTGGCGTGGATTACTCAGCTAACTATGCTAAGCTAGCACGTAGCTAAAATAACATCCTGTGTGGCTTCTGACCAACTAGCAAACGCATGGCTAACTTCGTTCCACACGAAGATGACAGAAGGTTAATCTAGGGATTCAAGAGAAGGTCATAAATTGAAGGCTAACATAGCTAACATGCTATGTTTAAGCTAGCTCCTCTCTGCGACATGATTTCATCGTGTCTGTCTCTCCCGTTCCTGTGCTTTCCCTCCCTCCTCGCTCCCCTACTTTCCCTGGGAACGGAGAGAGCAGCGGACAGTCAGATTAATGAGCGCGGCCTCCAACACACTCCGTCTTCCTCTCCATGTCTACCTGCTCCTGTGTGTGAGAGAGACTCGCCGGGGATGAGACACGCCGGCGGGGCTCTGGCAGCGGAAAGCAGCACTTGTATTTTTGGACCGTCTGCTCTCCCGCCGCGCCGTCATTCATCCCAACGTTTGCATATTTGTCGCAGCGTGTTGACACAGAAAGTAAGTCACTTCCTTTCGGCGAACAGGCAGAAAAAAAAAAAATGCCGGACCGGGAGAGAGGAGCCTCAGATTAGCACAGGTGGTGAATAACAATGAGTGTGCATGTAGATGCTGATACATGCACGCCTTTCCTATGTCTGTGCATCTGGCTGCACTCCTGTCTGCCTGTGTGTGTGTGTGTGTGTGTGTGTGTGTGTGTGTCTGTCGCCCTACTCGGATGTGTAATTACAAAGGAGAGATGATAAGCCACTTTTTTCTTTTCTTTTTTTCTTCCTCTCCTGTGGGAGCTCACAGCTAATTATAGAGCCAGCGGAGCTTCAAATTGCCATTTAAAACAGCCATACGGTGGGAGACAATAACACACTCCCCTGGTGGTGTCACCACTGTGTAGCGAGCGTGTCTGCGCGGAGGTATCGCAGTAGAAGAGAAAGCAATAGAGGCAGCAAAAGAAAAAGAAGTAGCCCGCGGCGCTGTTAGCCAAGAAAAAAAAAAAAAAAAAAAAAAGACTGATTCCCTCAACGAGAAGCCATATTTTAGCCGCTAAAATGTCTGTGAATTTTACAGTGTGTAGACAGCTGTGGGGGCCGATTACAGGAGTGGATTCGGGGGCGGTGCGGGAGGTTAACGGGCGGGGTGACGCTTTGAATCACAATCATTTGATAGGTCACGTTCTTTCCAGAAACGATATTGTTTAGCTTCAGCCGGTTAACGCCGTCAAAGGGCCCGGACCAAACTGCAGAGCGATTCCCGCTCTTAACCGAGCTGAACTCTGCCAAAAGAAACTCTCAGTCACCCCGCCGAGAGAGAGAGAGAGAGAGACAGAGAGGGTCTGAATCCACAGAAACAAATTTTCTACCTTTTGGGCAAGATGGAAATGACAGAGAGAGAAAAAGAGAGAGAAAGGAGAGGGAAGGGAAGGGAAGGGAAGGGGGAGAAGAAAGGATGCTGAGGGTTGGAGGTAGGATGAGAGGCAGAGATGGAGGGAGAGATAAGAGAGGATAAACAGAATGAGAGAGTGAGGAAGGCTAGAGAAAGGACAAGGAGGGATTTTGTGGTCTGCGGTGGAATGTGCTCTGAGGAGAACGAGCGCTGCCAACACACACACACACACACACGCTCAATAGAAACAATCTTTCTCTGCCTCTGGTCATCTTTAACTCACACAGGAACACCACCACTCTCTCTTTCTCTCTCTCTCTCTCTCTCTCTCTCACACACACACACACTTCAACCACACAAAAATAAAGAGACCTTGCAATAATACACACATTCCTTATAAGCCATGGCGTTACTCGCGCGCGCCTCTTGACATACGCACGAGCTGAACTTTGATCCCACATATGCACACACACACGCACACACACACACACACACACGCGCACACACACACACACACACACACACACACACACACACACACACACACACACAGATGGATAAAATGGCTTCAGGAGGATAAGATGAGAAACCAACACTAATGACTCATCATTCAATTTATGTTCATTACGAAAACTCTTAGATGTCTGTGTGTGTGTGTGTGTGTGTGTGTAATGGGAGAGGAGACGTGGAAGCTGTGTGTACATGGGATCAGGGCTCACTGCAGACATGTGTGCGTACTGTATGTGTGTGTGCGCGCACTCTTTATTGGTGTGTTTCCTGATAACACTCCCTCGGGTTTACATGGGCCGTAACTCATGTGTCAATTAATTACCAGCGTGTGTGTGTGTGTGTGTGTGTGTGTGTGTGTGTGTGTGAGAGAGTAAGAGAGAGATAGAGTTACAGTCCATCAGTGTAATGAGTGTAAGAGGAGCTGTAACCAGACACGGCTCCTATCTGTAACTAACACCAGGTTAGATACAGTCAGATATCAGTGGCAGTCGTGTTGGGTCTGCAGCCTCACTGCAAGTGCCTCACGGAAGTTCAACTCCACAGCGAAGGGAGACTAAATTTAACAGTCTGTTACAAGAGAAAGCCTTACTCGAATCACACACTGAATTATATTTCCTCCACTGAAGTGTGTCACAAGTTTTAAGCAATTTCCGACAAGATGAGATGTACTTTTTTATGCAAATGTGCTCCGGAGAACTGGACGAGATTTTTTGGCATTTTCACACAGCACTTTTCATGCCCAAACCGAAAATATAAATAAAGCTGGCAGATGGAAACCAGTCGTCTAATATCTAGGCTATTTCGTTCTTCAGTTCATGAGCTAGTACACTAACGCTTCCAGTTCGTTTGGGACAAGAGACGTAGTGAGCAGAGATCACCATGGTCGAACGGACAATAACGTCACCAGCTAAACAAAATCAAACTCGATTAAACACGATTAAAGGTCCTGTGCTGCAGAGAATGAGTCTTTTTTTTTATTACAAAGCAGGTCGAGGTGCTTTATAAACACAGGCAGAGCTGATACGGAAAACACGGTGGGCAGTGCCTGCTCAGGCCTGTGACAGCTGACCAATCAGAGCACACTCGCTTTTTCAAGAGGACGGCCTCAAAGAGACAGGCACTTAAAAATTTGCAGTCAACCAGATAGTGAATAGAGGTGCTGCTGCAATTGAAAGAATGAGAAAAACAATGTTTTTCTTTTTTCAAATGTTTCAGTAGACACTTAAAATAAGTAAGTATAAGTGGTTAAGCCTACAGGCCATGTATAGTAGTGCTAGCAGCTATGTGACATCACTTAGTCACAGAGCTAAATGCTAATGTCATCATGCTAAAGTTCTCATAATGATAATGCTAGCATGCTGTGGTTTATCAAGTTACATTTTTACTTTGTTCATCATCGTAGCTTGCTAACACTTGAAAATTAGCACTAACACAAAGTGCAGGTGAGGCTCTTGGCAGTGTCCTTAGTTGTGCAAGTATTTGGTGATATTATTGAACCATCAGGTTTCTGCTCTAGCAAGATAATTATCATTGGCATGGATAGCAGTAGCATGGATATTAGCTTGGATAGCTATCAAATAGGTGTCAAGAGATTTCATTCAAACCTGACGATCAACATCACGGTGGCACTACAGAAGATCAGGTCATCACCGAATCACCAAGACTATTTCCTCTGGTGACCATGAATGTCTGCCAACTGTATTTGATAGATGTTTGGATCAGTAAATATGGACTGATGTGGTGGACCTTCAAACCGACAGTCTGGTATTTCTACCAATGGAGCCGTGCTGCTAGCGTGGCTAGAATGAACCACAAGACCCCAAGGATCCGACCCACCAAAATCTTAATCAGGTGGTGAGCTGCTAGCACTGGTTTCACAGGCTTCACATGTGGTACTTTTTCGCTCCCAGAACACAAGCCGGCGTCACCACACACATGAAGAAAGAGCTTCTCCCATGACCGGTAATCTCGTTACCGTGCCGGGCAGAGACATGCACTCGCACTCACACACACACACACACACACACACACATACACACACACACACAATACAGCCCACTGACCTTTTCTACCTCCCACCCAAGTACTTCAAGGGTTCCACTTGTGCTATTAAATTCACGACCAGCTCCATACAGTCTCTGACTCTATCTGATACAATGTGTAAAGGTTTTACAGTGTCAGGCAACAAATGGGACACCAGCCACAACAAAGGGATCCGGAGTGTAAACCGTACTAAATCCAAACCACCCTTCTTTACGAGTGCAGAATGGTGTTTACCAACCTTTAACAACTTTTTTCTTCTGAGATGATAAAAATCTTTTATGATGTGAATTCATTGTGGACATTACAATGAATAGCTTCAAACTGGAGCAGGTTATTGGAGGATGGATTTGTTTAAGGGCCAAATATAAATCAATGCTTTTGTGCAAATGTAATTGATTTTTGTTTACGCCGCTGCCTTACGTCTGAGGTGCACACAACACTTTACTTACCTTTTTTATTTACCATGGCATCATGGCAGATAATGCCCAGCTGTAAACCGGAGCTCCTGCAGGCAGACGCCACATGACTGGAGGCTATAAGAGGCTTCACCCTTCCCATTGTTGCTGCAACTGTATTTATGGATATAGGGTTTTTACTTCTATACACTGCTCAGTTCACAGCTGCTGCTAAAGCCAAAGCTTTGCATTCCATATACACAGCCACCCACCTAGCTGGAGCACACCAGTTACAAAACCAAACACACCCCCAGGAGCAGATTTGAACGGGATTCCAAACATAAGCAAATGCAGGTTCTTAATTTTTTCTTTATATATATATATATATATATATATATATATATATATATATATATTCAGCCCCTTTTCCAGCAAATTTCTCCTTTCTGTAATAACTTTTTCTTCCTCCTTTTCTCTTCCCTGATGAAGACCTGTCATTCCGCTCATTATCTTCCCATCTCTTATTTTCCTGTCTTTCAATACTTGTGTGTCTACTTAAAATGGAAAAGTGTAGAAGAGGTCATGATGGACAGAAGGAGGCACTGAGGAGAGACAAGGCAGTGTGAGGTGTGTGTGTGACCATGAGGCCGTGTGCTTATCCACTGCCGATCACTCAGTCAGCGGGGTATATTTCTATCGACCGATCGTAGAGGTGGTGACAGCACCCATTTGATCCTCCGTTATGGACTAATGAGATCTGGATGAATAACTGGATGACGGATGCAACAAAGGAATTACGTAGGGAGCGGTGATTAAAGGGCCATTCCAGCAAATAATTGAACAATTGAATCAATGAGTCAATAAGTGTTTGGTCACATGGCGTTCAGTCTACAGTACATACAGCATGACTGATTGACTACCAGACATTGTCAGCTTGTATTATCTACTGCACATTCCACATACTGCATACAGCTCTACAGTATGCTATGGTCACCTGCCTCAGCGCCGTTAAATTTGTCCGTAAATCCATTTACGAGCCCCGCAATCCCAGTAAACACTGCAACAGTCAGACTGTTAACGAGCTCCAAAGTGATGTTTTCATAGAAAAAGAAATTATGGCTGAACCCTATGAAAACATTTAACAGTAACATCTGCACGGAAGACTACACTTTTTACAACAACACTGGAACGAGGTGATTTTGCTTTTATTCAATTTATTGTCGCATGGTGCAGGGTGAAGCAGTGTTTTCTATAAGAAGAAAGACAGGGGTTAGGTGAGGGGAAAAGAAACAGCATGAGTGGTTTTATAGGAAGGTATGAAAATGATAAAGAGAATAAATGCAGGGAAGAACTTTTTTTTTTTTTTTTTTTTTGGGCGCTGTTTTTGATATTCTCCTCAGGCTGCTCCGTGACGCTCCCAAACCTTCCCACCAGCTCCACCCTGACAGAGCCAGGGTTCTGTCTCAGGTCCTGCCCGCTGACGGAGCACTATCCCGGGGCTGATCTCCTGTCACTCCCCCCCCCCTGAAAAAAAACCCCAACTCCTTCGCAGCTCTGGGGTTGTGAATAAAAAGACAGGAGCTCGAATGTTGGCTGTTGCAGAAGTGACAGTGTCATCATTTGAATGTGACCTCAGGGGCCCAGCAGGCTGTAGGAGTGAGCTTGAGTGTGTCGGGGAGAGAAACTGTCAGCTTAAAATGTGGAGTTTTGTCAATAGTCATGTTGCGTTTGTGGGAGTGTGTGTGCATGTTCGGGATGACAAGTTCCCTTATCACCGTGTAAACCTTAGCCAGGCATAAATATGGTGCCTTTCCAGTGATTCTGACAGGTTTAACCTCAGCTTGAACCAGGAGGAAAACTTAAAACATGTCCTATCCATTTATCAACGGAAGCCTTCTCGCATACTCATCCCACTGCAACATATATATTTTGCATCCTTTTAATCACTGCGATGTACTTAAGCCATCAAATCATTTTTATTTATGTTGCCCCAAATCACAATCACATTCCTCAGCGGGCTTCAGTGCTCTGTTCAGTCTCTTGTTGCCTGAAAAATCTCCACCCGATCATCAACCGTCTGTATAAGCTCTGGCCCATTGTTACCTCATGACATAGTTATTACGAACCCTCCCCGCTTTCTACCGGCTGAGCTTGGTGCTTTGTTGTGGGGACAATAGCCTTGATGTCAAATATCAGTTCTTTACATGCATAACTTTAAGAAAAAGTAGAATGGCACTCAGTAGAGCACGTACTTCCACCGAGACCAAACACTTTAATTCAATCAAACCTAGACCAAAATCAAACTTGATAGCCTTGTATCAATCGTAATTTTAAACCACCTAAAAAGTGACTAGACATAAGCTCAACAGATCTAGGATCTGCATCAGTTGTACACATAGATAATACACCAGACCTTTTTTTCATTAATTCCAAACAAATGACCGACCAACCGACCAACCAACCAACCAACAAATCGACCAACCAACCAACCAACCAACAAATCAATCAACCGACTGACCAACCAACCTACCAACCGAAGAATCAACCAACCAACCAATCAAAGAACAAACGACCAAATCAACCACCCAACCCACAAACCAACCAACTTTAAGATTTGAACCATTCCAAGTAAGATATCTAAATATCCTCTCGACAGCCTACCATACCACATAGTGTCTTCACAAAGGATCACAGGGGAAAACAACGTGTTTGTTAAACTGTGTATGTGTGATTGCAGAGAGTATGTGTGATTATATGCCAGTCTCAGCTAAACTGTGTGTGCGCAGTAAGCTTGAGAGGAATGTGGGCATGTGTTGATTCCCTGGTTGCTGTGGGTGGGCCTCGGTGAGCGCTGTGCCAGGCAGTAAAAGACACCAATCCTGCTCTGAGTGCCCTAATCCCACCATCCTTCCTTCATTTCTTTTTCAACACGTCCTTCATTTTTTCTGACTCTCCTTTCGTCTGTTCGCTTGAAAGATTTTCCCCTCTTTTTTTTTGCCTTGGCAGACCACAAGGCTACAGAGAAAAAGAACGAAAAAGAAGGAACAGGAAAAAAGGGAAAAGAGAAATACAGCAAATTCGGAGTGTGCAGACGCGGGACGCTTTGCCCTCCAGAGACAGGAAGTTCAGCGTCAGAGGAGATGAATGGAGAGACAGAGGGAGGGCAGAAGACAGAGCGAGGAGCGATGGAAACGGCCCAGTGGAAACCATGATGTCATGATTAGTGAGGTGCGACCATCCTGCAGTCACATTGGCACCACATGGACGCCACGAAAAGCACACACACACACACACACACACACACACCAAAACACACACACAATCTCTCTGTGTCTGACTCTAACTGATCACAGCTGCTGCGAGAAACAATGTGGCCATTGTCGCTCTTAACCTCCATCGTGTGCATGCAAACACACACACACACATACACACACAACCATACGCACAGCAGATCACTATTTAAACATTCTGATGCTTCGACTCCTGTCGAAGTGTGACTTTAGTTGACAAAATCATTTGAGCTTGCAGTAAGGGAAAAAAAAATCTGGAAAAGTGCAGACGTCTTATTTTTATCCACATCATTATATTTTCAACACTAATCCTTCACTTGGGCCATAACATGGGCTCATCCACGACCGCACTGTGAATCTACCTAACAGCAACAGGACATAATGCTGCCGTGACCTGGCTGAATGTCGAACTGTGTGTTCGAGAAATGAAATCTGCGAGTGAAAGTGTTGCATATTTAAGAGCAAAATACTTAACTGTCTGATCTCAGCATGCATAAATCCTCCTGGATCTGACTCTGTGTCTGCGAATGATTAAATAACAGCCTGAGTAAAGTTTTCTGTTTCTTTTTCTTTCTATTAATAGGAAACTTGCACACATACACACACACACACACACACACACACGCTCGGTGATTAAAACCAAAACTGGCAGCTCTGAATGAGGTTGTTTCTCAGCCTCGCGGGACCCCCGAGAGAAGGGGAAACAAGCTAACTGGGTGGGAAGACTAAAACTCGAGCTAACAGGCTGATGCTTGTAACTGAAGGAAGACAAGTTGGCTTATTAAAGATCAATTAAGGAGCGACAGAGCTGACGGAGCGATACATAGACAGACAAAACGAAAAACAATCTCCTATTTTTCCATATGTGTGTGTGTGTCCCACAGAAATATGTCTCAGTGCAATGGGTCAACAAACATTCTGCACTGGAAATAGGAACAGGGGGATGGAGGAAAGGAAGGAAGAAAGAAACTGATGCAATCTGCTTTGACAAAAAACACAGGAGAACGCTGAAGATGCTGACTTCTCGATGCAACTTCTATCAGTTTGACTGCGGACCGTGCGCATGTGCAATTGCAGCAACTGTCATGCAACATGATCTGGAAAAGCGTTAATGGGAATGATCTTTTCATGCGGTCAAGGTACCCATTTTGCAACAAGTCCTTTCAAATTAAAACACAACAAACACAACAATATATTGTTCGTCATCGCCCTCCAGGACCTCTCATACAAGTGTTTTCTGATGTGACATCCCTATCAACAGGAGGATTTAATTTTCTGTCCCTTTCAAAACCATGACAAAAAATACATAATTAACTTAGGAAAAAAAACAATTAGGTGACCTTCCTTATCAACGTTAATATGATAACTACTGGTTACAGATGGGGAACGATCGTGGTGAAAGGGAAACAACAATGGCTGCAAATAAAGGTTTCTGTAGTCAAAGTCCAACATTTTATCGACCCACTCAATCCCCCTTAAACTCCTCCCTCTGTAGACTTAGTCACCTTGTGATAATATTACATTGTTTTCACAATTTTTGTCCTTTACAATTTACCACTTACAGACCGTTGGCAAATTAAACACACCAACATAAAGTATCTTAGAAAGCACCTACACATGGCACCAGAACAGCTCCTTGGCGCTGATTCTATAGTGAGTCCTTGAAAGTCTACTCGAGGGATGGACACCAGTCTTCCAAAGGTATTCCCTCATTTGTGTTTCTGATGATCATTTGGGTTGAGATGTGGTGCTGCGAAGGCCTTATAATATGAAATCATTGTCACACTCATAACATCCAGTGACCCCTCGTGCCCTCTGGGTGGAGGCATGTTCATCCTGGAAGATACCACCCCGGTGAAGATAGAAACGTTTCTAATAAGCTAAAGGTGATCTCAGAACAACGGCCAGAAAAATGACCTCCACAGCATAGCAGAGCCTCCGTTTGTAATGTTCCTCCACTCATTTAATCAGGTTCTTCCCGTCTGTATCTGCACCTCTGATGGTCCGGTCACAATATCGAATCCGATCCTTGCAAAACCCTGACATCACTCTGCCCCACCCTCCTTACAGATCCATGCCCCCTCAACCCATTGTTACAGTATGTCAGGAGTAAGGATTGCGTGGGCGTCCTGCAGAGATAGATGCATTCACATATTTCGACATCTGGCTCCAACATCTTGAACGCTCCTCGGATGTATTTACGCTTAGTGACAAAGTAAATAGGGTCGTTGTCACTGGAGGGTAAACACATGTTGTTTGAGGGCATTTATTGAAAGGAATGATGCTATTTGTTTTACATGCTTCCATCCCACAGCACGTTATGAAAATGTCTGTGTATGCCGAAACCCAAACAACTGTAGTATAGGGACGTTTGACGTCAGTCACAGTCGGGGATGCTGAGATGTCACTCTTTAAAGTGATGTCTTTGTTAATGGTGCGCGATGTTCATGTTTTTCGCATTAATCTAAATGCCCAGAATAAATGATATCTATGAGTTATTTACAACCATTTGAGAATGTTTTGCACGGCGGCAAACTTCCAACACCGACATCAACAGCCGCATCAACTGCAGTCAGCCACAGCAAGGAGATAAAAGGGAATAGCAATTCCCCAGACTCCCTTATAAAATTGCTCCATTTTTGTGAGTTGTTGAATCAGGAGCAAATTCCCAAACTTTGTGAAAAGCTGCTTATGACAAATTCTGGGCCTTCTCGAAATTCGGCGCATGTGACACATTAAGTTCTGTCTTCCTTTGTGTAAAAAAAACGTTATTTTGTGGGGAAGAGTGGGGTCAGAACAAAAACGGTCCGTCATGTCAAGACGCCCCCGTGCCTTCGTGATTAGTTCGCCGAAGACGCAACTGAGGGTTTTTACAATGCCTAATTTTAGGTCAGCACTCCCAGTCCCTGGGTCCATTCTGTCGGACAGAAAGCCATGCAGACAGACCTGCGCCGTAATACATTTTGTTAAAAGCATCCGTTCTCAAAGAATTAAATAAAAGCAGCGCAGGGAGCTGCGCCGCATTTGCATCACATTTGCTGTCCTGTTAAAAAGCGTGTTCGTGTTTCTAATGTGCATTGTCAGTGGGCACCTCCTCAAATGTTTGTACAAATGCCCATTTTTAGCAGTTAATGACTCCTTTGTCTTTTTTTTTTCCAAAGTAGTTAACTCATGCGACTGCTTTTTATTTTAGCTGCAAATGCAAAATGAGGAATTTGATTGAATTAGCATCACATTTGCCTCTCATTAAAACTGCTAATGTTGCCATTTCATCCCCCTGAAATGACCCTATTTTAATAAAGCTAAGCCCTGCATCCATTAGAAGCTACTTAGCTTGACGCGCACGGCGGAGTTATTATAAAGATGGATGTCGGCCTAAAAAGACAGGTAAACTGAAAGGTGTGTAAACAGATCGCGGATCTCCGGTGCCCCTCACAACGGCGCGCTCATTAAGACGGCGAACAGAGACAACAGAGCGGAAAACTGGACCGACAACAGGCAACCTGAGGAAAACAAGCTGCCTCGCAATTACTGCCGATAAAAATAAACTCAGTAAAAGAGCCGAGTCCTTTTAAAAGTTACGAGCACCTGCGATTAGAATAATCAGCGTGCACTTCTTGTGAGGAGTGAGGGGAAACGGGAGGGGGAAAGCCAGGCAGCCGTCCGTATGGCTTTTTTAACATGTTGCTCTGTAATGAATGCAATTTCGTTTCTGTCACAGTCCGTGTCGGCGCTGCGTGGCGTCGCAGCGTCATGCCAAACGCAAGCACCCGGTGAATTAATGCGAACTCGGAGGGATGAGGGGGAGAGACGGTCTTTGTGTTTTTTTCCATTATTCTGAAGATGAAAAAGCCGCGGCGGAGAGCGAGCCGTCCGGGCACTGCTGGCACTCCTCACAGGAACACGCTCATTAATACAGGAAGCTTGGAAGAGCTGAAACCTCCTGCTACTTCCTGCTCACAAACAGGAGAATCAGCCGAACACCTGCTTCATATTCTCCTCAGAGTAATGAGAAACCGGCACACACCCACAGACACAGACACACACACACACGCTGCACACGCGCGCACAAGCACACACACACACACACGCACGTGCAAGCTCACTCAACTTTGAACACTCTCTCCGTATCTCTCTCTGGTCATTCGATTCAATCAGCGTGCTGAGAGAGACGGATGAGATCAGAGCTTTGACCTCTACTCATGAGCGGTCGTCTCACAAACACACGCACGCGCGCGCACGCACACACTCGAAGACAAGGAGCCTATTTGAGGAAATGACATCATCATCAGCCGCGGTGTCACCGGGGGTCAAGGCTGGCTGGAAACCCGTCCCATCCCAGCGGAGATTACCCCGGAGAATGGTTATTACACATCTTATGAGGGATTGCTACGATGAGGGTGACTACGGATACACCCCTCAGCCGGCTCCCCCCCCCCACCCTTCCTCCCACACCTGAGCTGGATTGATAGCACGGCCCATTACTGATAGATGGATGGAGCAGATTATAGGACGCTCCATTAGTGTCACTTCATATAGGTGGGCGAGGTGTGCGCGTCTGCGGCGGGGAGACGGCGGCACAGGAGGAGGGGGGAAAGGCGTCTGGGACAACCTGGCACTCGTCGCTGATTGCGGCGGTGTCAGTGTGGGACTTAGAGGTTATCTACTGTGGAATTTATTGGATGGAGAGCAATCAGAACGAGGGATCGAGTCTGATTGTTAATGCATAAAGACAATCTCTAGGTCTTGACATGCCGTACCTCGAACTGAACGCCTCTTGTTGAAACGTGACATATGGTCGCGCGTCTTATTATATCAAAGCTTGTAGAGAGAGTCTGTCGCCATCAAATTAAAGATGCATACAGACGTGTTCCAGCAGTATAGAACAAAGAACACTGGGAGTGAGCAGGCGATGTTACGGAGAAACACCGCAGCAAAGGATGGAGCAGCAGATTTATCTTTTTTCTTACAGGGTGTGCTGTGATTGACTGGTAAGATCTCGCTAGACTAGACTAGACTTTATGCACGCCATCCACCCTGTCAAGACACTTAACTGAAAAACTATGCCAACCTCATTGTTGTGTTTGCTTGATTTCCCCTTGCCCCCAACAAACCCTAACCCTAACCGTGAAAGGCTGTTCCTAGAGCCAGTGTTTGGTGTGTCCATCCTGGTCTGCCGTAGAAACATGGTGATGCAACAACTCCAAGGAATTGAACCCGTTCTCTCTGTAAATATAAAACTCATTCAAAGGGAACAAAAACACTACAATTCTTACTTTCTTACTTTCTACGCTCACGATAAATAAGTATGTGCAGCGTGTCATAGTCCATTTCTAAATCTGACACACTGGACCTGTAAGACATGTATTCACTAGAAACACATGTTATATATTGTAGAGACTGTAAAACCTTGACTGCCATTGCTTTGGGTAATCTACATAGATAAAACCTACATCATGTCTCTGGTGTCCCTACAGAGGGATGAACATCCAGTCGCTGGACTTCATTTACTGCTCGGCTGCTCCTCGGTGTTACTCCGTTATACACCACAACATGCATGAACACACACACACAAGCAGCGCACACCACATGTGTGCACTGAAATGATGCATGCACAGGCGCGGAATATACTCCAGAGAGGGTGACCGTGACTCCTGTGTGTCTGCCCGCTTCATTACAAACTGCCACCACACCCATTTACCTTGACCCGAAGCCCATATTGGTACAGCGGGGAAGGTCCCTCTCTTTTTCTTCTCTCTCCGGCCCATTCCCTAGATGAGAGCGTTATTAACTCCTATGGAGCCGGTGGGAAGGTGATTCACCTCAGTTAGGATAATGTCGCCCGTCCTCACCTCATCTCTTGGCTAATGGAGCCTGGAAGGCTGGCTGAGGTAGGGTGGAGGGGATATTTAATCTTGGGACGCAGATTACTCTGAATCATTAGATGTAATAGAATGGAAGCCGGTTGAAGACAGACTTTTCATGTCCACTTTAGTCCACTAAAGAGGATGCATGCGATCCTGCTGGAGCGTCTCTGGACTGATTGAACCGCGTTTCACAGGCGTCATTTACCGTGAATGTAATTTATATGTTACCTGTATTTGTATATACCGTGTAATTAAGTTCGATATATGACTCTGTCGTTGTGCGAGGCTCTAAATGGATTGTGGGAGTTGGAGTCTGCTAGCAGGGTGAGCGCTGGGTCCTTTTAGCTCGCGGTGACCTGTGATCGATGGAGACCTGGCAGAGTTTTTAGCCGCTAACGCTGCTGTTATAAAGCTGCTAGCATCGACCACCACTCCGCTCTCCTCTCCACTGCACTTGTACTTAACTCGAGGTTTTCCCCTCTCACGGCTCTCCCTCCTTTCTTCACTTCCATCTCCCTTTCTTTCCTTCCCTCTCGCCCGTCTCCCCCGTCACATTTTCTCATCTGCTCCTTGCTCCAGCATCCACCACCTCTCTTTCTCCCCCCCCAACCCACCCCGCCCTCACTTCCTTTCCCCGTCTCATCCATCTCTCTGCTTTTAATCTCTCCCTCTCTCCTTGTCTCACTCTCCCCTCTCCTCTCTTTTCACTTTCATCCCTCTCTCCCCCGCTCCGTGCTGCTGAGTGACAGTACAGTTAAACTGTTATTGGCTTCTGCAGAGGAAGCAAAGGCAGCAGCAGCAGCAGCACCGTCGGCTCGGCGGGCACAAAAAGATGAGCGCGTGTTTGAGTGTGTGTTGTTGTTGCAAAGTCAAATATAAAAGTATATGATTCAAAATGGATCGTTGCAACTGCTGAAAAAGTTACACGACTCTTGTAGAGAAAGGAAAGGACAGCGGGGGGGCGGGGAATGCAGTCAGAAAAATATGATAATATTTCAAGACACTCCAAAGAAAACAGTGCACCCCCCCCCCCCCATTCAGTGCCATCTCTGAGCCGAACATCATTCACCTGCACCCGAGAGAACTTGCATACTGTTTATGTGAAACTCCTCAGTGTAAAATCCCGCACTTGCAGCTTTGGGAACACTCATTAGGTTACTGAATGTAGGCCATGAAGTGTGAGTAAAGGAGAATCATTCATAGCTTTTAATTTCAGCGTTTAGTCTCAGTTCATTCATAATAAAATGGAAGTCAGCAGGTTTGCTGCCGAGAAGTGAAATGTGCTCACGTAGGCTACCCGACTGGAATATATGACTACTACTGATGACTGGATTTATGAGGCCCACTGTATTTGATGCTTAATAAATACAATCCAGTGTAAACCAAAAGCACAGATTCTCCCTGTGACATTGTTCTGTTACACTTCCCTTCTCACCCTCTAAAACACTGATGTTTAATATAAGAAAAAAGTAACTAGAATACTGTGTCTCTTTAACATATACCAGAGTTTACTTTCTTTCAACATCTAATTTTCTTACTATCAAAAATATTCTCCAACGCTTAGATGATTTCACAGCGAGTTCAACGTCTCTTTCAGTCAGCCGGTGAGAGCGCCAAGAAAGAAGACGGCATCGTGTTGCCACTACCAATCCATCTGGCTGTAGCGTTTTGAGTCCAGCAATGTTTTCGAGTCACAAAATAAGATGAGATCTCAAACCCTGATTCTACAAACTCTGAAAATGCAAAACTCTGATATTTCTTAAAGTCCTCAAAATCCTGCAAACACTCTCTGTTAGCTCCGTTAGCTTCTAGCATGCTAACACCGGCCCCTATTTCACTAGGTATGAGTGAATGGCCATTTTGTTCTACACTTTCTTATCTAGTGTTTCATTTGAGCTCTTTTCTGTTGTTTTGCCCAAACCCATCAATCATTTAAAAAAAAACGCATATACAACACAAATACATTCTCATCTCTGACCAACAGCAAACCGTGTTGACCGTACTAAACTCTGAGGTAAGAGAGAGTTCGGAACAAACCTATCATAGCTCATCAGTTTATCCTTCCATTTGTATTAAAGCTTCTTGTCTCTGGTTTGTTTGGACAGTTGATGCCACAAATACTTTTTTTTTTTTTTTTTTTTTTTTTAATAAATTGTGTGCACTTACTGTCCCATTAGCGATTGTGCTACCAAGGATGCTAATAAAAAAACGTTTGGAAGTTTGTTAGTTTGTTTTATCCCCTCTTTCATAAAACAATTTATCAGATTAAGTGTTGTACAATCCAGAAAAATATTAGGAATATAGAAAAAAAAAAGCGTAGGGAGCTAGTGTTAGCAGCTAGCTCATGCACTACCAAGATTTCTAAAGCTAAATATTCTGCGAAGACAGTGGAATAGTTCTACGGTGCCACTTCCTGCTGTTTGGAAGCACATTTTTTTCCGTGTCATAGGAAGACACCAGAGCTATTTTTTGCTGACTAAAATACGATATGTGGAGCGGCACTGGGCTCGGTACCGGCCGCTCCAAAAAGCTGCTTGCCAGATGGTTGTCGAGTGAGTGAGGTGGACAGCGCCATCTGGTGTCTGTGTCGGACCGGGAAGCGCCGTTGACTGCCACAGGAGGTTGAGTCTGGGCGGTTATGACAGATGAAGCAATAAAACCATGGTCATTTTTTTTTTTTTTCCCCTTCTGATTATCAAATTTAAGGACCTAATCCCATCTGTGCTTCATCAAAAGGGAGCATCCCAGCAGACGCCATAAAATGTGTTTGTGTGCACAAGGGTAGGCATGCAGGGCATGAAGAGTCTCCCATCACATCCACTGACAGCGAAGGCTGAAATTCTGAGCTCTGTGTCAGTATGTGGACCTTGACGATCAGGTTTTTCGGCTGTGAGCATGACTCGGCTCACACACACACACACACACACACACACACACACACACACACACACACACTAACGAGTGCTCCATTCAAATCCACTTAGATAAAAAAAGAAAAAGAAAAACTCCTCTCTGGCTGCATATTCTCTCTTTCACCCCTTTTATAAATATTCATAGAATATGACGGTTTTACGTTCCTGCGTGTGTGTCCGCCCTCATGTATGTGTGCGTATGTACCCTGGCGCGCGGCAGGACACTTCCACCATCTCGCTCCGTCACAAATTACCTCATTAAATTTCATTGCATTAAAGCCACTTTTTATGAATTTAGCGCAGTCCCAGGCCCATTGTTCGCCTGCAAATGAGATTAAAGCAACATTTGCCTTTCTCCCGGCTTTCAATTATATTTCTGGAAGGACAGCTCGGGCACCGCGCCTTAATGAGGAGAGAGGAGACGTAAGAGAGAAAACGGGGCCGATCGCAGCACTTTGGACTACTGCGAATTAAGGAAACTTAGTAACGCGTTTGGGAAATTCAGACTTCAATTCCACGATATACTGTGGTCGCTGTTAAGGTTCATTACTGCGCATGTCTCGTGTCAAAGTTGCGCATAAGCACAGATTTCCTGGGAGAGTTTTCCTAAAATCCTGGGTTTGTTTTTGTCACAATCGCCGTTAAAAGATCTCGAACGGCACACGAGTGAATGGTGTTCATAAAAAAGAATACAGTGAATGGTTTATACACACATTTAGATTAATAATTCATGTCTATTTTATGTGTGTCTTCTCTGTAATCAGCACTGTGTTCCCCTTTCATGTCTGCTATCACGTGCCCCTATAGGGATACGGTGCAATTTAACAGTCGACAACATGAACACACACAGACACACACACAGACAAGCACACACGCGATGAGCTAATGGTCAATGAGATCATGTTGCTAGGCTACAGATACAACTCGTGGCAGTAAAAATGCAGGCTTTTGGCGCTACTAAAGAACCTTTTCCCCTTGGAAGTAAAATGTAAAATACCGGACGCCTATAATATATTATTCAAACATCTAAACACTGTAGGTCTTGACTCCCTCTGCAACCAGGATTTTATTAGCTCCCCTGAGGATCTGTAAATACCTCAAAACTGTTTGGATGGAGCAAACTAAATATTTGCTCTGTGATGACCAGAAAAAACGCAACGCTGAAAGCCAAAATTCCCTGTGCAAAAGGCTGGACTCAAAACCCGCAGGGGGCATTTTCAGGATGCACTTATCACTGTTATCTCATGCGAGCCCTGCTGTCTAAGTAAATGTGGTCATTGTTGTCTTCACTGACACAACATGGAGGAAACGCGCAAGCTCTGATGAGTGGATAACGTAAAAAAAAAACTTGCCTTAAAGTAACACCATCGATATAGCCGGAAGAACATGTTTTTATTCCTGGTTGTCAAAAAACGGCGCCATTTTATCACGCATCTCAGCGTGTTATTCAGATGTGCAGAGTATCCTTTAGTTCCTGCTGGTCAAAGGTCAAACAACACTTGGGTTTAGGTAAGCAGACTACTTGGTTAGGTTAAGGAAAAGATCTGGAGACAGAACGTGAACCCTGGTCTCCTGGGTAAAAGTCCTGTGTGTGACCCAACACTCGACCTCTACGCTACTTGGGGTTATGACACTAGTAATACTTTGTTAGGTGGAACAGTTGCTCTGATCTTCTCATGTTGCCATGGATGGGTTTACGTTGGAGTTAGTTTAACGCATAATGTGTCTCCTACAAATGCAGTGGGTCATGAGAAGAACTCAGACATGTGAAAACACTTCATAACAAAGTGATTAATCACAAAATCAATCAAAAGATCCACAATGAAAAATGAACATAATCGTTGCAGCCTTAATCAGCACAACAACAACAACTCTGTAATCACCTGTTAGCTTGTCACTCAGAAGTAGAGGCAAAGCAAATGACATAAAATAAAAACATATCTTTTAAAAGCCAACGCCCTACTTTGCAGATAAATTGGTATTCCAGCGTCAGGGCCAACATGAACCTTTGTTTTTGTATCATTCTTTCAGCATATGTGGGCAAACACAGGCGGGGTCACCATGGAACCCATGAAAAATTCCACCCGGTACCCATATTTGCAGCCCACACTGGACCCATATGGGACCCACGTGGTTGGCTGGGTGTGGAAAACAACTGGGCCGAAACCATAAGAGAGAATATACAATCCGTAGTTTCATGAAGGCAACGGCTGAATTGTAAAAGTCCTTGTCTTACATTTCTGCGCTGGAATCAACAGAATACA
The DNA here is from genome assembly GCF_900880675.1 of Sparus aurata. Classification (NCBI taxonomy): domain Eukaryota; kingdom Metazoa; phylum Chordata; class Actinopteri; order Spariformes; family Sparidae; genus Sparus; species Sparus aurata. The sequence goes on along the minus strand of NC_044193.1, from coordinate 27,813,896 downwards.
CATAGGAGCACTTCTTTCAAGAAAAACAGAACGTCAAAACTCAAAAACCCGATTAAAAGAAAAAAAAATTCAGACGGGTGTTTGCTCACAGCTCGGACTCGACCAGAATAAACAGGACCCTCGAGCCCTCGGCCGAGTCAACAGCCGCGGCAGCCAGCGAGCTTTGTGTCCGCTGAAAGGAGCTGGTGGCCAGTCAGCCAGCCACACGGGACAAGTGGGTTTTGTCACGAAGCTGAAGACCAATAGCAGGTCCATGTGAAAGCATGTGCGGAGGGGCCTATGTGGCTGATCTGCATGTGAAAAACACAGGGGCTTCACACAAGGCTTTGACCCTCTCAAAGAAATGGACACACACACACACACACGTACACACACACTCGAACAACAAACAAAAGGAGAGGGAGGTGACGGTGGGGGACGGAGACGATTGCGCACTGCAAAAATAGAACGAGACAGAAGTTTTTATTTCCTCAGGATATGGCGACTTTAGATAACGCTGGTCTTCGTCGTTTTGATTGTGGAATACGAAATTCTTGTTAGGCCGAAGCAAAACATACAATCATCCTGATTTTTTACCTTATTGTCAGTCTGAACATATTTTTTTGGAGCGCGGGAGCCCTAAAAAAGAAAACAAACAAACCGACAGACCACCCGACGCCAACAAGGGGCACAATAAACCGTGAGGGAGACTTGTGCGACCGTGGAATCCCAATTTGTTCCCCCCCTTTGTCGCACCAGCCAGAGTGCCATTGACAGAAACTACCTTTGCCATTATTGAGCCGCAACGGTCCCTTTTCTGTCCTTTTTTTTTTTTTACATCTGTGAATTCAAACTCATCTGTATTCGCCCAGGCTCCACCGTCAATCGCAGCCAAATCCTTCTACTATGGCGTTTCCTTTTAACGCCCTCCAGCTCTTTTCCCCCCAAAAAAATGAATGCAGAGAAAAAAGGAAAAAAAAAAAAAAAAAAAGAAAATCAAAAAACCAAAACACCTCCCTTTTCCTTTTTTAACTCGTGTTCTAAAGGCTGGGCTGGGTTTTATTTCAAGGCCCGCTATCCCTTTCTCCATGCCTCCTCTTCTTTCTTTTCATAAACTCCTCCTTTCTCGCTTATTTCACTCTCAGAGACGTCGCTTCGTTCCTGTTAGATTTTCAAGTAACGCCTTTTTCCTTCTACAGCAGCCATAGATGTTACTGAATGTGTGTGTGTGTGTGTGTGTGTGTGAGTGTGCGTGTGTGTGTGTGTGTGTTTGCTAGTATGTTTCAGAGTATGTATGTTTGTGCTGAAGAAAGGGAAAGAAAAGTGTGTGTTTTCCTGCATGTGTGTGTGTGTGTGTGTGAGAGAGAGAATGTGTGCTCTGAATTATGAGCCTGCACATCTGGAAGCGTGTGACACAATGTGTGCACGTTGTGGGGGGAGTGTGTATGTGTGTGTGTGTGTTCCCATTCGCACACATTCATGCGCTTCTTTCTGCGCATGTATGAAATGCGTATAGGTGCCTGTGCATCTTCGCACTTTTCGGCAGCTTATGAGAGCATGCATTTGCGTCTACATCTGTGGGTGTGTGTGTGTGTGTGTGTGTGCATCTGCATCCACATATGTGTGTGTTGTGCGTTTGATAAGGTGGGAGGCTGGCACATATGACACACCTCATCTTCCTTTCCGTACGCCTCTATTTTAATCTGGCAAAACAGGCTGTGCGTGTAATGACCTTTAGAAAAGGGTGAAGATAAGTAGATGAGGCTGACTGTGAGGAGCGTTGAGTTACAGTATAGAGGAGCCAGTGCTGAAATAAGGGGGCGGATGACAGAGGGAGGAAGATAAATGGATGAAGGGATGGGATAAAGTGGAGCATTTAGGGAGATATATGCAGACAGAGGGAAGAGAACATGGAGGATGACACTGAATATTAAACCGAAAGGGATCCGAACCCTCCATCCACTGTGTTCACACCTCGGCGCCGGCGTCTCACGGTCCGCCAAGAACATTTATTAATCCAGGCACCTGACTGGCAAACTTTGAGCCAGCGTCATTTCAGAGTTACACTTGCCATTTGCACTTGGTTAACGCACAACTTGCACTGGAGGTAGTCCAGCTTCATCCAATAACAGCACTGTTGAGGATAAATGTCCACAAATACACGCAGAAATGCATGTTCAGACTTCACCTTGGCTGGTTTGTTGGTTGCCAACTACACATTTATGGTACAGCACAAACATGAAGCTACGATTGCGTAGGTAGTGCAGCATAACTTTACAGTGCAGATCCAGAACATTATCGTCTTAGGGTTTATAAAATAGGGCTCAAGTGTAGCAAACAACCAACTCACTGTCTCCATGGTAACATGACAGGAAAATTCTCCTTTTTTCCCCCAAATATGCCATCAATTATTTATATATATTGTTTCATCAGTGCTATGGCACAGAATGGTTCCTCAAAAAAAAAGCGATCCATTTCAAATTGTGTAAAATGTTTACTTCAAAGCAAGACTCTGAATCTACTCCTCCTATGTGAGACTCACTGCAATCACAGTGACGATGCTAACATATTAAGCAGGCATGACATTTACAGAGTTTGGGCTTCCTCGACAAAAAAAGCTGTAAATGAGCCAACATAACATCTAATGTTTACCATTTTAGCTTAGTGTCATCAGCTAAGAGGAATGTGATGGTTTGACAGGTAGGCCCAGGGTTTGATTCCGACCTGTGGATGTCATCCCTCCCTCTCTCTTGTTCCATTTCCTGTCACTCTTCACTGTTCTATCCATTAAAGCCACGAGAAAGGCAAAATATAATTAAAGAAAAGGTAAGCCTGTTCGATAATCAGCCAAAGTCATGGACAAATTCCAAAATAACGGCGATGATGGTGTTAGAGTCATGCACCGTGTTGTTAAAGTGTTTGCTATCCTGTGCGCTAGCATCCCTTCCAAATTGTTCCCAATGAGGAGACGATACATACATAAGCATGTGGATGCCTAGAGAAAACGGTGCTGCTTGCCAGAGTGCTCCAACTTTTGTGTGTGCGGCCACTTAGAGCACTTCTATTTGAGCTTTTGAGAAACTCACTCCTTTTCAGGCAACCAATCACATATTAGTTGGAAGGGGGGACTCATCACCTGTCACCCTTTTAACCAAGAAAATGGAGGAGCTTGTTCTAGCAATGGCTCTCAATCCTGAGCTTTATGTCAGACACAGAGACAGAAAAGCTCATTTGTTGGAGGTAATTGTCCAGGCACTGAATGCTGCTGTTGAGTAATGGGCCTTTATCACTCTACACAAGCTGTTAGCTTGTTTTTAGCTGTGTAGCCAACCCTCTGTTGACATAGCATTGAAATAATTACCTAGCTAATGTCAATAAAATCCCATGTGCGGTATTATTTTTCCCTCACTGCACAAGCACTGCATCCTACTGCGCCCAATCTCAGCCCGAGCTTTTCTGCCAGGAAATAAATTGCTAAATGGACACAGGGCCTCAGAGGTTTACCAAAGTTATTAGAATTCACCATGAAGGGGACAATAACGTGTCTCCTTTCACATTAATATCAACATCATCCAGGCAGCTAAAATGTGCAGGGCAGGGGTTGCCTGGGACCAGGATTAAAGAACACAAGGTTTAGAGGGAATCGTCAAAGCCAGTAGGGTTCATCCTCTGGGGATCATGAATGTCTGTGCAATATTTCATGGCAATAATCAAATAGTTATTGATATACTGATAGTATACTGAAGTCCTGATCAATGCATCAACCCTGCCATCCTCGCAGAACAGGGTAAACACTACTCACATGCCAACTGATGACATTTTCAGTAGCCAACCCCAACATAACAATATATGACATACCTAAATCAGGCATGCAGTTTGGTGACTGTGACATAAGGTTGTAAAAAAAACGGCAGTGAGGGAAAGCAGTCCAGGGTTCGAAAGGTTAATCTCCCCCGCTGTGGAGTGTAAATTAATAACATGAAGCCTCAGCGAGCAGAAATTTGTATGCAGCGCTGTGTTTGTCTCCGCTTCTATTTTGGTTGTAGCTGTTGTCGGGATATCAGCTCTTTTCAACCTCCACACCTTGAATCTGTAGTGCGGCTCGACACCCCGATACCTCCCTCACTCGAAAATTACTTTTCCAGGCGCCACTCTCATGTGGTCGGTCAGTGTTCACAGGGATATCTGACTTTTTTCGACACAGCTGGGACGTCTAAACTTTGATGCTCGGTATCTCAGAAGTGCACTCCACTCGGGTGGGAGCTTGTAATTCCAGGCTGCTGAGCTAAATGCCTACAATGTAGAAGGTAATGATAAGGATAAGTGTAAGAGGATGAGGTCAGGGGGGTGGGGTGAACAGGAGTGCAGGATGAGAATGAGGAATTGAGCGGCGGTAAAGAGACTGAGGGAAGGATAGAGGGATAAGGGGGTGACGGAGGCCGCGGAGAAGGAAGGATGAGGAGGCGGATGGAGGGCAGAGCGGCAGAGGGATGATGGGATAAGGAGGTGAGACGCTGCGGGGGGCTGGGAGGGGGTCCTTAGAAGCCCCTGATTATACTAATCCTGGTGGACCCCCCTCATAGCAGATTAGAGCTCGCACACTCACACACACGCAATACACAAAAATTGAGAGAGAGACACACCTTCTGTTGCCCCAGCACATGTTGCCTTGCCCCTCTCTCTGGAACCCCGTGGCCACATCCAAATCCCTCACAGATTGGGCAAAATAACAGCCAGGACATGGAGGGACGGCGAAGTCACGATTCGATTCAAACGCGACCACCTCGTACTGAACTTCCAATCAGTCCACCGTGTTTTTGGCACATCACATTCACTTATTCCACCCTGCACACCAGTGCCTTTGCTACAGATGCATTTCTGATGGGCTTTCATGTGTTAAGTCTCCTACTTCTAGACTTACTTTGAAACATCTTTCATCTTCATGTCGTCGAAAAAATTGTGTTCTGACTGAAAAAAACGAAATTAAAGTCCCCTACCGAGGTCTTTCAAAGAGCATCTCGACGTCATTATCAAAAGAGTTTGCTCAGTTGTCATGGGGATGGCTCAGTTGTTCGAACATAATGTAAGCCCGGACCTTCAGGATAGCAGGTGGTGGCACAGCGGCGGGTAGATACTGTCACATAATTATCTAACCAAGGATCCATACAGTACTCGGATCACGTGACGACAACAGAGCCATCTCTATGACGAGCAATTTCCCCCTGCCGAGCTGTTCTCTCATGTGAAATTGCCTACCCCTCCCACTCTCCCACGGTCCAACCCCTCATCCTCGCCATTGGTGATGGAAAACATTGGATTGTGTGATCGCCAACCAGGGCTATGTAGAGTGGGCAGTTTTCTGCTTCAGCCGCTTCCATTGCCAAAAAGGCCCGCTACAGAACAACCTGGCAAAGAGCTGGCTATCATGGCTCTGATGATGCTGGGGTTAGCCAATCCCGTGCCCAGGGGATAGCAGTGATTATGAAGACAACCACATTGAATCTCTGATGCCAGGGCCTAAGTTGATCGGTTTCCCCTACAAGACAAACATGATGCTGCACGATGAAAGCTGTCAGTTGTCCAGACGTATTTACACCCAAGCTCGTCGCTAGTAAAGGATCTCGAATAGGGCTGAGGACGGGTGACCCAGGATCGAGGGCGATGGAGGAGAGTTGTTGATGGCCTCCGCTCCCATTTGATGGAAAGGGTCTAAATCAAAAGTGGAGTATATATTAATAATGTATTTATCATATTTATTGGTCCTGTTCTTTCAATCTTCAGGGATTACTGGGATGACTTGTGATGGGGCTCTAGCAGGTAAAGAGGTTAGGGATGTTGGTTGATGGTACCGCTAACGATATCTTGACTTCAATACCAGTTCCTTAACAATACTTTCTGATTCCAATTTTATAAAATTTGCTTAACATGTCATGTACGTGGTGAGAACTGATGTGTTTCTCATGCACGCCTTGAGACAACCAATCACCAGCACTATTATGACTTGGCACAAAAAGCACAACATTTTCTCACTGGCTCACTTGTGCTGATGAGATTAGCTCCTTAGATTTGTGATTGGGGATCAAATGACAAGACATTTTTCGATCCTAGATAGCATCGAGGCAAAAGTATCAAAAGTTGCTACCTATAATATAAAGAGTAATTATTGACTTTGCGGTTCAAGGTGTCCTTTCAACAGTTTACTTTGTGTCACTGTGATAATGTTGCTATATGGGGAAAATGCTCGGCAAATCTGGAACCACAGCGGTGTGGTGGCACTATATTTGTGTCTCATATATCTTTACTTATGTGTCCATGGTGAACAAATCCTTAAAACCGTGCCAATACATTCTTTAACACCTACTAAAGGCATGTCCTTTAAGCAGACATTGAACTCTTAACTGCTGCGCTGTGTGCCGCATTAGTGACTGTGTCATTGCTGAGCAGGTTCATGTGTGTAGTACCACATGGAAGCAAAGCAGAAGGATGTCGCAAAGAACGTGTGCTCAGCAAACACTTCCTGGATGAATAGCTTTAAAAAAGAATGCAGGCGACAGATTGTGTCACAGTAAGCGTAAGCTACTAGTCAAGGAGGTAAAGAAGAGGGCTGAATGGCAGGATATGCTTAATGTCAGCCAGATTGCACAGTGCAGCACTTCTCATTGCAAATGACACCAAAAGGATGAGGAGGGATTAGAGAACACAGCGTGCTGTATGCACGGCAAGAGTTACAGGCTAGCCGTAGCGGTCTTCTGAAAGTCACAAATCTACTGCAAGGATACACAGCAGCCTTTAAACACATCGACAAATCGTGCTTTTTGTCAGGCATGTGCTACCTGAAAATGTCAGAGGATAAACAACAGTCGATCCACGAATACGTCCGCGGACATTTAGCGTATCCCCTCTTTACGAGTTTGACTCGTTATAGACACACACGTCATTGTGCGCTGTGTTTTGTTTGCCTCTGCTTCTGTCTCAGTTTCACAGATTAGCTGGACGCACACAGACCCAACTGTGTTTCTCTTTCACAGGTCATCCAATACTCCCTCTGCAAATATTAAATCTGGTTTAGATTCCACTGAGACAGAGAGGGGGGGGGCAAAGAGACAGTGACAGCCAGGGAGAAACGCTCGAAGAGATAAAGAGGTGACAACAGGAAAGCAGAGAGCGCCTCTGTGTTTTACTGTTTGTTGTGTCTATAGTGTATGATAAGCATTCATTGCTGTGCAGAGAGACAAACAGTAAATCCAGTGCTTGTGACATCCTGGTCTTTGCACTGAAGAAAGTTGGAGTTTGCCCAGCACTAGCAGCTCGATCACTGCTCTAACTAACTTTTTCTGGAGCATGTACAATCCTAAATCCCTCACCAGATGTCATACTCCTACACATGATATCAGCATCTGCTTCGACGTTTAAAGTCTTTGACATCTTTTTTGTATAGTTTATTGATTGTGCTCTAAGGACTTTGTTAGTTTGGTGTTCTATTGAAAGTTGAAAGTCCTCTGACAAAAATGAGACTGGACGATTGAAAGAACATAGAACAACAAAATCTGGCTGATCCAAATAAATACCGATGTGGTAAAAGCCCGTTGGACCTTAAAAGATCCACGGTTTGAACCCTTTTAACAATTTAGAGATGCGGGTGGAAGTTCATCTGGAACAGGATCAGCCAATGTCGACTCAATTATGCATATCTCCCTTGTCAAAAACCGAGCGGTGGTTTCTAATCTGGAGGCTTCAGACCAATACTGGTGTACAGTACAGAACATTTGCTGAGAAAACAACATGATTCAAAAAAGAAAAGGCTGAACAGTAACTGCATCGCTTTACAGGCTCGTTGGCTATCTGAGCAGAAAAATGTGTGCTACATCTTCACCAAAGTCCCTGTCACACCCACAACAACGGGGCACTGAATTTGAACTTAAGTAGGTCATCCATATGGGAGGTATTCAGTGCATCATCACCCACCACAGCTACTCCATCTGCATAACATACAAACTGTCAACATTAAACAGTCTGTGCTGCCAAAAAGGTAGGGAACCCGTGGCCAGCGAGGCGGAGGCGCAGATGCTGAGACACGACAGAGATTCTCCTCCTTCAGTGTCAAGACTGAGGCTCAGAACACATTTATTTATACTTCAGTCACTTGCTATTGTAACTGATGTGTAATTTCTGTGATTTATTCATCTGCTGCTGCTGTAAACACTCCAAGGTAGGTCTTACCAATTTCAGTGCAGAGCAGTTAACCTAACTGGAGGAGATTTACAAAAAGAAGAACGAGCATGGCATGAAATAGAGGATGAAAACTGAATAAAGTCGAAGAGGAAACAGACAGTCTCCACCAAGCGTTTTCCAAGTGGTGTTACTGCTGGCGGCGCTGTCGCAACGGCGACTGGATCGCTTTCCGTTTTCGTAGGTTTATGCATCATTTTGGTCTACAATAAAGATGTTCAGGAAGATAGAAATGATGCCAGGCACCAGTCAGCCTTCATTTTCCCAGGAGATTTTGTGCCCAGCGGCAGACAAAAGGTGGGGCTTATAGAGAACCAATCCCAGTTGGTGTCGTTATCCTATAGCCATTACACTATGCAATCACCATTTACTTCATAATGATAAATTAAAGCAAACTGGAATTACCACATTGCAGTTGGATGCCTTCTCACGCCAGTCAAGATACTGTGCCTGAGCTGTGATTGAATAATGTCGGGAAAAGCTGTAGCAGAATATCATGACGTCACACTGAATTTGACCTTTGACCTTCTGGATATAAAACACAATCACTTCAAGAATTCATCCTATTAGACATTAATGTAAAATGTTGTCACAGTTACGACATGAATTGTTGAGTATGGCCACAAATGGGTTTTGTGAGGTTGCAGTAAACTTGACCTTTGGCTACCAACTTCAAAGTAACTCATCCTTGAGTCCAAGTGGTTGTTTGTGCCAAATTTAAAGAGGTTCCCTCAAGACGTTCTTGAGATGTGGCGTTGATGAGAACGGGATGGATGGACAACCCGAAAACATAATGCCTTCCGACCACGGCTATCGGAGGTGCAGAGGCATAATAACTTCTCTACTTCTAGTTCAAGTAAGCATAAATACGAGTTTGGAGAACCGTGTGACAGCAAATGATTGTAGCTCTGTGACATCATCACAATCTACTCTACTGCAAAATACCAAATACTCCCTCTATTGTCATCATGCGGATGCCAAATCGTGCTAACTGAGAACATCTCTGGGAGCTGTATGCATGTAGATGAAGAAGAAGACGATGCTCCCTGTTGGAATATCCTGAAACCATTCTCTCTTTTACTCTTGACCCAACGGACATGTCTTTGGCCGTTTGAAAATAACATTTGCAGTTGTTTTCGACAAAATGACCCATAATATGAAACAGAAAAATGTCGGCTGCGGTCCCCGGTGTCTCTCAAACCCTGCCACAGCAGCTCTCGGATGCTGGCCCCTCTCGCAGCCATTCCGCTCGGTGACTTTCCGTGGCTGATTGAATTAATGTTGCATCTGCTCGTGTTGACATGGGAACCCTGCAGTGATATTTTGGTGCTGTCTGTTTCTGTTGGGTCTCCAAGCCAGGACACTCGCAGCAACAGACAGTGTGGCCTGGCCTGGCGTGTGTGTGTGTGTGTATGCGCGCGAACGTGTGTGTTTGTGTTAACTCCTAGGCCACATGGCTAGAGGGTAATCATGTTAGCGACAGGGTTGATAAGTTCACGTCCGCCAAACACAAACACACACACACAAACACACATAAACAATGTCGTGGCCAAATAGCCTTCTTTCCCTGACTGTTCAGTCATGTGAACTTCCTTAAATGGATTAAATAGGAAATGTTCAGAGAGAGATTTATGCATCGCCTGCAAGTAAAAGCTCAATCAAATTAGATTGCAGTGGAGTAAGACACAAGCTGTGAATATGTGATGACACAAACACACAAATACCACTTTCTGGGAGGCTAAAATTAAAATAATGTAAAAGCTACTCTGTATTTTATGACCGTGAGCAGATTATTACGATGAAATCATCATGAAGGGAAGATATCTTCTTTATTTTTATCTGGAAGTAGCCCAAAAATGTAACACAAATTCATCATTTTAGAAAAAAAAAAGTTAATCTTTGTGTCATTTTCAACTTCCAGCAAGAACGCAAACTTTACATTTTGTTTTTCATTATTAAGTGTACACGCTCAGTTATCGGTGCTGTCGACTCTTACAGTACTTACAATACCGTCAGCGCACGTCAAGCGCATCGAATTTTAATTCATCAAGCAAACTCGATGCAAAGACTTAGAAAACATTCATCAATGCGCATGCTTCAGGAGGCAGTGAGCACACGGAGTGAATAAAGGAGGGAGCCGTCAGGAGAGTCGATAAGTCGACAGCACGTTTCACCAGGGAGGAAATCTGTCACAAGTGCTGCTTTGTTCTGCTAACTGTCAAATCCATTGAAAATTGCATTCCCCATATTTGCGAGCAGCGGAAACGTTGCGTCTTTTGTTGTGAGAGAACTGAACGCATCATTTCTCCACAAGAGACGGTGGAGCTGCTTGTTCAAGCCGAGGGCGTCTCCAGCTGTGAAGTTTAAGCCCACCTCAAAGAATTCCTTACTTCCTTACTCCTCAAGTTACGCGTGAAGACAACGATCGTCAACATATGGAGGAACGTTCCGACTATGTGGTACTTTTGTACTTTTGTTGTGGGGCTGTTTCATCTCTGCTTTGGGTAAGCTCCTTGGGTTGCTTTCACACCTGTAGTTAGGTAGTCAAGGTCACATGTTGCCTTTCAGTTCTGGACTGTTTGTGTTCCCACTGATTTTCCATTAAAGCCCGACTGATACCGGATCTTTGGGGCCGATATCAATACTAATATTATCGTGTAAAGATTTTCCAAGATCAAATGTGGGTATTAAAATCTTGTGAAAGGTTCACATGTAAATGAGGTGATTAACTTTTCACAGAGGCACTATACTTCACTGGGAATTCAATATGCATAAATTAGGCAAAATGTAGGCCAATACCGATATATCTGTGATATGCCGAAATTTCCCGGGCACTAATTTACAACAATATGCCTCTGATGCCGATCACTCCTTTTTATTTGACAGTTCACAATCAACCGATTGATTTAAAAGTGGTGCTTTGGAATTCATGCTACAATCTCGAATCAACTCTGGTTTGCTTTCATGCTGCAAGCAATTGCGTTCTCTTGGACCCGAGTTTCCAGACAGCTTCTTTCTATTTGTTTAATCCGCACCCGATTTTGATTGACAGGTTTCACACCAGCCTTAATGAACCGAAACACAAGAGTCAATCTGGATCAAACCAAACGCCTTAAGTGTAAAAATGTTCTTAGTTCCATTTAAATTACAGCCTTATTTCTACAACAGTAGAATTACATTTCAGAAAATGGCGTGCTTCCAACTGTGTTGCACAGGGCCTTTTCCTGTTCCTCGCCATGACAGCGCTCCCGTGCACTGAGCAAGATAAGAAGATACTTTCTGAGTCTGGTCTGCAAGGACTTGACTGACGCGATCGATCTCAAGCCCATCCAACAGTTTTGGGATGAGTTCAAACGCCGAGCGAGCCGGGCCTTATCACCCGACATCAGTGTCCGGCCTCACTTAATGCTCTCGTGGCTGAACGGGAGCGAATCCCTCGCAGCCGCGTTCCAAAATCTGGTGGAGCGCCTGGAAGCAGAAGAGTGGAGGCGGCTGCAGCAGCGGATTAATGCACATGGTTTCTGGAATGTGATATATGAGCGGGTTGGCAGGCTGTCCACATACTTTTGGACATACATCATCATCATCGTAGTCAGCAGTTTTGTATGAAAATCGTCCTGGAGAGACAACTAACACAAATAAGGCTGTCTCATGCTACTGTAAATCTATCTCCTTGCGCACTCGGAATACAGATTGAGAGTATATCTTGCAAAGTCGCAGCTGACACTGTAAAGTTGAGCTTGGATTTGCATCGGTGTTGTCAGCCTGCGGTGTTCAGCTTGTGGAAGAAAAAGAGAAGAGACATCGGAGAAAACTAAATGGGTGGAATCAGGTTTTTTTTTTTTTTTGTGATCGGCGCTCTCTCTCTCTCACGGGGCCACCTCCATCGCCGACTCAACGATCAGCCGAAAAAGGAAACGCACCTCACAAACTCCAGGTGACGCCCCAGCCACAGTGACGGCCTGACAGCAGCTGACGGCCGGCTCGGTGCGTCGGGGGCCGTTACAAACGCACACAAACAATTTCACAGACATTTTATGGCATACGGCACCGGCAAAAAGCCCAAAATATTGGACATCAAAACAAAATACAGTACGACAACTGAATTACAATGGAGACCTTTGTCTCCCGGGAGAGTATGTTGACAACAGCTCCTCTCGCTCAAACTTTCTCTCTGTCTGCCGCATCTGTTCTGGTCTCTCTCTCCCTGTATCCTCTATACCTCGCTCTATCTTATGCATTCATACTCTCCCCCCCCCCCTCTCTTCCTTCAGTTCTCTTGAATTTAAATCAAATGCTGCATCACTGGCGTGACAGGAAAGAAGCTAACGTTGGCAAAGAAGCAAGGCATTACATCTTTCTATTTATCTGTCAATGAAGTTTCTCGTCTTTTTCTCTCAGCCTAAACCGAACAGCATGCGACATCCTGTTCAAGATGATTTATATATATATTTTTTTGAATGGAATGAAGACCAACTAAACCATTAGCTGAAGGAGGAGTACTTCAGCAAACTTAGGGTAGCTGAAAAAAAAGAAAGAAAAAAAAAAAAAAGGGCTCAACTCCTCTGGCAGCCAACTCATTTTTGACGACAGCGCCGCGACCGACTGAGTCGACGCTGCAGACTTCAACAGATGAGTTACTGTTTCTCCAGAGAGAGAGAGCGATCATGGCCGCGTCTGTCTAGACAGAGTTGCCTCAGAGCCCTGCTGGGGGCATCATGTGCGCGCCCATGCCCATGTGCACAAGAGCTGTGGGGACGGAGAGCCAACAAGCGTCCCAGCTGTAATTAGCTAATGCTGCTAGCAAAGGCTCGCCGTGATGCTCACTGAATGAGAATGGAGTTAAGTTCACCGCGAGGTCACGGGTTCAGAAACCAGCTACAGCACACACAAACGCAGTGCACAGAGAGCTTATATATTCACACGCTGATAATACACATTTGCGGTGACACACATGCATGTACTGTAGCACTGTAACACACTCACACAGATAGTTAGGTGGTCTGGTTAGTGTCACTGGTTGAGTGGAGACACTGACGGCTCTGTGAGCTCCCCCGTCCAGCCAAAGGCCACCGTTTCACAAACCGCTCTCTGTGACCATTTGGGTTGCCGTCCAATTGTATTAAAATTTACTATTCTGTCTCCACTTATTGAATTTGAATCCTTCTCAAGTCCTAATCAAATCTAGGGACCAGTTAAGGCCGATATATATAAGAAAAAGCAGAGCTAAATTAAACCAAGCAGCGTTGAAGCTGATGTTTCCACTGTCTGAAGCTACAGGGAGAAAAGCAACTCCGGCATATTTCAACAAGCACGACCATTAATCGATTAGTTGTCAACATTTAAATTGATCTCCGACTTTAACAAATGGGAATAATTTTTCCTTTTTTTCTGACTCCCCCATGACAGTAAACTGAATATCTGTGGGTCGTGGACAGGACGAGACATTTTTTTGGACGTCACCTTGGGTTGAAGGAAACACAGATTGAACCTTTGCACCATTTTATGACGCTTTATATCCAAAAAGTATCAATGAAATATAACTGAAAGATTAATTACCAGTGAATATAATGTTTAGCTGCAGCCCTGACATTTACACAATGAAGGCAGTGCGCTTGGGTTACGACAGCGCGCGGTGTCTTTCTGAGCCTCGGAACAGTGAACAGTTTGACCACTGAATGATCTGGATCGGTGAAGGAGTGATGCTAACAGGAGTCTTCGAAGACTATAGAACCACTGTCCAACTCGAGGTCCATTAAAGGGAGTCATGTACGTTTATGGATAGTTGTTAGCCAACTGTTAATTGTTGTAACTTAACTGCTGAGGTGGAAAACGTCACACTTATTCTGCTACTTTTGGCAGTTAGTGAAAGACTTGAGAAGCATTACAACAACCCTCTGGACTGGAAAACTATGACGGGCTGCAATCAGATTTTGGGATACGGCCAACCAGTGACATATACGTGGCTGAGTGAAATGGAACTGCAGTAAATCACATCTGGGTTTTATCCAGAGACGCTTGAAAAAAACAGCTTATAAAAGTTACCAAACATAAAATAACCAAAACGTATATGATATGTGCAATCACCTTTTGTTATCTGAAAGATTAGAGAAACACATAGGTTATCGTATGCCAACGTGTAAATGCAACCTTGAAATTAAATACGCATGTAAGCTTACCAGCTGTTACACGTCTTACTTTTCGTGAACTACTTGATCCAAAAAAACTGGAGGTTCTGAGTCTGAACTATTCAACTGATTATCATAAATCATCAATAAGGCGAGGATAAGGTTGTGGTCGAGGCTGATTGCTGGAACACCATCAGCTTTATAGTTCCATTAAAGAAGACTCGACGCTCTTGTTGGTCTTGTCGAACTGCATGACAACACAACTCCCTTGCAGCCCAACGGCGCGACGTGTCTTTTCCTTAACGGATGATCTCTGGCAGAGCACCGACTATTTCATTTTGGCCTTTTGTCAAGTTTTCTAATGGAATTAATGTTTATTAGCCACGGCTGGTAAATAATTTGCCACTGATGACGTTTGTCTGTTTCGACTGGGCGGAGGAGAGGGTCAGAGCCCGCCCACGGGTTACATTTCTCTTTGCCAATGAAAAGGGAGATTTAAAGAACTCAGCAGGAGCTTCGTCAGCAGCAGCAAGTCCAGGCATTTCTCCAACCTTGACCTGGATCCAAAAGTTTGGTTTGAATGGGAAAATAAACGTGCATATAGGTATCATTCTGACTTTTATTATCATCAGTACTGTGAAGTTAATATGTTGGAGCAGGCGTTACAAACCCCTGTGCAGAGAGAGCGGCTCCATGCGTTTTCCACAGTGAGCGCTAACAAGGTCAAAAGAGAAGAGCGACGAAAATGATAAAGGGAAAGAAAGATGGAGGGGGAGTGATGGCTCAACGCGTTGCTCAGCATCCTCCCGCTCCGCAGCCGTCACTTCCTCACCGTCTCTATAAACATTATGCAAATGTCGGCGCCCGCCGCGCAGCGACGCTATAATGTGATGTTGGCGGTAACAGTAAGCAGTAATCATGTTTAAGGAGTATGGGTGGAGAAATCAAACAAGGGTATTTATTATCCAGCGATCCTTAATCCGATAAGCTGTCATCACTTCACTCTGCAGCAATGCCTTCAAAAAAAAAAAAAAAAACGCAACAAAAAAAAAAAAAAAACAACTCCATGCTGCAAAGGAATGAGAGAGAGGAGCGAGGGAGAGGGAGCTTCAGACTGCTCTCCCTCTCTCTCCCTTTTCTTCCCGAGCGCAGACAAATCTGGATTTAGCGCCGTTATTGTGTCTGTCGAGTTGTGGGTAATTAAATGTAGCTGATAATTTGATCTTTTTGTCTTCCGTCTTCTTTTTTTGTCCCTTTTTCTCACAGCCGCTGTGGGAGATTATACTGTGGAGTGTGTGTGCGTGTGTGTGTGTGTGTGTGTGTGTGTGTGTGAGATCAGGCTTGTGAGCCTCCCTTCTAGACGTCTTCCAATTAGAAGGTTAAACAAAGGAATGCGTTGAATGGCCGCTTTACCCGGGAGGGGAGAGGGAGAGAGGAGAGGGAGCCCACAGGTGGACCCAGAACAAACACACACACACATACACACACACACACACACACACACACAGGTAATAGTTACTGCATTGTCCCGTTTGCCCTTTCTGTGTTTTGAATGATTTTAATGCTACAACTCTCTCAGGTTATTTTAGATATTTGTGATTGTATACTGCTGTGCCATGGTTTTAAACACCAAATGTATTATCATCAGTTCGGTGTGGACTCACCGGTCAAACTCCCGTCTCTTCCTCTATATTTTCATTCACTGCTCCCGATGAACGACCGTCCGAGACAGCGAATCGGATGGAGCAGCCGTGCGGCAGCAAAGGGTGAGGGAACGGAGCGAGCAGGCTGGAGCACAGACAGGAAACAATCAATCAAACGCCCTCCCCTCCACCCCATCCCGCCCTCCCTCCTCCTTCTTTATTAAACTTCCTCCGTGTTGACCCCTGACCCAGTCGTTCCCAGCTCCCCGCCACTTCCAAAAGTGAAGCTTTTTGCCTTTTGAACCCAGTCTACAGGCTTCTTCGCCCCGAGGCTGACTGACGATGTAAAAATGTTTCACAGCGCTTCTGTGTTTTTTTTCTTTTCTCCCTCTCTCTCTCTCTCTCTCTCTTCGCAGAAGTAAACAAGGCACAATGGCCGACCTGGGAGCAACACTGCAGATTGCTGGTTCACACCGAATAAACAATAAAGGGTAGGAAGAAAAAAAAAAAAAAACACAATATATATATAAACACGCTGCTGTCCCCCATGGGCTCCAATCCCGCTTGATGCCCAGTAGTCGAAGCAACATTTCCTCTGTTCTTGTGCTAAGCTGTCTCGGATAATAAAACACTTACAGAGGAGGGGAGGGGGCGTTCAATATAAAATGTGTTATCCTTAAGCAATTTTGAATCATAATGGGACTGCAGTGTAACACACACACACACACCGCAGATGCAAACCCGGGCAGATACAGCAGTGGACTGCATCGTGATGCAAGTTCCTCTCGGTCTTGAACTGGCCCAGTTCTCTGCAACGTAACAAGTCCTTAATATAACATGCAGCTGACAGTCAGGTCGGGAAAATACGATTCTCGAGCCAAAGTCATCACCCACGTACGAATGAATACAAAGCTGTATATCAAATGAGAAACGTATTAATTCAAACGAGGGCGAGAAGTATCTGTAGTCACCACTACATAGACCGTGGTAAATGTGATCTGCATTTCAAATATGTCGTCAAAGAACGTGACGAATAGACACGAGAGAGAGGTATACGTGACGTCTCGGCCGACCCCTGATGTGCCGGGCCGCGTTCGGTCGAGAATTTAGAAATGATGACCGGGTTATGGTCTGGTTCGGTCTGTCGGGGTTCATTTAAATGGGATTTTCTATAAATATTGTGATGATTCCTTTCAGATTCCTCCAGGCGGTGTGACCTTGTATCCAGCTCACCTGCTCTGAAATCAGTTGTGTAGTTTGTGTACCCTCACGTTAACATGGACTTGGACACACTTGGGCGGTGGTGTGAGCAGCGGCACAAAATAAACTCTGTAGGACGTGTTTTTCCGCTTGTAGTGGGGGGAAACATGCCCGCCCCGTCACCCCTGGTACGAACTGGGACACAGTCCTCATCGCCCGTCCTCAGTATCGGACCTCGCTAATGATCTCGTGGCTAATGGGAGCAAATTCCTGCAGCCAGTTTCCTAAACGTCCCCGTGTGAGCGTGTGACCAGCGCCTCTTGTTTTTTCTGGCTTCACATGCTGTAGCTGTAACTCTCAGGCGTCGACATATTTCTGGTCATAAAGTGCACGCCGCGCTCATATTGCACGCACGTCCACTCGTACAAACGCACACACACACGGGCTCAGAAACTATCTACAGAAAGTCTACAAACACACATGTCCAAGAATCTGTTTTCCCTCACATCACTTCTCCTTAATCCCACTCTCCACATTCTGTCATCTGTCTGGCAGAGAGAGAAGGACGGACAAAGAAAGAGAGAGGAAGAGGGAGAAAGAGAGAGAGAGAGAGCGGGAGAGAGAGAGAGAGAAAGAGAGCCACAGCGAGACTCTTGGCCGGCGTGCGGGCTGTTTGGACCGATACAGGAGAATGTGGAGAGCCCTCTCATCTCTAATCTGTCCCCTTTTCTCTTGTCCGTTTCCATTCCCTCACTCGTCCAGCCCATCAGTCTGTTCGTCTGACTCGAAGTCACACGTTCTCCTCCTTGTTTTCTCCGCGCTGAAGAACTCCGTTTGTGGGATCTGCCGTCTTCATGCAACTATGGTGTGAACCGTGCGGATCTCAAGCAGCAGCAGCCAGACATGGGACTGCATGTCAGTGCTTTCACATGGAGTTATACAACTGGACGCTGGACACACTATATGATGAAGATTCAAGGTCATCACTTTAGAAGCGTTCGGATGCTTCACTTAAGAAAGTTGACTTTTGAGTGTCATTCACAACTCAACTTCAAAGACCAACGCGTTGGGAACGCGGCCAACCCGACCTCCAATCCCAGAGCACCAGCATTTTGACGAGTTGGGAATGTGACCCAAAAATTCAAACAACCTTAAAATAGAAGCACTAACACCCGACTGTGAAAACACTCTGCAGTCCTGCGTTGAAAATATTCCTTTAAGTGAGAGTATGGAGGAAAATTCACTTTAAGTATTAAAAGTGAAAATACTCTGTGCTGAAATTGTCCTCCATGATTGTAATACTATTATGCATTATATCTTTACGTTATCATTAATCCTGTAGTAATGTAAAAGCTGAATGAGGTGAAGTTCATTTAAAACATTCTACACGCCTGCGACTAATGATTATCGTCGTTATGGATGAATCTGATCATTATACTGGAGACAGTGTTTCCTTGGAGCCTGAGAACACTGTGCTAATCTGGTTACACTGATACACTCTCCTGTCCAGTGGGCTTCCAACCGGGCCCTGGGGACGCCGATGAGGTCCCTGCATGAGCACCAGTGGGCCTCTGAGGAAACTGTGGAGCGGCGTAATTGTGCTATTTTTGAATCGTCCATAAATTGTGCTAATAATGTTCCCCGAGTGGAGTCTGCTCGACTACACCATCTAGTGAGGACCGCACACAAATGAGGGCCAATACGGGATGCTCAAGTGTACAATGACATGACGGTGTGGGAATCAGTTTAATGTGTAATGACCGTATAATACACTTCCACTACTTTAACGGATGTCCACGTCTTTTCTATCAGTGTGAGGAAGTCATATGTTTGGGTGGCTGTGTGGCCCGCTGACCTGGTCAGAAGGTCCCAGAGGTCCCGTGGTTCCATTTAGCACCAGCGTGACCGGCTCACGGATTACATGTCACGACACTGGGTCAGAGTGGAGAATGTCAACACACGCTCCGACTTTGGGTGGGACCGGCCTCGCGAGAAAAACAGCAGTGTTGTTTTGTCTCTTGCCAGAAAAGGTACCGATGGTTAAACTTAACGCCCTCGTTTAAACCCTGGCGGTAAGAGTCATTTTATCTATAATAATAATTCACTTGTTTATTTCCCTAAATTGAACTCACTTATTTGAGTTGATTTTGGAAGAATCCATTTTCGTGCTTTCAGATGATGAATTCTGATGCTCGAATGAATCTTTTGACGCTAAAGCAAAACCTCATATTTAATTCACTGCTCAGTAGTGTCCTCGAGCAAAGACATCCATCAGTGGAGGACGATACCCACTGTACCTCATTTAACTGCACATACTGGATCTTTATACGCTCTTCATATCAAAAGCTTTTTCAGAATTTAGAAGAAGAAGACACTTTGTTTTATAAAATCGTACGTACTGCACAATACGTGCATTGACCCAGTGTTGTTTTCATCGACGATGACAAAATTATTTCGTTGACGCCCCTTTTTTTCATGACGATAACGAGACGGTGACGAGACAAACATGGCTCTTTGATGACTAAAACATGACGAGACGTATATGAGTTTTCGTTGACGAGACGACAATGGACGTAAATGTTAGTGGGTGGTCTGTCAGACGTTCAAAATGCATGACATTTCTGCTTAATGTTCGTGTAGCAACTGGACAGCCGCAGAGACCCGGGAGATGCTAGCGGCTCCTCGGTCTCTGTCTTCGTTGTTCACTTGCTGTTGAAGCAGCAAGCTAGTAACGGTCGCTACTTTCAAATTAAAAGCCCCCCGCTAAAGACCCCAGTTCTAAACTCAAATAGGGTGCAATGTAAAGCTCTTATTTTGAAGACAAATTCGTTGTCACTTATTGAACAATTTAAGTGTACAAAATCACAAGGTATAGAATAACAATCAGCACATATCAGCACATTTAAACAGTTTTTTCATGAATTGATGCCCTACTTCATCATACAAGAGTGTCACACACAAGTTGTGAAAATAGCAGATCTACAAGTTCAACACACTGCAACACATTGTGAGCTTGTAGATCTTTTTATTGACCTAAATGAATTTGATAAAAGACTATACTTCTTCTTTTGTTTTTTTGTTTTGAACTTAAACTGACTAAAACTAGACTAAAACCTGTTTGAGTTTTCGTCGACTCGAACTGGACCAAAACTATCACATATAGAAGTGACTAAAATTTGACTAAAACTAAAAAGCATTTTAGTCCAAAAGACAAAGTCTAAGACTAAATCTAAAAGCGCTGCCAAAAACAACTCTGATTGAACCCATCCCGGAGAACCAGTGGGCAGGCAACAAACAGCACTAGCGGTCCAACTCCAGGTCTTAGCCAGTTCCTTGGTAAAGGGCACTGATGAGAGAATGAACCTACAGATGTTAGGATGGTGAGCAGAACAGAAAGGCCCTGCCCAGGCTGGGATTTGAACCCAGGTAACAGTGCTTAACCAACCGACTGCGCAGAGATATTATTTCCCAGTTATCACAGTTTGCTTGCTGACAGTTACATGAATCACGGTTACATTTGTTCTGTCACTACACCCACCCCACACCTCCTCCACCCAAGTGATCTATTGTCCGCCCTGTGCATTATTTGATCTTTTTTATGCGCTTCTCCCTCCTCGTGTCCTGTTTCACTGGATTCTGACGCTGAAACGCCGGCACCACTGTGACGTACATCTAAAAGCAGGAATGTAACGTATTGTATAATATTTCAGCAGAGGCTCTGTACAGTCATTTTATGCATTTGCTCCAGTGCTGACCAAATGTTTGAGTACCGACTGTGGCATTGCAAACATTCGCTCATATTTTGTTTGACAGTTGAGAAGAAACATGGCCGCTGTGGCATTTTAGTTTTACCGACTGACCTCAGCCGTGTCACAAACAATAACAACTGGTCCAACAAGGCCGCCCTGCTCAGTGCCTTTCAATTTTTCTGACGGGGGAAACAGTCGAACCCCGAGCGGTGTTTCCACGACCAGTTTATATCAGCAGAACATCCAGCCCTTTATCTACCCATGATCCTTTAACTTCTATCACTCTCCGCCATCCACCCTTCCATTATTCTCCCCCTCATCTCTCTGCTATAATCTCCCATTCAGCCGTCCCCGGTGCATTGTAATCTGCTGTAATCTGGCGGATTAACCTCACTGCTCTTTTCTCATCAGCGGATGGTTCTGGTTCAGCGCTGTGGCTTCAGCCACGGCTGCTCATTTTCGCTCCTCGCCTGTGTGCACTGATTTCTTCTATGTGTTTATTTAAAATAAGAGGCAAAATGAAAGACACAGAGAGCAGGAAATAAATTACCAGAAAGAAGAAAAAAAGATCAAATATAACAAGAGATGCATAGGGAAAGGGATTTATTTCATTTTTTTTCTTTTCTGGCAGATGAAAGGAGAGGTATATCAAAATAATGTCACATTTAAACAGCCAAAACCAACAATAAGCAGGGAGAAAAGTTAAAATTGCATTTTGCACGACTGCCTCTGCTCTACTTCTCGGTCTACCATCTGAGACCGAGTGTGAAGCACAAGAAAAACATGTCATTATATGGTGGGAATATAATGCCTCTAACAACCTGCATTTTAAGGGTTTAAATTTAGCTAGTTTGGGGTGTAAATGGACAAAGTGAATGAGGGGAACACACATACACACACACACACACACACACACACACACACACAGTTAACCAAACGTGTGGCGCTTTGATGGGGCTGAATTACCCGTGCCTGACTCAGAGGGTGATCAGGAGCACAAGACCAAATCCTGCACAACACACACACGAGCGCACACACTTCACAGAGCAACGAGCCTGAGTGGATTAAGCCCTCTCGTTTTGGAGACGGGGTGCTAATTGGCGTTCGCGCAGACATGCTCGTGTGGCGGCTAACATCTGGGATGCCCGACGCAAAGAGGCGCCAAATCACACCGATGGTGTTGCACCAACACTGACTGCAGGGCAAAAAAAAAAAAAACCCAACAGAAATAACTATCGAGTAAAAGACACGCTACAATATAAGGAGCTCACAGTGTTAATGTTGCTATGTTTAAATGCGGAGTATAGAGTATCACCCCGGGGTGGAGATGGAGAGACACAGGGAAGAGATACGAGCGGAGGTGAGAGGGGCTTTTAGTTTGGCCTTGCTGGTCGGCGTGGTTGACGGTTGGAGCTGCAGAAGTGAATGTGACACAAAGCTCACTGCTCAATTAAGGCACTTGAAAACACTTAGCACCAGACTGTCATAATGTGTGCTCCCCTCCACACACACACACACATATTTTTTTTTTCGATTAAAGATGATAGACAAAACATGCTCCTCGCAACTTCAGAACCTGCCTGAGAAACATCACGTTTCGTTAAGTTATCGCGAGCATCAGAGCGGAGGAGTGACGGTTATCACTTCATCAGCGGGTACATTGCAAAACAGGAACCGCTAACCGCTAATTCAGCACACTTGGAATGAGATGCGGCTGTCCTGACTTTGTCTGAGGGAAGCTACACTTTTCTTTTCTTTTTTTTTTTTCCCCTTCCCCAGGCTCTGAAAAAGACGACGTGCGCTGATTTCATCTTTCTTTAATAAAGGAGCTAAAAGGAACGTCCTCATCAAATCTATCTCTGAGCCATTTAGAAAAATGACTCCAAACATATGAAACAATATGTGAAATGTAATATCGTTGCATTATGATCCATTTAGGAGGCTAACCGCATTATTTCTGTTGTAACTGTCTAATTCTGCCCGTCATCGGCTCATTCCCTTTCTCCTCCACCACCATCCTTTTTCCTGTTTTTTTTTTTTTCCCTCCCCGTCCCTCTCCCATCATTGGTTTTCTACAACTCATCCATCCCTCTCCCTTTTCTTCCCCCCTCTCTCTCTCTCACTCCCTCTCTTCTTCTATTGTCCCTCCATATGACTCGGTGACATCAGGCAGCCTGCCAAGTCACTGTACACTTCAATTAGAGGAGGGACCTCGAACCCGCACACACTTGTATGCTCGCACACAAACACACACACACACACACACACACACACACACACACACACACACAGACACACACAGACACACAATGCAACGGTCGCCTGTCTTTCAGCTGAATGCTTTGTACGCTTCCCAATGAAAACCAAAAGGCTGTAGAGAGACAGGGAGTGTGTGTGTGTGTGTGTGTGTGTGTGTGTTGCAGCGCGGGTGTGTGTGTGTTTGTGTGGCTGGCATTTGGAGCGTGTCCTCGAGTGTGACTTTGATATCAGTCGTGGTAATCTAAGTCATTCTCTACGCTGTATCCAGATACAATAGAGGCGGCCGCGTGCACACACACACACACGCACGCACACACACACACACACAGAAACACAGACCAGATGGCAGAACAACAGCAGCTCTGGTTGGCTCTTTGTCCTCCTCCATTCTCTCACTATCGGCCTGTATATATATATATTTTTTCCCCCCGTGCCTCTCCGCCTGATGTGTCTGCTTATCTGGCTGTCCGTCTCTCCTAATGCGCGTTTATCTGCCGCGCTCGCTTTCTCCCTGAGAAAAACTCGCCGTCACTTCCGAAGTTTAAAAGCGTAAAAGTCTCTGAAGCAGCTGAACGGGCACGCGGCCAAGCAGTGCCGGCGAAATATAATCAGCATTTATTTTTTGCTCGTGTACCGGATCAGAAGGGTTCACGGAGCGGGGATGTGCAAATCTGTCGAGGGAAAAAAAACATAAGGATGGCGCTGAGAGATGCGGCCAGTTTGGTCAGTTGCATCAGTGCAGGCGTGGATGAAAGGGACTGCACAAAAATAAATACTGCCAAAAATGAATGCACACCGTTACCATAAAGAAGGGCTGGGCAACATGGATTTAGATGTACTATTGTCATATTTAAGGCTACGTCATCGTACATAACACTGCATTTAACTGTTTCAACCTAGAACAACCTGTGCCTGTCAACAACACAGGTCAGCATTAGTCGACACTACCATCAGTATGTATGTGGAGAAAAGCTGAAGTACGAGGTCCAGTAAGGCTATGACTGGTCAGCTATGTGGCTCTGTAAGTATTCAAAAAAAATAAAAATAACTCAACATGACAGAGTTATATCAATATCCAAGAGTGAAATGATCTAAACATAATAATTTGAAAGTCGACAACAGATGATCCAGTGAAGAGGTACAGCAATCTGTGAAATGTATAGACGCAGCCAAAATCCAAGGGTAAAAGGACAGTTGCACATTATATCTTGTAAGTAAGCCTGTGTGTGTGTGTGTGTGTGTGTGTGTGTGTGTGTGTGTGTGTGTGTGTGTGTGTGAGAGAGAGAGACAGAGTGTATATGAAGTGAAGGGTCATCGTCCCTGATTGCAGGGCCCACTCGAGACATCCGATGCTCTCGCTGCAATCACAATGTTCACAATGTTCAAATCAGAAATCAGGAGGCTTCTGGAGAGCAGCCAATCAATATCATAAACATCATCAAGGACAACGCTCCGACTCCCTTCTGTCACACACGACGTCCGCCTCTCACTCTCAACCTTTCTTATTGTCTATTTCATTACATCCCCCTTGACCCTCGCCAGGCTCTCGGCATCTCTCCTCCTCTGGCTCTCTCATTAACATAAGGGTGCTGAGCCTTGGCCTGACGTGCTCGTGTCTGGCTCGAGAGCCGCTTTCGACTTGGACTCAAACACACGGGGAAGCAACTAAGGTTAGGACAATGACTGGGCAAACAGCTGGACTCATAAGAGCTCGTCATTTACAAAAAAAAAAAAAAAACACACCGCAAAACAATGTTTTCTCTTTGGATCCGTACAGAGGATGGTGCTGGCAAACGGGGCTGTGGCTCAGTTATTATCATCATTGATTCTTCTGTTCGTTTTCAAGATCTTGTGTGGTCAATAAATGATCAGAAAATGGTGCAAAATGTTTCTCAAAATGTCATGCGGACTAAATGTTAACGTTACTAAACTGTGGACTAAAGAAACCAAAAATACTCACCCTTGCGAAGCTGGAATCAGAGAATCTGGACATTTTATTCTGAAAACTTCACTCAAAATGATTAACTGATGATGGAACTAGCTCCTGATTAATTGCACAGCCGACAACTAATTGATTAATTGACTAATATTTGCAGCTTTACATGGCAGACTTTCCATTTTTCTCCATAGCTGATCCATTCCCCACCACATCGGAAGGTTGACAAAACAAAAGGCGCCACTATACTTCATCCAAAGCACTTTACTGTCAGATATTCAAGTATCCACCCTGCACACACACCTCTCCAACACTGGTGTAGGTGCGGCTGTGTCCAACCCTTTCTGTAACATTCACACCGACGTAATGCTGTTATTGGCTAAAGCTCATGAATGGCAGAACAGCTAAAAAGACGTATTTCCTTTCGGCCAGTTCACATCATCGACTCTACTTCTTTTATGGCGTCACCGGGACCCGGAGAGGTAGAAGCTGTGATGGTGGCTTGCTGAGGCTGTGCGCTCTGGGCTGATTGCTAAAGTCAGTCCCAATGTCACGATGGCAACGCTAAAAATGCTTATATTTAGCGGTTAGCGCGGCACCATGCACCATTTACCAGGCTACCTTTCTCACTTGATGAAAAGCCGCAGATGAGCCAACCAATCAGAGAACTCGGGTCAATGTCAAACCTCATTTCGTAGTTGACGTATTCATGTGCGTCCTCTGATGAACACTCAGACATCAAATTAAAGGGGAAAAAAAAAACAGAATAAATGAATGGAGGGAGACAATAGATGCAGACGCTGCCAGATGCTTGCTGAATGGTTAGGTGATTACAAAAATATTGTGAAGCATATGCTCTGGCCTTCACTGTCACCGGCTCTCAACGAGGATGAACGTTTTGATGTTGAAGCGACACGTTACGACAGCGCGCCGCACCACCATGGTAATAACATCATATAAGCGTGTATCGTTCATAAGACAAGTGTTGACCGTACGATCGCCTTGAACGTTGATTCTGTCCAGTCCAGTTTATAGCTTATGAGAAAATGTTCCTGCTTCTCATGTGATTTATTGCGTAAGGGCGTTGCTACCTTGTGATTGACAGGTTGCACAAGAGAACTTGAAAAACGGCGTACACGTGACATTGAAACTATTCTGGAGGCTTAAGATGAAACAACACCCGACGTTGACACATTATAATGGCTTCTCCGTCACTTCTCTCCCCTCTCTGTGTCGTGTCACGGAACAGAGACGCCATGCGTGGTGTTTTCATGGTGCCGCGCCACGCAGACACACATTTTCCTCGCGTAAGACATCAGAGAACGCACATAATTGTCGTGACAGACCCCATTGAGTGTGAAGTACCCCATGTGTGTCTGATAAGACGACAGAAGGGCCATGTGTATGCATTAGTTTATGGGTGTGTGTGTGCGTGTTTGTCTGCGTATTAATGGATAGACAGATGGGGCAGTCTCGAAGAACAGTTGATGAAGGCTTTACAGTGCAGCTGGCCCTTTCTCCTTCCCTCTGCCGCAGACACACAGGCAGAGATACAAAAAAAGGTCGACTGGCACTGTTTGGGTGCGTGTGTGTGTGTGTGTGTAGTGGGCGGTTAGCGTGGCAGCTGCCCTGGCATCAGGTGGGTAGCTCTCACTCTACATGAAGAAAGCACAGCTGCTGTAATGTATAAACACACACCACTTCCTACACTAAACACAGCGCAAACTGATGGAGATGAACTCGAGTGTGAGATCCGCTTTAATCTAAGGATCAGCGTCTAGCAGGGACCAACACACACATGCGCACACAAACAAATGGGAAATTGACCGTCTGCAGTCCTCCTTGACACACACACAAACACTCAGTCTACATCCTTTCCTGCATGTGCCCTCTCATCAGACGCACGTGTATACACACACACACACACACACACACAAATAGACCCATGGAAGGCTGCGTCTTTCCTTGATGTGAAAGAGATTAACATAACAGGCACACATGCTCGCTGAAATGTTTCCTCTGCCCTCTAATCAGACATAAACACACACCCACACAGGCAGCATCTCTCTCTTGATGTTAATGCTGAAGATTGTCAAACACACACACACACACACACACACACACACACACACACACACGCTGCTGCATCTTTCCCCCCAACGCTATTACAACGTGTCAAACAAACCTGCGCGCACACACCCCCATCACACACACCAGCTACCCACCCCCCCCACCCCCGACCAGGCCAGTTGTTCTCCAGATGCACAGCCAGCCACGGAGACACATGTCCGCCCATCACCTCCCCTATCTGTGCAGACACATGTTGTGATGGGAGGAGGTTAGCCAGCTCGAATCAGGCCACTGGCACCTGACACCGGTCATCAGCACAACAGCTGCCTGAACACATCGCTGGCTGCCGCTGCTGAACGTCTGCATATGCGTCTGTGTCTGTTGTTTGTCTGGACTTGTGGCCGGACATGCCCTCACAGCAGGGTGCTCCGGGTCCGTGCCGGGGGGGCGGTGACACCCACAGTGACACGGGTTAAGGGGCCTCTTTTTCTGGACTTACAGGGTTAACAATGGGTTATTTCTTGCCGCGCAATTTTCCGAGATATCAATACGCTGTATTCACACTATAACCAGATGTGAATTACATCATGGATGGGGAAGCCCATCTGAGCAGACAGTGGAGAGTTCATTCATGGAATACAGGCCGTTATGTGTCTAAATATCAGTATAAACAGCATTTAGCATTCGGAGTGTCTGCATATTTGTAATACGCCAACAAGCAAGAGGTTTTGCTGTTTCCTAATTTAATTATGGGCGAATGATACGGAAGCTAAAAAAACGGCCAAGCTAACAATTTTTATTCTTTTTTTTATGCCATGTGTAGATCCAGAGTTAATTAATTTGTTATCTCGAGATTCCAAAGCTAGTTTTTTCATAACTAAATTCATCTTGTTATCATGCGAAGACAAAAGGATTTTTGTTTTTGGAGATAACGCAATAACTCATCATGGGGAACATGATTTGTAGGACTCATAAAACTGAACTGTGACACACACACACACAGCTCTTTGTAGTGGGTTTGGGGGAGTTGAAGCAAACCACATGAACTTTTTCTGACCTTCTTATTTTTGTTGTGAGATTTTCCTATATATATTCAATAACGGGTGGTATTGACATTATGGGTAATTATTTTAAGGCCTTGGCTTACACACAGCGGTCAACAGCAGATGTCTTGCTGTCCGGTCAGCTACAACCTAAAATAATTTGTGTTGGCATAGGTGAACTAGAGATGACACTACTTGAAGTTTGTTTGATGATATAATATAGCGCGTGTTTAAATGAGTATGTTTGAAGTACACTCTCACTCACTTCTGTTTCTATGAACAGTCTGTGATGTTGAGATAACTGATATTAAAATGAAAAGGAACCGTGAGCACGGCTGTTCTTGACTTCCACAGTTCTACTTAAACTGCACCTTGAGCCCTTCACTTGAACAAATCTCTGCAGTGAAAGAGCAGGGAGAATGTCCACATATAGACTCCCATTTACAAATACAGTTAATATGGTGGGGCCTTCAGCAATGAGCTAGATATACTTTTCTTTTCTCCGTAGATGGTGGAGACCAAAGCAGAGCTAAAAGGAAAGTACATATTGGACTTTGACTTATCGGGAAGTAATTAAGAAATTGTGTGACAGCGGGGGTGTTTTAGACGGCTGATAATATATAGTTTGTTGTGCGTCCATCAGCTAACACTCCTGTATCAATATTGACTTCATGTTAACATGAAACATTTTGAGCAGAGACCTCACACAGCAGCCATTTTCCTCTGACGTCACACTCAGGGTCGGAAGCTCAAATGTCGTACTGCTACGTTCCAGGTTGCAAAGGTGTATACAAATTGGGAATCTGACAAATCTTAATAATTTCACTGCCTCTTAAATGTAAAAAAACAGTGTATAGTGAAAGTCTGGAGAGACAACGGAGCATATTTCAAGGTAACACTACAAATTTGATAACCCGTTAGCTACCGTTAGCAAATAGTCGAGATTGGCATCCAACCACTTGCTAACTAACATAGTGTTAAACAACACTATGAAAAAAGGCATGAATGAATTCTTAATATATCAACACACATCCTAGAAATATTTACTTTAGCCTTGAATGAAACACATGGGGTGCAATCAAACGGTAATGTTACCTGAAAGGTGGTCGAACGTGAGCTAATTGGTTCTCAAATACGTTGTTTTATCCTGATATATGACCCGATGCTTTCAGATTTTCACTATTCTTCATCTTTTTCAGTGGCTCATCAATCAGGAAGAGGTGAAATGTTAACAATATGTCAGATTCCATGTGTTCACCCACAGCCTGGAACACAGCAGCATTGACACTACCCTAGTCTGGTCCATTGGTTTGTCCAAAAACTATTTGTGGCCTTTTTTTTTTTTTTTTTTTTTCAGACGTATTTGCCGCATATAACGGGCACATCACTCAGTTTCCATAATGTCAATACCAAAGTCAGACTCTGCGAGGGGTTTGGAGTGAATTAAAGCCGTCTCGCAGTTGATAGGTTTAGCTGTGATCTTCCCTTTTGTCTCTTGACACTCTCAAAGCCTTCCCACTTATCAAAGATTCATTAGCTCACTAATCCATCCATCTAGCTCTCCATGCACATCGTCCATCCATTAACACTGCGCCATATTCCTCCGCAGGGACTGCTGAGATAATGCCCTGCTCAAGGACACAGGGGGTAAGACATATGAAGCGATAGCCCACCTGGGAATTGAACCTACAACCACACTGGCACATTAGCAGCGGCTGCCTCGAATAAGTGATGCAGAACAGTATCATATCAGCGTCCGTCCCGGAGGTGGCAGAGATCCTGCCGTTGTAATTCAGATCACTCTGCCGGCGCTAAAAGAAGGACTATTTCTGTATCCCTCCATCCTCGTCTGATGCTGTGCTGACTTTGAAAAAAAAGGTTCTTCTCTTTTTTTTTTTCCCCCCTCCCCTACATACTGTCCATTTGTCTGCTCCTATGATAAGTAACAGCTGGGGAATTCAAATGCAGATGAGTACAGAGGAGACATTTTAACGTGCGGAAGGTGCAGTCCCATTAATTCTTTTTCACACGGATGCATTCATTTTCTGCCTGGAATCTTTTTGGCAGTAATAAAGAAGGAAAGAGGTGCTGCGGTTTCCTGAAAAGAAAATCATTTTACGTGTACTTAAGATGAAGACGTTTTAAGAATCTCATCTTTCACAGAAAAATCTTACTAAATATCAAGTTTATGGCCTTATATGACAATTATCAAAAGATAGTTTGAATGCTTCAGATTCGGACTTTTGTTGTTCTCTGCACAACTGACCCCATGCACTGCATGTTCTTAACATATTTTGGTCGGTTAAAATCTATTTCTAAATATGATGGACTGTATCAGTCACATAAAGCTCCGTCCATTTGCTTTGAACGTTCCAGCTGTCAAAAATGCCCCATCGATATCTCCAGCAACCTAATGAACAGCGTTTGAGAGTCAAAGTGAGGGGTGTTGGGCAACTTTGCTGCTGTTAGTTTGCATTATATGTAAAAATGATAACTCTGGTGTTGCTCTGTTTAGTTACCTGCTTACAGCAAACATACCATGCAGCCTCATTCACATGCCTTGGCCTGCCCTTCTCTCCTGCTTGGAACTAAAATACTGTTAAATAGCCGAGCTGGCGTTCTTAGAAATAACGTCTGTATGTTTAAGTTCTGCGCGCATGCCCCTCCATCAGGCCAATTAAACTGCAGTAAACTCCCAATATTAACACGCGTTACCTCTGCGTCCATTTTCTTTTGAAAATAAAAGCCTGAGGATGCTGTAACAGATGCCCGCTGTTCTATTTTGTGAAAAATATTGCATATGACAGCAAATATTCGACAATGTCTAACATCGGCCCAAGCCTATAAGCTGTGGCTCAGAAAGTAAAGTCTGAAGGTCAGCGGTCCGTTCTCCAGATCCCCCGGCTGCGTGTGGAAGTATCCTTGGATTAGATTCACAGATTCACACGCCGGATTGCTGTTCTGTCGGCGTGTGAATGACCGAGCATAGCAATGTCTCGGGGCGCTGTGTCGCTCCTGATGAACAGGTCGGCACTTTCCATGGCAGCCTATGAATGCGTGCGCGAAGGGTTGTTTTGTGTGTCTGAGGACTTTCAGACGTCGTAGACCAGAAAAAAACGCGACATAGATGCAAGTCTATTCACTATGAGATGCTCAGTACGATCATTCATAAGGCGGTCTATCATATTATTTCTCGTCTCTGCCCTCCGTGTCTTTGTATCTGTTCATCTAGCTCCGTCTCTCTCGCTCATGAAAGGCTCGACACAGATAGCGCTTTTTTTTTTTTTTTTTTCCCGGGCTGACGTACACTAATGTACTAATGGATAGAGGAGATAAGGACAATGAGGGAGAGGAGAGAGGGGATGAGGAGTGGAGGAGAGAAGGGCAGTACACCACACACACACACGAACGCACACCAACACACACAGATGAGGCGGGAAATTCTCGAGGGAGGCAGATTTTGTGGGCATGAAGCCCACCTCGGTTGGGAGAGAGAGAGCTGAAGGTGACATGCGAGTGAGAGGGAGCGGAGAGGAGGAGAGGAAGGCTACGAGACCTGAAGAGAGGCGGCGCAGAGAGGCACTAGTGGAGAGAATGGGATGATAATTCACTCAAACACTAGCACCGCTTACAGCAGTAATATTATCTCTGCAAGATTTACACACTAGTCTTTCCTCAACAGGCTCTTACAATGGCTTCACACACACACACACACACACACACACACACACACAGTCACACAATCATTTATGGAGGACCAAAGTCGAGCACAAAAACGCAGCTCCACTGACACAATTACATATAGAATTTCATTCACGTGTCCACATAGCACAAGGACACACACACCAAGTTTCAGAAACTCTCAGAGCACACTTTTAAGCGTGTGTATGTACCCAATGTGTGCAAGAGAAGAAGCTCCAGGCATGAATGATACCACTTATACACATACACATACACACACACACACACACACACACACACACACACACAACAGCTACACAAAAGCCTGTTGTGTATTTGGAGAAACTAATAGGACATTATTCCTCTAACTTCCAGTTAATGGGATAAAGATGGAATTAGTGTGTTCAGGTGTTGCGCTCATCTGCTCATTATGAGTTTCACATTGGAGAGGAGAGAAACTCCCGTCCGCACACACACACACACACACACACACACACACATACACACACACAAACAGGGAAACAGACAGCAGCCCGACCCAAGATTATCAATCATCTCTACCAGCCTGGTGTTTTTGCCATTTAACCAGGCTGAGCAGCCGATGCGCCGCTTCAATCATCGTCTGCCAGTCTAAATGCTAGTGCTAATTAGCATTCACATGCTAAATTACCTCCCATCCCATGTTTCCTGATTAGGCTTAATCATTCTGACAGCTAGTTTTACTGCTAAGCTTGCAGAGCCAATGCATTCACAGCCATCTCAAACTCCAGGAAGAGATCCAAGGCGCTCTCATTCACTGGGTGCTGGGAACTGAAGAGCCGGTGTCCTGCTTGGGAAACTGCTGAGGCCAGTGTGCTGAAAGTGGAGCGCAGTAACTGTCGACGACACATTTTAACGGTTGTAAGATGATTTAAAGGCATCACAAACGCTATGGGGTTTTTACTGTCTATTCTCCAGTAACTGTTTTTTCTGTAACACATGCCTCTTTGGGCCTCTTAAGGTTCAACTGAATTCAAATAAAACCAGATGAAGTGAGAATCTGCTCAGCAGTGTCCTCGGTGTCCTTTACTTCAGTAAAGATACCAGTGCAACGATGTTAAAAAAAAAACTCCATTACACGTGGAAGTTCCACATCTGTTCCTACTTTACAGGACAGAATTATTATCAGCAAGATGTGCTGAAAAGTATCTAAAGAAAAGTTCAAGTGTCCAACTAATATCTCTAAGGACTTGTTGACACTAGTCCCCCGACGTATAAGTGGCGTGTTTTACTACTTCAGCTGGTCGAGGTCTAGTTTAGATAGTTAGGTAGTTTCCTAAAGAGAATCTGGTCAGGGGTCGACGGATAAATCTGAGGGACTATGAGACTATTCATTGAAGAGGAACTAAAAGTTCTACTACACCAATTTGCATTGAGTTGGCGCCCCAAAGTCTCTGAGTGCGACACCACTGTGGTAAATACAAATCTCAGGTCTGCAACCGTTTGTCAGATGTAATGTAGCTGCTAACTACAAACAAAACTCATGACGTCATAATGATGTCATGTGTTGAAGTATGTAACGCTGTGATCCTACCTTCCTACTGAAGTTACATGGGGATGGGGGCGGAGTGGCTAAAACAGACACCATTCATTACACTGTATTTTTTAGGTGAAAAAGCTATATAATGTGGCTTTTAATACATAAAAGTGTACTATCATTTCTGTTTTTATGCAAAGCGCAATCTGTGAAGTAACTAGTAATTGCAGTTGTCACAAAAATCGTTAGCATTATGGCGAAGTGGTTTTGTAAAAAAAGTGCAATACTTTCCTCTGAAATGTACTGTAGCTGAAATGTATAGAGGACTGCTTTAGTGGAAGAGTAAACAGCACAAGCACCTCAAAACTGTACAGTACTTGAGCAAATGTACTGATATATGCAAAGTGGAATGTAATGACGCGCGTAGGCGTTGCCTGACTTAAAGTTGGACTTCATTATTGGATACACTGCTGATGAGATGGCGGGCACATCATGACTCAATTCACAGAATATACACAGCTTATCATCTTGCTGAGGGGTTGTTATCGTTAAGGGGGTTTGGGGTGGGGAGGGGGGATGCTGTTCCCGGCGGGGGGAGAGGGAGATAGGTATGATAGGGTGACATATGTCGCAGAAAGTCGAGGAGAAAGCACGGAGCCTCTCGCCAGAGAACGAATTAGATCGTCTCTGAGTGGGAGGGTGTACTGTCAGAGGAGTGGGGCCGCTGAACTTCTGGTCCACCTCGCTGGCTCCGAGACGCCCTGAAGCCTAACCAGTCTCACTCGACTCCGTGTCTCAAGGCAGCGAAGTGCCAGCGCTGTGTCAATCAGCCGGTTGGCACGGTTACCTCGGCAGCACTGCTCCAATCGCTCCTGTCACTCAGGCTATCTTCCAAGATAGAAAGGAAAGGGAAAAGTAATTGGATTCGCTGCTAGCAGGGAAATGATGAAATGACATGAAACCACCCCCCCTTCACCCACCGCACACACACACACATCCGCGTTCACGCACCTATACACCGCTCTGGGTGAATCTCCCCTCACTCACTTGCCGTCTTTTTTGCGCGCCTCTTTTTGTTTCTGAAAATCTGGAAGTACTTCAGGCTGCTGAGAGTTTCTTTTCATCTAGCCTGATGTGGCGAGAGCGCCTTGTTCTCCCAGGTAGACAAAAGAGGAGACGAAATGAGGGGAATGAAAGGATTTCCAGGTTTTTACTGAGATCTGAGGGGGGTGTTTTGGGATGTTTCTGGCAAACGGCACAGAAGAGGCAGCCCATGGTGCAGTTCCACGCTGTTAAAAGCTATTCGTACCCCACCTACACCTCGTCTGCCTACAGAGTGATGCACTGTGGTGTTAAAAAGCGATATGCACGCGTGTTCTTCTTTGAAGTCCCGAGCAAAGAACAAACACATATAATGTATAAACTTAAACATGCTGCTGCTGCTATTGGCTGCCATGTGACTGCTGGCTCTCCACTGGGAGACAGGCACCCTGTCCCGTCCTCACACTGTGTCTGCAGGGCTGCATCCTACATCCAACAAACTGTTTCCTTTACACGCGATATGTTCTACACGCTTTGTCCTCCTTCACATCTTTCATCACACGTCCATCCGTCTCGTGTCTTTTATCTTGCCACCCTGCGTCCTCAGGCTTTTCTCACACATTCTACGCCGTCCTTCAGCCTTCAACACCCACCTAATCCCTCATCCTCCGCCTTCCATTCCGCGCTATACATCACACAATTAATAACGCCTTCATGATGAACCGTGTTAAAGAGTACGGACAATTTTGTTGCCTACACTTTTCTCGCACCCAACGCCTGACATTAAAAGGGCAGTAAACACGAAGTGAGCAAGGTGGCATCCATTTTTACTTCGTTAGTCGCCAAAGCAACACTGTTCCCACGACCCGACAAAGGTGAGACTACGTCACGTGTAACACAATAAAACAGTTAAACTCGTAAGCAATGAAACACACCACTGGTCATTTCACTTGCACCATGTACAGTGCCGTCTAACGGACAGTGTCGAGTCGTTTCAGCTGGAGTGGTTGTCCTCAGTTGAGATAAAGTTGAAGGTAGGGGGGGTACGTATCATGTCAGCATCAACAGTCACACTGCAGGATGTGCAATGTCAAGTAAGGCAGTTCAACACCACAGCTGTTTTGCTGCTTGATACGAATGAAAAACTCACAAGGTTCCCATCTTCCAGAACTGATCTTAGTCTGATTGGGTTTTAGGATACACAGGAGTTTGTTGTTTGTGAGTGACATGCAGATACTGCAAATACAAGCAAATCCTACTTTGTAAGTTATCTTTCAGAAATTCCTGTACTTTTTTTTTTTTTTTTTCAGACCGCTTCATGTAACACAGAAAACCAAATGTTATGGTTTTCCAATATTGTGCAGTGCAAGTTGAAGTTTGGGGGAAAAGCTAGTAAGTAGAGCCTGAGTTAAGATTTGCACTCTTTCCAAAAGGTTAAAGAATGTCCACGCTCAATGCAGGATGTCTCAAATTGTTTTACACTCATGCTACCGTCACGCTGAGTTTGAGCATTTAGCATCAGTGCAGTCACATGTGACCACAGGGGCCAGTGTGGTGCAAAAAACAACGTCATTCTTTAAACTGTTACGACAATGAGTATATCGTGTTTTTGACTTCTCACATTGGAAATACGTCCCACTTAAAGAGATTTACCTCTTACTGAGGTTCAACATCATGCCGACTTGTTTTCATCATGTACTGCATGAACTGAGCTCGCTGTGAAACATGCTATGTACAAAGGCTGCGAAGTAACGATTACTTACTTTATGAGCAGCACTTTTGAGTTTTGTCCAACACAAATGAAATAATAAATGAATAAATTATAGTTGCGCACTTATATTCTCCATCCACATCCTGCCATGTGTCTTACATTTCAAGGCGTACATTCTATGTCACCATAATGTTATATCCAAAACAGCAGAATTTTCTTGTCGCATGCTTTTGTATTCATCGTTGGTCAATAGCGACCTTTTGCTAACGAGGGCAATTCAGCGTAACTAAATCAAAACTACTGTAATGGACTGTTCTGCACTGTGCCACATAAGGCCAATGAAAGAAAGAGTCACAAGAATGCACCAATGGAATGCTGATTCGCAGTCAGCGAGGCCGACTCATGCAGCAGTGTTGGAAAGAAACACATTAACTGAGCTGCAGAGATGCTAGGTGGGTATTTAGCACATACATGCTGTGTGCTTAGTCAGTGGAGGCTTTCTGATTAGTCATGCTGATGTGAGGTGGCACAGATTCACCCCGGTTTACGTCACAGCTCTCTCTCTCTCTCTGTTTGCCCTCACACACACACACACACACACACACACACACACACACACAGACAGACAGACAAAGACAGCATCACTTATCCAATGGACTGCCTAGCTCTAAGATTTACACTGGCCATTATATATTCATAGATCAATCAATACGGAGAGTCTAGCAGCCGAGACGTGTCCACGCGGGCAAACACACATTCAGCAGCAACAGTCGCATGGAATGGAATTCAGATGAGCGTGCGCGTGTGCAGACATCGATACGCTGCAGCTTTACATTTCATTAGGCCAAGGAGCACAGTTTAACTCCCAATGAATAGCAATAAAACCACACAGCCTGTAACCATCTCTCTCCATCTGACTCAGCCCCCTCTCCTCTCCTCTCCTCACCTCTCCTCGCCTCTCTAATCTTAGCCCTACTCCCTCTTCCTCCCTTCCCAATTCTGTTATGTACGAACCAACTTCAGCCGTTGTTCTCCAATTTATTTCGGATGACCTAATTTAAAGCTCGAACTAATCACGTCCTGTCTCAGACGGAAAGACTTACCAGACACCGACAAATGCACGGGCCTCATAAACCGGCTATAGGTCTAACGCCTGCTGATTTATCGCCACCAGTGTCCCGTCTCACAGGCGACTGCATGTTACTGCAGCATCTGCATTGATCTGTGCGAGGACACCGGCAGCCTCCACCCTCCATGTTCACCTTCCTCCCTCCATCCCCCCCGAGCACAGGAAGACACGCCGGC
Source organism: Sparus aurata (assembly GCF_900880675.1). Taxonomy (NCBI): domain Eukaryota; kingdom Metazoa; phylum Chordata; class Actinopteri; order Spariformes; family Sparidae; genus Sparus; species Sparus aurata. The sequence goes on along the minus strand of NC_044193.1, from coordinate 27,776,406 downwards.
TGAGGGGAAATGGGATTCCGATCAGCGGGATATCATCCAGGATCTGCTGACCTCACACACTCGACACACATGCACGCACACACACACACAAATCATCCGTCTCCACACACACAAGCGTCAGAACAGGGGTCAGGCGCAAGGACTAGCGGGCTAGGTTTCAGTCGACTTAGCAAAACACCAGAGACAGGAAGCTGTGTAAGGAGGCATGTGCGAGCGCGCGAGGGGAGTGTGTGTGTGTGTGTGTGTGTGTGTGTGTGTGTGGGCATTATCATGGCCGATATAAAAGCAGTTGACAGCAGCATTACTGCAACAGATACTCAGCCGGCTACAGAAACACACAGGCCCCTAATGCTGAAACTGTCAAACACGTATCAAAAAAAAAAAAAACGCAGCGGCTGAATGTTTCATTTCAAAATGCCTTTTTGTCGGCTTTAATAGAAAATGACAGAAAGTGCGACGCGAACACAAAGACGTCCAAAACAAAAACATCACCATGTGAGCACCTACAGAATGATAGATGACTTCAAAGTGGGGACGAGCTCCGGGGAACGGTCTCGAAAATAACTTTATCAAAGTTAAACGCCGCTGACAGCGAAACGTGGATTCTTTTTTTTTTTTTTTTTTTCATTTATTTTGTGTCATCTATGGATTTTACGCGATTATTTTTTTCCTCCGGTAACCGTTTTTATTTAGTCTTCCGGAGCGCCGGTGACACGGCCAGGCTCGTGCGGAGGCGTCCCGCTGAGGGGAAAAGTGAAAAAACACAGTCAGGATCTCAGATGAGGGAGCAGCTGATTGGCAGACGCACCGTGAGGTCTACTCAACGCGGGTGCTTGAGGAGCGCACGCACATACTGTAAACCCCACAGGCGAACACTCAGAGGGACTGCACGCTGCGTGTATGCTGAACATGGTGGGAAATACTACTTGTCTGTGATTGAGGACAGCGCACAACAAATGCACAGATCCACACGCACTCGTACACACACACAACACACACACACACACACTTACATGGGGTTTTACAACAAAGGTATTAGGGAGACGCACAAGAAATCATCGTCACACACCTTATAGCCACTCAGAAACAGTCCCTGGCTCTTGACAGCACCGTGACTAGACCACCAAACAACACTCCGCAAGATAAAAACCCACACAGCACGGCTTTGTCGAACAGCATGAGCTCCACACACCAGCAGAACAGACACAAACACACACACACAACCACACACTACCTCACTGTGTAGGAGAAAACTGGCATTGCCGGAGCTGCTGCCTTAGTTTTTCCTTCAAACATACTATACGTGTCCTAGTCGCCTTTTTTTTTTTTCTTTTTTCTTTTTTTTAAGCATTCAATGACAGTGTCAGAGCAGTAAAAAGCCATTTTGAGACAAATCACACACACACACACTCACGCACATTCAAAGCTGATGTCTGCAATGAGATTTCTGATGACAAAACCATTTGTCAGCGATGCCAAAACCAATGACCATTGAAAATACATCATAAAATGACACAAAATTGCTTCAAAGTGAAAATGGATTTCCGCAGAGCGTGAACACACGCGCGCACACACACACACACACACACACACACACACACACACACACATACACACACTCACTCCAGCAAGGGCATTTGAATCCCCAATTTGGTCACATTGTATTCGTTTTATGTCAGTCATCGCTGTAATTTATGTCTCACATCATCAGAAAGAGCCGACAACAAAAGCCACAAAATACACAACAAGATAAGACTACAGAGACTACTCAGCTGATAATGTTATATCTGCTGAACAGCACTGTTCCTATGATTCTGATGTTTCTTGAACAATTTACACATTTACTGTGAACTTAAAAAACGTATTCATGCCTTAAACTTTGACAGTCGGTATTTTAATCATGTGTACATTTTCATAAAATGTTATCACATGAGTTCCATGTCGACCATGACATTTAATGCACTTTTTTTTCTATTACGTTGAGTCAATGTGGATACTACATTTTAGACCTTTTACGCATTTTCCTTCTCTTCCTGTCCGTCAGAGTTTTGTAAAGGTTCTTGTGCATGTAAAAGACCTTGAAAGTCGAAAAGGTGAAAGTAAGCACCAAGAGAAGCTTTTCTCCCACAGGAATCACCGCTCCTGGAATGCCTCGTCATTAGCCCCGCCTTTAATCCTGTGACTTTGTGACATCACGCCACGTCACCATGTCACACATTTGCACAGCCGATGTCTAGCGGCTAGTTTGGCACGTAAGAATTGATTTAGCACAGCGGCTCTGTTGTTGTGAGCGGCGCTGGGTCAGGCATGTGTGAGCTGACCAATCAGAGGACACCGTGAATTCTGACCTCTAGTTAGTAGCTTCTTTGTAAAGCTTTACTTTAAGACAAAAGATGTGTCTGACATTTTGCTTACCTCTACCACTCAGTAGAATAAAAAACATTCACAATTCTAACCTGACTGTGTTTCTTTTCGGTCCATTACCTCAGGCGCATCAGGGCAGCTACAGGAGTTAACCCTTAAGTTATTTACCCTTCAATTATCCAGTATTACAGCGTATTCTGAATGTGACCCTTAACACTGAACTTACGTGATAGAATTAGATGGAACATTTATATGTCATTTCAACACTAAAAGTCAATGTCAGAGGCATCATTATGTTTTCTGAGTGGCTGTATCGTTGACTTTTTCCAGTTTGAATTGTTCAACTCCGAGTTAAAACACTCATGAATCATCACCAGTGGAGCTGCGATGGCTTCACACCACAGCCTCAACACACCCTCTACTTTAAAGAGCAAACTGAGCCCACACACACACACACACACACACACACACTCCGGGAGGGCCTACCTTCTTCATGCGTCCGCTGCGGGTGCCGGTGAACGCCACAGTGTGTCCGCTGTAGTCGTAGGCCGCCACAGACGTCATGCCGTCGTCCTTGTCCACGTAAAGCGGGATGCCCTCGATGGCCGTGGTGCCCCCTAGAGGCTGGTTGAAGTCCTGGCCGCAGAAGTTGTCGTCGATCTGCAGCGGCTGGGGGGAGGATAAAAAAAGGAGAGAGAGCCATTAACTCAACTATTAACACTTTTTAAATCCCTTTCCTCGTTAAACCAACATTAATTCTTGAAGAAGGAGGGGGCTTTCCATCTCCTCGGCACTTAGAGCACGTTTTATGGTGCTGGAGCGAAGCCAAGCTGCTGCAGATTTAGGGGAGGAACGGTGGAGAAATTAATGGGCGTCACTGGAAAAAATTAACTTAATTTTCCTCAGCTCCCCCCCCCTTTTTCTTTTTTTGTTACTTGGACTTTTTTGAAAACTGATGGACAAGAGGAGACAGCAGCGTTCGTCTCTTGGTGAGGACAAAAGGCACGATCAAACCAGTATCCAATGGAGGCCTCTGTGATTGATGCCTCCCCCCCTCCATCTCAGCCTTTGATTATTTCATAGTACACGATGTCAAACCAAGCAATTAAGCGTCCCAGCATGGTTGGAATGGATGAACAGTTGTTCGCTAATGTTTTAAATATTGATTTCTTTGTATACAGCTTTGGCAGCATAGTTTCTAATAAGAGAGAAGCCAATACAGGGAGTACATCAGACGGAGCTGGAGGAAACATGGAGAAGGGGGGGGGGGGACACACATGAGCAGGACACCGGCGGAGATGACAGAGAGATGACAGGAAGTAAATTATAGGTCAGATTAGCATATCATAATCAAAGTGTCTGGTACAGGCGCATCGCCACGCTGATGTGTTGATGTGTCACGCCTGATTTATGAACCTGCGCATCTGTGTGCGCGCGTGTAATAGGCATGTCATTAAAAGCATGTGATAGCTATGTGCGCATCAGGAGGTTCCCCCCGACTCTGACACGTGTAACGGAGATAATCGACAGCGACTGAATTACCACCGTGACCTCGCACACACACACACACACACGAGCGCACGCCCCGCACGCACTGACGGGAACACACAACCTCAGGTCCACACGAGCCTGGGAGGAGATTACACACAGATGCTGGCTCACGCGCACCGTGACATACACTAATAAACATACAAGTCCACGCGTGGGCAGCACATGAGCCAAGCTGCCATCCAAACGTAGAGCGAATTTGAAAAGAAAGCTCTCAGTGAATGCACCTTTCCGTCCGCTGTTTGTGGGTTTTACGAGCTGGTTGGAGACAGTTTGAAGCTCTGATTACTCATCCCGGTAAGCCACTGCCAGTTTTTTGACTGTCCAGCCAAATATGTTAGAGGCAGAACAGCAGTTTTGTGTTTTAGTGAATTAGAATCCTTTCAGAAATGTTCATGACTTCAAAATCCTGACATGGTATACCGATCGTGCAAAGGCAAAGTGCAGTTGCTACAATTTTAGTCCTGGGATATTATTACATTTACATACTTATCACATTTTATCTGCATTTGATTGTGTTACTGTTTGTGAGTTCAAAAAGTGGAACAATACTAGTAATTACGTATTATTTTGCGAGTTTTAACATATTTAGATGGCTGGATGTATTAACTATGCCTTAGCTATGATCAAGTTCCTGTCTGAATAGAAATATCCAGAAAATGTTGTTTAATAAACATTAAAAATGTGTTGTCAAGTTGTAATGCTGTATAGAATATATATTGCACTTCTCACTCTCTGCTCCCTAACCCTTAAAATAAGAAAGAGAGCAAGTGAGTGAGAAGGGGACGGGGCTGTTATCTGTACACTCATATCAGCATTCTGTCTTGCACTGACTGGCAAGCTAGTGCTAGCCCGGTGATAGCACATATGTATTGAGGACGTGGCCCATCAAATTAAAGGTTATATTGGCAAGATGTCGGCATTTGGTCCGGCTTCGCCAATGTCTTCCCAATTATCAAAAGCCTCTGTCCAACGTAACTCACACCGAAGTCTGCAAGACTTTTCCACTTCTGTCAAAAAACAGACTCGGTGCGTATTCGCGCCGCTGGTGAAAACGTGAGCGTTGTCTAGAACGGCCGCGATCAGCTCTGGTGAACATATCACAGACCGTAACGTGGTTGAGATAGTCCCGGTGGAATCTGTTGGTAAGATTTCTCTTTTTTGATTGTCCTGAAATTAGCTGGAAGCTACAGGATGTACAAACACAGACACTCCTGACAGCTGCCACACACTGCAGTTACTGCAGCTTACACAATTGTTGCAGCAATTTTTACACCTTTTTTTTTTTTTTTTTTTTTTTTTTTTTTTAAAGATAGATCAGGAATGAACTTTTCAAGACAATGACATTTTTGACTTCAGATCTGTAAAGCCATAGCAAGCAGTGGCGGTTCTAGACCAGTTTTAATAGGGGGGCCAGGTCGGGGCCGGCTTTTTTGTTAGGGGGCACATACAACCCGGGAAAAAAAGATAAATCCCTCATTCAGACAAAGCAGTGTTTACAATTTCGGCAATTTTGATTGGGTAGTAAACTGCTGAGACACTTTATTTCAACCTTTCTCTTCAAAACAAAATCATTGCAAGAAATCTGTCATTGTATTATTGATGCAGACTCCCTGTCTGGGGGGCCACAGGGGGGTCCAGACTCAGAGATACGGGGGCACTGGCCCCTGTTGCCCCCCCCCCCCACCCCCCCCAGAACCGCCCCTGATAGCCAGAGTGTAGGACAGTATGACATTTCTGTTTGTTTTATGTATTAATTTGAGGAAGGTTACTGTCTCCTCATTGGCCACGCACATCTGACATTTTCATCTGTTGTTATTTTCCCGTCTCTTCAGTGGAAGTTCAAGTCAACTGCTTCATGCACAACAAGATCTATTCACCGAGTATTTACCCATCGCACTTTGTCACATTTGAGCTTTATTGACTAAACACCTTTTCCCCCCCAGCCAAGTGGGGTAAAAAAAATAAATAGATTGAAATATCCATTTGCTCACAAACAAGCTCACTATGGTAATTTACACGCAGACACAAACTGAAAATATGAAGCCCAAAAAAGGATATTAACATTCACAAACACACACACACAACCGGGATGGACCCTCCCACACTACACAAATGACCATGCTCGCTTTCTCTTGTTCATTACAAGACGTGTCGTCTCCATGGAGACTAATCAATCACCCCATCCCTCCAAACCAGCAAAGCTGTCAGGGAACGTGTGTGTGTGTGTGTGTTTGTGCAACTAACTGTGTGTGTTGCAGGTTGAGGAAAGGTTAAATAAAAAATTTAACAAAAAGAGCCTGTGGCAGATTTTTTTCCTGCCAGAGACGCTGCAAAGTTTAACTTCTAGAACAAAGTGAGAGAAGAGGAGTAGGGAGAGATAGAGAGACGTACGAACAATGCTTCGGCTTTTGTGCGATTTACATAAACATGTTCTCAATTTTGGAAACTGTTTAGCGAGTAATTTGAGAGGAGGAGAGGACAAGGGGGGGGGGGGGGGGGGACTAGAGCAAGTAAACAGAAAAAGGAAAAAAAGCAAGTGAAGTGATGCAGAGGAGATGGAGTCGGATATGATGAGGAGGGAACAAACATGTGGAAACCAAGACGGGGAGAGGAGGAAGAAGAGAGAGAGAGTCTGGCTCAGTGACAGTGTGAACCCTGGTCTTGGGTCGCTGCCACTGATCCCCTTGTTTCCTCTGATAAAGACAGCAGAACTTCCGCTCATTTCCTCTCTCTCTCTCTCTATCTCCTCTTTCCTTCCATCCCTTTCTCCTCCTCCTCCTGCTCCTAATCCTCTTCTTCAGTCTTTTCTCTTTTTTTTTCCTCATTTTTTCCTCTCCCAAGGTTCACATAGACCAGCCAGTGGGAAATCACGTCTGTCCCAGAAGGGTTACTCTTTTTCTTTCTTTTTTTTTTTTTTTCTTTTTTTATTGCTTTCACGTGCCTGCAGCTCTTTCCTTCCTTTGTCCCCTTGTTTTTTCCCTTCCTCCGAGAGCATCATCAGTGCGATGATCCTCGAGCAATGACAGGTCACGGGGGTTGTTGTTAAGAACGACTAAATGTAGCTGCGAGAGGTTTCTCCACCCAGCTGAGGGTGAATAATACGGCACAAAGAGAAGACTTGTGAACACTGAATCAAAACCGGCCTGCCACCCTCTTTGTGTCCAAACCAAAACTTTTTTTGAAAGAACGCGACCTCAGTAAAAATGGTTTATGGCAGTCGCTGGAAATAACAATAATAATTTAGCCGGGATTTATTTATACCGGGGCGCCTCGTACTTATAAACTAATCTGCACCGCCAGTGTCTGTGGGGCTCACGCAGAAGTGAGATCGCCATCTTCCCAGCGCTGTTTGCCGGCAAGCTGAGGACGCTAATGGTTTGTTATGTTTAGCCTGACTTGCATCATTACCATAGAGTCAACAGCTCAGATTGAGGCACAGTGGAGCGTTCAGTCGACGTGTTTTCACCGCAGACAAATGTGGCCTCACACAGACCTGACATCTGCTAGCTGTTGTGTGCCTTGTAGTCATGTAATTCCTACGGCGTGCCTACTCTATCATCCCTCCCAGCAGCTCGGCGAGGAGGCGCTTTTTCAGCCGCTAATACGGACCTGACGGGAGAGCCTCGTTTAAAAATTCACAGACTTTCATCATTTTGATCACCTTCTGTTTGTTTCGTTTTTTTCTATGTCTAGGACTCAAAATTATAGGTCATTATTATTGTACAGGAAGCATTTTCTAACATGTGATGAATGTCATGAAGCACAAAGAAATCCTGACCTACATGCAATCGCCATCACGCACACTGAATGCAATCCATTTACACTGAGAAAACTTCATGCATATGTTTAAAATATGTAAATGTATAGGTTCCTTTGAGATGCACATGCAAGCTGTTCCCCTCCCAAAGTGGAGCTAAGTCGACAGTGGCAGCTGAAGAGGCACTGACGAGAGTAAAGGGATGTCAAGTGTTAGCAAGACACTCGATTTCAAGTGTAAATAGGGCCTGAGACCATTCCACGCTGGTGGATCTAGACCCGTTTCTGTCAGCTACGTGTTCAATTTTGGACTATCAATGGGTTTCAAACAAAGGTCACAACTGAGATTGACACTGGATGACAGTGGGCTTTTAACCCTGTAAGACCCAAATATAGAAAAACCTAAAAAAAAAAATTTTTGACCCTTCAGATGTTGTTGTAGGAGGCCTCTGATGCAGAAATAAAAGAGTTTTTTTAAAAAAAATGTTTATGTACGTTTTTAGATAAATGTTGTAATATTGCAACGTTGGGCTTAGGTGGGAGCAGAATTTCTGTATGTGTACTCATGTTCTCTGAACAACAATTCCGAACAACTAAGGGTTCATTTGCAGAGTTGATTGCTTACTTAGCCCCATAAAGGTATATAACATTAATAATAATCACACATTCATATTTTTATGAAGAATTATTATTATTTTTTTATTAAATAGCTTTTTCTAGTGACTTCTTCATTCCTTTTTTTCTTTTCATGGCTGACTTTCATTCATAGTGAAAGTCCCAAAAACAGTTGTTGTCCTCTGAAAAGCGAAGGTGAACATCACACTTGCTGCATTGCACGTTAGTGTATCCTTTCGTGCAGTGTCTGCAGCTTCCTCTCCCTGTCTTCACTGGGAAATTCGCAACTAGGTCCTTGCAATGGGAGGTGTGCACTTCTCTTGGATGGTCTCTTCTGAGGAGTCAGAGAGCTTCCTGATGTCACTGTTGCTGGGTTCCATTGGCCTGAAGATGGTCGTCCTCTCTTTGGACTTTGGAGCACCATGTTCACCAGGATGAGAGAGGATGCTGGCTGTGCCTGAAACTGTCTCCTGTTCATTGTCTCTTTGCTAGACATCTAGATAGAGGATGATGGTGTGCCAGAAGATGTACATGTACCAGCGACGGGATTTGATGGGGGACCTCTATTTGGCTGTAAATGAGTCCAATAAATCCACAACTCCCTTGTACTTGTTGTTGACACCAACAATGTAAGGCCTCTCAAGTTCAGTGTAGCTTCTGCTGGCTTAGTCCCAGCGTTGAATATTCTGCACATGTTCAGGTCCAGCAAAGGATAACACAAGTGTGATGGCCCTGTTGTCAGACCATTTGACAGCACAGATGTTGTGATTCCCCTCCACTCTGACGTCATCGCTTCATCTCCCCTTTTTCTTCAAGCTCTTCTCGTCTTCAAGGTCACAGTTGGGCAGGCGCACCTGCCTGGCTGTTCCCACATAGTGAATTCCCCAATGTTTTCCAGGCAGACAATACTGTCTGCTTATTGTAAGTCACTTTGGACAAAAGCATCTGCTAAATGCCCTAAATGTAAATGTAAATGGCTTAGCCTATGCTCTCTACTTATCATGCTAAAAGAAATGTGCATCCCAATCACCAGCCATTAAGTCACACAATACTGCCTTGACATGACAATACTGCTTGTAATACCCTCTAATTATCATACTAAAGGGAAAACATGCATACCCCCACTTACATCCACACATCCACATTCAGGAAAATGTTCACCTTTCTTAGAACTGAATTGTCTGTTGATATCCTCTTTGTGGACAAAGTTGTGGAATTTTAGGTCAGCTTGATCAAATTACCTACATTTTTTTAGAGATAAAACTTTTAAATCAGTCAAATCTGATCAGAACACAACACAAGGGTAGTATGTATACTGTCCATGTATTAAAAAACACTCTGTTTCAGGCAGTGGTGTAATGGAGGGAATACAACCTGTTTGTTCCCACTGCAACAGGCCTGCTATTTTGACTACCACACTCACCCAACGTTGTAATATTACAACAATTATATAACAAGCTCTAAATGAAATTTGATGAATCTGTTCTACAAAAACTACATATGTACATGTTCTAGACATTGTAATAACAACAAAAAAAAATATAAAAGACATTTTACTTACTTGAATCTGATGAATTTAGTCCAATGAAACAAAGCAATGTTGTCCGAAGGAAACCATGAGAGGTTGTGTGAGTTCATGGCCATGAGGCGGGACTTATAAACAAATGTACTATCCAATAGCATCGTGAGACTGAACAATAGGACCCAATGACTATGTAAATGTGGTAAAAAAACAAGATAAAATATAACAGATTGTTTTTTAGGGTGGCTAAAGGTAACGTTGTAATATTACAACAGTGGGTCTTAGAGGGTTAAGATAAGTTCATTACAGGGCATGCAGTTAAGGCCATTTGTAAACTTAAGGGGACATGCAGAACAGGACATCTGGTCCAAACCACATCTAAACTAGGGGTGGTGAAAAAAATCGATTATTGATTAATCGCGATTATAATATTGACGATTATGATTCAATTATTAAATTTCCAAAAATCAATAAAAACAAACAAAAAAAAAAAAAAAAAAACTTTTTTTTTTTTTTTCCTGAAATAGTAATACAAACTGGAGTCCTCCTCTTACTGGCTTCCGCTACATGGTCCACAGTCTGGAGCCAAGATATGTTATTCCATCCCGGAGTTTTTTCACACTTAAAACGATTCCAAATCTTTACAAGGAGACAAAGCTTTCCGTGCAAGTGTCCCTCAACTCTGCTCACAGGGTAGCAATAACCTGCAATGCCTGGACATCCAGAGCTACAGTCTCATATGTGACCGTTACAGCTCATTATGTCAGCAGTTAATGGAAGCTAATGTCCTACGTACTTCAGACGAGAGCTATGGATGATAGCCACACAAGCACAAATATGTGTGAGTTTCTCAAAGCAATGGCAGACGAGTGGGGAATAGAGAAACACGCCCTGGTTCTCGTCACCAACAATGCCTCTAACATGAGTCCGGCTGCTGAGCTTGGCAGCTTTCTTTTAACAGTGAAACACTACGTTTAAAACAAATGAAAAAATAATCATTTTGATATTACAGTTACACTATACAATATTGAAGGTGCTGTGAGGTGTTACTCAAAAGATAAGTAAAATAATTCAGCAGCTGACTGATTCAATGTTAAATGAAAGATCAATAATCATTAATAATTGAAAATCGAATCATTAATCGTTAATAATCGAAAATCGATTTGTAATCGAATCGAGACTTCAATAATCGGAATCAAATCGAATTGGGAAATTGGGCCGATTAACCACCTCTGATCTGAACCAAACTAAATTGTTAATAGGGTACACTTATCTCACGTTACCAACAACTACGGCTGGGTATACCTGAGAAAACCGATATAAGAACCAAGTCCAGGATTGATATAACTCTAATTCAGATCAGAACGTTTCAAACAAATAACAAAGAGCAGTATGAAACTAGAATTCACATACGGACACTCAATAACCAGACTTTCTTTCAAATGGGCTGTCATGTAATCGTAGCCACTTCTCCTAAGGACGCACAACGTATCGTTTCAGCATTGACAACACCATGTGCACATGCGCAATAGTCAACATCAGAATGGGCAATGTCAAGTTAGGCAAATCAGCTCAAAAAGTCCTGCTACAACCGTTTTGCTGCTTTATACAAATGCAAAAGCCCACACTTTTATCATTTTCCCAGAGGAGTCTGTCTAACATAAACATAATTACAACTCATTTAAGAGTTTGTGGGTAAATCGGAGTTTGTTGACATGCCTGCGTGTTTTTCCAATGTCGTCAAGCCGTTATTTGTGCTCTCACATTTTCCCCTAGGACACTCCATACCCTGTGTGTCATACTATCAGGGTGAGATCTGACTGATGAAATTCATTATACACAAGTCACTCTTCAAACAACCAGTAACGATGTGTTACTTATGCCATTGTGATTTTATTTCCACCTTGACTTGAAGAGGTGAACTGTCTTCAGTAACTGTATGGATTATTTGGATAGTTAAACGGTATTCAGTAAAAGTATGTGATAACACTCCACTGTAAGTAAAACAATAATAAGAATTATCAGCAAAGTCTTCATTCTGCAGTGAACATTTGCATTAATGTGTTTCTTACAGTTCACAACTTTTAAAGTTTAAAGCTGTGCTGATTTCAATGACATTTAAGTGCAAGTTTAATCTACAGCAATGCATCATATTCTATTCATTTCTATGAACTCAGAGGAACAGCCCTGTTCTATATCAGAAACACACTTCAAATTCGAATTCTCCAGATTTAATCCAGGAGATCTTAAAAGTTTAATTAGCTGAAAAAGTAGGAGCATTTTCCAATCCTGTGAAGTAACACTTCAGTTTATCAAAAACTACTTTTTAATCGAAATTCAAAATCACCAAATCTGCGGAAACACTGGACAGGAAGAGTATGGATATTCTAAGCGTAGAAGTAACTGACTGAAGCCGTCAGACAGAGTTGACGTGTAGTGAAGTAGAGGCAATGTACAGGTACCCTTTAAATATAGTACGTTTAATACCTATTTAGATTCCACCACTGGGTGTTAATCAGTGTAATGACCCTTTAATGTGTCCCTAACATAAGGTGACCTGCTGTAGTCTTTTATTAGTGCCTCCATAAGCGTTGTGTAGCTTGTCCCTGTTGGCCTGCTGGACCTCTGACCGTGCTATTATTATTACTAGCTATAGCTCACACTCAGGACACTGTACATAGCATTATCTCACACACACACACACACACACACACACACACACACACACACACACACCTTTGCGCTATTTCCAGGGGGTTAGACAAGGACAGAGTCCCCTGTGCTGTCCTTGCCAAAGACCTCTGCTGTACACAGGAGCAGGCTGGCCCCTGGCAACACACACACACACACATAAACACACGTAGACCCCTGCCAAACTCACGCTGCGTGAATGATGACGGGGTGATGAGGGAAAGAGTGGGGCAAGTGAGATGAAGAGGGAGGGAGAGGGGAAAAAAGGAAACAGAGAGAGGGGAGACAGGAGGGAAGACACGGGGGAAGGCTAAGGGGTCAACAGCACTCTTGTCACCACTAATGAGCCTCAACCCGGGACGTGAGGGAGCGAGCGAGCAAGTGACAGAGTGGCAGAGAGCGAGAGAGACATTTGAATTCAGCTCTTTGAGTTGTCCATTAAGTGTGCGAGCAGAAGAGCCGCTGTGACTGTACGGTGGTTTTCAGAGGATGTGGCGCTGGGAGGGACGCGTTACCAACACAATCCCCGTCGCAGTGATCAGACACACACTCACACACACACATGTCTATTGTTAAAACTGCGGTTTCAGTAACCTTCTATGTGTTTGTGTCCTTTCTTTTCTTACTTTGCACTGAAAAACATCTTGCAGGGTTTATTTGCATATCCTTCAGTGTGGTATAAAATCATTTTACCAGCAGCGACAGCCGCGCTGGTATTGTTTTCACCTTGTAAGTCTCGGTGTATGCGTCGGGTGTTAATGTGTCTGAGTGGCTGTCTGAGGATAGTTTTTTGTCACTGCAATACGAAAGGTACAGTGATGAAAACCACACAGGTGTGCAGCTGAGATACAAACGAAGGCAGATGTGGGCTCTTTCCATTCAAACCGCTTTAAACCCACGTGTATGGAACGCTTCGTAGACGAATGTATGTCAAACATACCATAAGGGTACGCTGAACATTGCGATGATGTTTATCACAATCAAAATAACTTAATCCGTGGCACAAACCAAGCATTAAACAGGAGCACGAGCACACGAGCGCTAATCTGTATTTCCCTGTTAATGACATCCTGAGTGCAAGAAAAACAGGTTTATGCTGGGTAATGCGACGCAGTAGGAATCAGGCTAAGCTTCGAAGCATTGTGAAATGTACTTTGCAGCTTCATAATCTCATTTTGCTGAATTGGTCACTTTATCCTCCACTACTTCCTTGAATGAGACAAAAAAAAGGTTTTAAAAACGGCTAACAGCACAAACCAGCAGTTACATAACGTTTAATAGCTCTGGAAGAGAGGCCTTCAGTGGTTCACTCGGTTAGGAACTTTGACCCGACCCTCAACTGAAGCTGGACAACGTCCAAATTGCTTTCAGACCCAGATAGACTGAAAAAACGAGACATCTGATTACATCTCTTCGATCTCAAAGGACATTAAAACAAGCAGTGTTCACTATTGACCAGGTGATGACTCAGTATATATTGAGAATAAAACTGTCAAATGAATCAGTATTGATGATAATCATCATGGGATGCTGCCCTACTTAGAATCGTGGAGAACAGCTTCTGTTGTATGACTTTACAATGAATGTTCGGACATGCGGAGCTTCTCTTTTGATCGGTGGCCGGCTCGTTAATTAGTGGAGCGTCGTGCTGGGTCGTCTTTCCACTCTGTGTGGGTCGGCTGCACTAGGATCCTCTAAATATTGAGTCTGTGTCAGACCAGTTCTGTTTAGGATTGGAGCTGCAGTTGATTTACTGAGAATTGATTAGTCGTCACCTTTCAAACTAGATGCCAACTATGTGGATAACTGATTCGTCAATTTGAGAGATATTTCTAAAGGTAATAAAATCTAAATTATTTGATTCAAGCTAATTTAATGTCAGTGTTTCCCGGTTTCATCACTCTTGTATGGCAGTAATATATGTGGCTGTGGACAAAATAAGATATTTAAGGATGTGGCTTTGGGCTTTTTGAAAGCTTTCCCCAATTTCTGACATTTTACCAACCAAACAACTGACTGACAAGAAGATAAATGACAGATTTATTGACAGTGAAAATGATCTCTAGTTGCAGCCCCATTTGAGTCTGTTTTAGATTAGATCCAAAACTTTGGATCTAGGAAGAGCCTTACTCTTGTTCCTGATGTAGTACAATGTTCTCATGTGCACCCCTGCCTCTCTCTCTCCCTCCCTCTGTAGTTTAATGGAATGAAAGTACCTACATCTGTCTAATTGACTTTGCCTTCAAATCAAATGCAAAATGCACGAAAAAAAAAAAAAAACACATCACACAGAGAGCTAGAGAGAGAGGGAGAGGGGGAGAGAGGGGGGAGAATGAGCGAGTCGAGGCCGTGATTGAGGTAAACAGAGAGGGAGACGGAGGGAGAGATGTTGTCAGGGTGCTCTCAAGAGAGCCTAAATGTCTCGAGCATCTCCTCATCCAACACCGGCACAAACACATCGCTCCGATCCCGCAGAGAGCGGGCGGGCGCGTGAGCGTGTGTTGCTGCAAGTGTACGTATGTGTGTGTGTGTGCGTGCGTGCGTGCGTGCGTGTGTTGAACATAGCTCGCATCTCACTCCCATGTGGGAAAGATAATGTTGAAGCGAGAGTTGTACTACTGAGACACGCTGGCTGATGCAATGAACAACAAGACTTGCAGAGTGGAAAAATGCATTTAATTATGTGAGGGTTAGCTAGTGTGTGTGTCTGTGTGTGTGTGTGTGTGTCTTTTTAATAAAGAAAGGAGATGAGACTGAACTGCCAAACTTGGGAAGAAGGAGAAACACACACACACAAACACACACTCCTGGCCTGCGTCCAGGTATTTGTTGTGACTTGGCGTTGGAAGCGGAGAACAGCGCTGGTTGGCCTTTAGATTCCCCCTGTGAGCCAATATCTGCTCTCTAATTGGTTGTTAATGAGTGAGTGAGTGTGTGTTTGTGTGTGTGTGTGCATGTTTGTTTGTCAGCGTGTATGAAAGAGAGAAAAAGTCTGTGTGTGTGTGTGTGTGTCAGGGGTGCAGTGGGGATCTCTAACATCTGTCTAACAGACTGGGACACTTGAAGCTTTGACCTGCTTAAACACAAACACACACACACACACACACACACACACACACACATGCCATTGTGCGCATGTGGGTGAGAAAGTGTGTGTGCACGTAGTGGGGAAGAGGGAAGTGTATGGGCAGCCTTCGCGAGACATCCACACAAACACACACAGTGGACATCTGGCAGTGCAGTCTGCTCTAATGGCAACAGAACTACGAGCATCTGTATCTCACACCCACACACACGCACACACACACACACGAATGCCGCCACATGTGTTAACACACACAGCGGCCACCTTCTATCATCAAAGTTGGTGAAATTACTATTAGAGCATGATGAGCAAGATATAAAAAGAAATAATTTGTCACAACTAAACTTAACTAACATAATATTCAGATGAAACAATAAGCTTGTTCACTGAGTAAGCATCTACCGTCATCAACACAGGCCATTGACAAGACTGATAATGGAGCAGTGGGACCATCAAAATCAAATCATCTCATCTTGAAAAGTCACCTTGTTGCAGTTTTTGTCAAACCAAATCAAATATTCAACTTATTGAGAAGTTGTTGCAGCCAGAGCTATGTCTTTCCAAGCGAGTCATCCCTTCAATTGCATCTTGTGCTGTAGTAGCATGAACAAAAGCTTGCAAACTTGTGCACACAAACATGCAGCTGGTGTGATAGACACTCCACACGTCTACCAACTGACAGATGGTGACTGCTTTTCCAAAACTGTCGTCACATTTCCAGTCACAACACCTGAATATTTGCGACAAGATGTCAGCACATTCGCCGCTATGTTTGTGGCGACAAAACCGGGTATTTCATGCCACAAACACGATCTTTCCCTAGCCCTAACTTAGTGTTTCTTATACCTAAACCTAACCAAACCACTGAACTTAAATAAATGTAAAGATGCAACACAGATATATGTAAAGCTTTAACATAACTTGACTATGCAAACACTTACTAATGGGCTGGCACAAGTGGTTTTGCTATCATTTCCAGAGCAGCACGAATTCCCAGTTTCCTTCTGATGAGACTAGACAATAATTGCAGGAAAATGTAAACTATGCAGATTCGAACAGATCTGATATGCAGTTGTTAAAAAGCATCACACGTTTTTTTTTTGTTTTTTTTAATCTCTCAAGGATGCACAATGTAAACAGACTGTTTTGATTTATGAGAAAACTCCACAGGGTATTTCATAATTAACTTACCCACAGGGCCAATTTCCCCAAAAGTGTTTTCCTTTGAATTTTTTTTTTCTTACTTCAGCATCATTTAATAGCTGTTTATAGTAACATAAATAAGCACAGTAAACAATCTACTAATAAAATGAGAAGAAACAACGTATTCTGTTGAATAATCTGTTGAAAAAAAGCATCCGAGTCAATTTCAGATCAGTCTTCACCATGCTCAATATAATAAATAAAAACAACTAAAAAAAAAACATGTGGGATGCTCTTTAGTGACTGCATATCAGATTTTGAAAAAATCTGGATAATTTACATTCTATAGTTGAGTCTCATCAGAAGGAAACTGGGAATTTTTGCAGCTCCGGCCCTTTTACATTAACGTACGTTTGCCTCAGAACTGATCAAGATCTGACCATCTTGGTGGATCTACCATCACTGACTTTATTTACACAGGCAAAATGCCAATGAGACCATTTGTCACGATTCAGTATCTTAATCTCTGACATGAGCTCCAAATGCCTGGTCCTGACAAAACATGGCATCACCAGCCTGATGCTTCTTTTTTTTTTTTTTTTTTTTTTGGTTGTCTTTACTTTTCTGTGAGATCATGAGTGGAGGGAAGGCACTCCGACATTTCAGCATCTGTTGTTTTGGCTTGGGTGAAATGAGGAGTATTAAGTTGGAGATGGAGGGAGAGCCTGGCAGCGAGGAGATGTGCTCTGGTGGAACGAAAAGCTGCAGGCGAAGGAGAGAGAGAGAGAAATGGAGAAAGACAGAGAGAGACTCGAGCCCCGTAGGTCAGAGTCGGTGGAATAGCTGGGATGCCAAGAGATCAACATTTATTTTGCAACTAGATTTATTCCTCACAGTTCCCTCGCTCGGCTGGTTTTATCACTCTCTGCCCATTCGTATATCTTGTTTTCTTTCATTCTTGGATTCCTTTCTCATCCATTCTTCTTTTTTATCTCTCTCTTTTTCTTTCTCTATTTCCTTCTCTTCCCCCCCGTGATGAAAAACAGATGTGCCAGTGTGAGCAGTGAGCAACATTTTCAATAAAAAAAACACACATAGCTTGACTGACCTGCAACCATGAAGAGTGAATGTGTGTGTGTGATAATACTTAGATTTCACAATGCCCGTGGAAGGATTCTGGTCGTATATGTTGTGCATGACACTGAATAGCATGTGACCATGTGTGTGTAGGTCCTTTGTAATTCCCACATTTTCAAATGTTCATAGTTTTTCTTTCTTTTCTTACTCTCCCCTGAATATGTGCATCTGCACTAGACTTGCAATGATTTGTCTATTATTGGACAAAATATGAGATTTGAAGACATCACTTTAGGCTCTGGGAAATTGTGATGAGCATTTTTTTCCCAATTTTTATGACATTTTACGGACTAAAAGACTAACTGATTAATCATGAAAATAATTGGCAGGTTAATTAAACTGAAAATAATAGTTATTTGCAGCCCTAAATTGCACAACACAAGTGGGAAATTAGAAATAACTAACTTCAAGTTACTATTCCTGAGTTACCCTATAGTTACCCTATTGGACATTGGTGTAAAATTTGTTCGGAATCATCGTATGAATTCTTGAGTTATGGCAAGAAAGTTGGTCAGATCACAATGACCTTGACCTTTAACCTTTGGCCACCAACTTCTAATCAGTCCATTTTTGAGTCATAGTGGACATTTGTACCAACCGTGAAGAAATTCCCTCAATGCATTTCTGAGTTATGGCGTTCACAAGAATAGGCGCCATGGGGTCAGAGTCCAAATGAACATTTATATCCAAATTGAAGAACTTCAAGTAACAGGTTCTTGAGATATCACTTTCTCGAGAATGGCACAGACGGACAACCCGAAAAGACAACGCACATTATTTGTTGTGGCTGTGTTGGCCGATCTATCTATGTCTGTCCATCACGGGAGAAAGATCACTCCTCTGTGGCTCTATCTGCGGTTTCTTCCATTTTTTTTTTTTTTCTACACTAAGTTTTTCTTGGGAGGGATGGGGACTTTTGTCATCCAATGTACAGATTGTAAAGCCCACTGGGACAGTGTGCTGTGTGATTAAGGGCTACTGTATTTAAATAAAACTGACTTGACTTGACTAGTTGTCCAAATTCACTTCTAAAGTCATCCCCTCTTTCTCCGTCTATTGTCCTAACAGGGATTGGTAAATGCAGAGAAACGTAGCAGCTCCAAAATCTGTCACACTCAATATACTTTAAAACACATTGAATCGCTCTTTTGGGATAATTGCTTTAATTGCAGAGTTCAAGACAAGGATGCTGAATCATGTACTCGATACCTGTTGCTTTAAGTGCCACACCGGTGAATTCAAACACAAGTCACAGAGCAGATTTGAAATCCCTGCCAGTCGTGTTTGTCAAGACTAGATGCCGGCGGGAAACCTTTCTGGGTCATAATTTCATGAAGGTGCACAGAAAAACAAAACAGACAAAGTAGAAGAATCCCAGAGGGACTGAGACAGAGCTCTGCGGGAAGGGGAGCACGGCTCCAACATTCAGGTGTCAGTTGGCCATATAGGTTAATGTGCCACAGTGGGATGTGGCTCGCTTTACCCCAGATAGCCTCGACCATCGTCTGAGCTAATTCCACATGGAAAGCTCCAGTCTGGCGTGCAGCTTTTCTGGCACAGCAGATTTGTTGACAACTGTGATGCACACTTTTGCCTTAATTGACAGGCACACTATCGTCTGACAAACATTTACTTTTTTTTGGTTATGTTTATAGTGGAATTCGCATTGGAATAGTGAGGTTCTACATATCTTTTATCTTCATCTAAATTGAAGATTCCATACATCCACAATGCTTAAATGTCAGTTTATGCTAATGGGAATGTTATCTTTTTGTAAATTAACATAAAAAATAAAAACATACAACAGCGCTGCCAGCTGGCACATCACATCTTTAATGCTCTGAATCTCAGATGCATTTGTGTTGGATACAAATGTGTTTTCCACCCTTTCATTTCATTAATGATACTTTTGTCTCAGCTAATTATATTTCTCAACAGCCTTCTGTGATGGAATATAACTAAGGACATTTACTTGGATACTCTTCCTAAGCGCAAGTTTGAGGTATTGTGGTACATGATACTATCACCTGTTATCAACGAACCTGTTCACCTGTGGAATGTTCTGAACAGCTGTATTTGGAGCATCCCACAACTTTCCCAGCCTTCTGTGGCCCCGTCCCAACGTGTTTATAACTTGTTGATGGAAGCAAATTCAGAATAAGCATATATTTACAAAAAACCATGGAGTTGATGAGATAAAACATTCAATGTACTGTCTTTGCACCATTTTCAACTGAGTTTATGTTAAAAGTGGATTAGCAAATGAGAACATTCTATGTTTTACACAGCATTTCAACTGATTTTTGGAATCAGGGTTACAATAAAACATTTGTTTGTCTGGATGTCTACATTTCTGTTGTTCAAATAGGTGTTAGTGCCATCCCAAGTCAATCCCAGGGTCATGAATATTTCAATGGATCAGATCCGGCCCAAATAATCCTGATCGAACGCAGATCCTTTCTTTACTGTACTCTACTGGGTTCGGTCCAAGTCAGCCATGACACATCTGCTACTCCTGACCTACATTTAACCAAATGTAGGCAAACATCACATCTGCACGTTTGCCAAAATGCTCTTTCGATGTGACAGGATCCAGATGATGCTCTTTAAACCCGCTGTCCATCTGAGCACACAACAGACTATAATCTGTGTAATCTGAACTAAAGCTTTCCCTGACAGCTGTAATCCAATTATTACAGACCACTATAGGGATTCACCCAAATATGGGAGCCTGTAAAACACACTGTACTGCACCGCTGTGTGCTGAGAGTGGCAGGCACGGACTGACACAGAGGAGCGTGTTCTGGGAATACAGGCACATATTCATGCACATGACAGGACACAGACACGGAAATGCCCAATTTAACAGACTTATGAGTGACTGCATGGGCAGAATTGATATTAAAGCTGCATTGTGTATTATCGAAATAAATCTTAAATCAAATTGTATACTTTACATGCCTTTAGCTGTTTACAATGTGTCCCTTTTTTTATATATATATTTGTAGGGTCGCAAACCTGAGAACCCACTCACAGTATGGGGACCGAGAGCTTTGTGGGGACTGCAATGCTGGACCCCATAATGTACCATAAATCAGACGAGGGTAAAGGTTAGGCAATTAGTGGTTATGGTAAGGGTTAGGCTGCAGGATGTATATGTGTTTATGTGTGTATGTTTGTGTGTGTGCGTGTGTCTCTCCACATCCACACACACAAAAAATGAAGCCAAAACATGTCTTTAAGCTTTATCTCATCTCACAGCGTCTGGTGAGCAGCTGGGACAAGCTGCTTTAGACACACACGCACGCACACACACACACACATGAATAATTAAATAAACAAATACGCATTAATGAATGCATGTGTGTTTACTTTGCGCAAACACACATGCATGCATCCATGTCTGCCATAAGCCCCACACAAACACACACAAGCCCACATATACAAACACTGCATAAATGCCCATCAATAAATAATTACACTCTTCATTAGATGCTGCAGGTCAGCAGTTTGGGAGTGCGCTGCAGAGATTTGTATACCGAATGGCGCAAGTTTGTGTAAGGTGGAATGAGTCATTGGCTTTTGACCCAGTTTACCAGATGATGTGAATAAGATCTTCAGTGCGTTCCGCTTCGTCTAAGCAGATCGTTTGGTGAACTCGTACACAATGTCTGACACAAAGACGAGAAAAGTTCAGGGTTTTATCAAGTGTCGCACCACTCAACCACGTCCAGCTAAAACCTTTTCTGACAGACGACACCTGCTCATTTCACGACGTGACATTTCCAAAGCGAGCTTCTTAAACTGCAGTATCGCTGTTGATATTTCTGCTCAGTGTCAACTCCAAAATCTCTTTCATACAACTGGTGAGTTTCTGAGAGAAAAAATAAGGTCACCCCAGGTCCAACTCACACAGCTTTAAGGCTAAGCAGCCTCAAGCTCTGAAATACTCCAAATCCATAACAGGCTGACACTCTCATGAGCCTATGCTGTAGCAGCCATTAATCCACTTTGTCATGTGCTGGAGTTAACAATGAAAATCACTGTGTGGTAAATTTAGTTCACAGGCACCATTCATACTGTAGTTGGATCTGAGAAATCCCCCCGTTGAGAATTCACTATAAATTAGGAAGATTTCACAGCATGGTGGGTGCCACATGATCCAGCCTGAGGTGAAAAGACATCACAGGACCCAAAAAAAAATAAAAAACATATGGGGAAGTGTTACAGCTCGAGTCATTAAAATGCTGGAGGTATGTGGTATTTTGCTGCGTCATGCATCAAAACGTCTCAGGAGACGGGAGAGAAAAGCGCACCTCATCAAGAAGTCTTTCCCCCAATGGGCTGTGTTCTAGACAGCGTTTGACTGCAGTTCACCTCGGCACTGCGTGTATTCATCACTGCACTGCCAACGATGAAAAATCATCTTTATAAGTCATTTAGTCTCCCACTGAGTCATACAAAGTTGATTTCTTTAAAACCAGGGGGAATTCTACCTGTGGCCTGAGATAACACCATCTGTTTTCAGATGTGTTCTTGAGGAAATAATGTCAAAATATCTGGCTGAATAAGGGAGATACACGTTCGCTCCTGAGCAAGAGATCAAGTGCAACACCACCTAGTTTGTATTATCTTATCAGAGACGATTCTTGTCGAGGAACAAACTGCTTCATATTCCAGTGAAGGCCTTATTTGCAGTAGAGTCTATCGTTTAGCCAGCAATGTAAAGTGGTTACAGTTATACTGAGAAAGATCCTGGATATGAACCAAATCATCATTACTGGCTTCGGGATTGTTTGCTCGCGACTTTCTTGTCTGCGTTTTCTCATAAACTGTCCTGTACATTTATCACTGTGTATTACCATTTGGAAATGACTTTGTTGATTATATTTCTAATTAGATCCCAAATGATAGAAACACAGAAGTCTCCTGGATGATTTAAAGCTCCACTACATAATATCTTTAAATCAATAATGTGTTAAACGACGATGTGTAATGTACAGATGATTATCCCCTCAACTGTGCTCTGAATCTCCCCTCTGCACTTTATGTTTTGGCATCTTTAAGCTCATTGTTTTGGTTTTATATGCCTTTAAGTTTTCTGTTTTGATTCACTCCCAACAATCTCATCAGCATTTTTTCTGCAGGCAGCTGTTTCCTGAAAAGCTCTGATAAACCTACAGAACACCACTTGTACAGCACCAAACTGACAAACAAATTTAGCACCAAGCCAGCAGAGCTTTTAGCACTACAAATTATTGCAAAAACATCTTCTCCTGGATGTAATGTGATGTTAATAGGCAGCTGTTTACTAACAAATTTGCCATAACAACTCTATAAGGTGATGATACATTAGTGTTTCATTTACAGCTCGGCTCAAAAATCTATTAACCAGCGACGCACCGAATTCACTCGCTGCAATGGGGAACAAACGCTGCACCGCATGTGTTAAATGTATCCCTGATTAGCAATGGTTCTGAAAAATCATTTCAAATTATTTTGACAGGCATAGAGTAGTGTAGCAATGATGTATTTTTCTGGACTAATCCAGAAGTTAGCATTGCCATGGTTCCCTCAACAAAAAGCCTGTTGGGCTTTTGAATCGGTTTTTGGATTATTGTCAAAGATAAGAATACTTACACGTTTTGTTCAGCGAGATAATCCGCACAGATCAACAAGAC
Organism: Sparus aurata; assembly: GCF_900880675.1. Classification (NCBI taxonomy): domain Eukaryota; kingdom Metazoa; phylum Chordata; class Actinopteri; order Spariformes; family Sparidae; genus Sparus; species Sparus aurata. The sequence goes on along the minus strand of NC_044193.1, from coordinate 27,752,861 downwards.
TTTTGTGATTTTCGAAGCGTAAATTAAATTACTAGAAGTGAAAAGCTAACCTTAGGAACTGTGTTGTGGTCGCATGACTTAAACAACACCACCGTTAAGTGTCTTGTCAAACAATTACTGTACATGATATCTATAAATTGGTCAATCTACAAGTTGTCCAGTTAGAGACAGAGTAGTTTGCAACTTGACTACAACTACGACCTCTGTAGTTGTATTTGTAGTTTCACTTTTTTAAGACAAATAAGCCTTTTATAATTCAATTGTGTGACATTTAATGATGTATTTTATGTCGTTGAACAAAATGTGTAAATACCTTCAGCCGGTGGTAACCACGGACCCTTGTACGGTTTGTCTATGTGTGTCCCACTGAGTCAGAGACGAGGGAGCTGGAAGCGCAGAAATGCTGACTGATTTCCAGGTTTCAGAACTCATTACTGCAGCACTCTGTCATGATTGTGATATGATAATTTTGCACCGCAATTTTCATTTTTCACTGAGACGAAATAAACTATTGATGATGACGATGTGACATTTGTTGGGCTCTGTGTCAATCTAAGATCTTTTCATGTTTATCAGAAATGTGCTCTTTCTGCAGTTTGGATATGGCATGTTGATTCACTGCGCAGCCCTTATCAAAAGGTTTCTACAAAGGGTCTTGAGCCTCAGCTTGCTGACGCGATGCACACGACAGACATCACTTCACAGAAAAGCACCTTGGTGTACTTCACACGTTGACATTTCTATGTACACAGGGCTCTACCTCTGATATTTTGTAGCTATTTACTTACACAGTTGATCATATTTTGCACTGATGAGTCAATCAGGACAGTTTCATGCTTATTCAGGCCAACAGGAAGACACATATTAGTGAATTAGACCTACCCTTTTGTATCCAAAGTGCCTCAAATAGCTTCTCTCCCACATTATGCCCATGGTTCCCCAAAAGACTGAGCCTGCACTGACAAACCAATCAGTATTGCAGGTATTGGGGGAATATCTCGGTCAATATCGCCTATTAAATTTTCTACAAGGAAAGAGGTTACCAGGGTTGGCGCAAACCAGCCCCCTTGCGAACAGACTGCTACAACGTGCATTAAGGAAGTATCCGCGTGCATGATGTAAGCGCAGCCATTAGAGCCTTTGTATTCCCCTCCCAGCAGGCCAGAAGCCTGATGCAATGTGGGTGATCCATCCACCGAGGCACAAGCCAACAGTAATGAGACTGAAGATACAATAGAGAGATAGAGAGAGGGAACGGAGAAGTGAGCGGGTACATAACACATAAAAACACACATGCACGCACACACACACACACACACGCGCGCGCGCACACACACACACACACACACACACCAGTCACCAGCCGCCTGGAAGACAGAATATAAAACGCCACAGAAATAGACTATAATCCTGGCCAGCAGTGATCAACACTGATAAATATTAATAAACACTATTATGCTCAGAGAAAAATAGAGAGTGTGTGTGTGTGCGTGTGTGTGTCTGTGTGTGTGTGTGCGGGGGGGGGGCTAGAAAGAGAGAGAGAGAGAGAGAGAGAGAGAGAGAGCAATAACAACAGAAGAGCCTTCTTGCTTATTGCAGGCAATTTTCACTGTGACGTCCACCTTGTGGTTCTGCAGACAATGCGACACACATAAACACACACACACACACACACACACACACACACACACTTGTTATCATCAGCCCATTTTCCTCTGTTTGTTTTCACTGTTGTTTTGTTCCTCTTTGGAGGCCAGGATAAGAGTTGGAAGCACACACACACACACACACACACACAAATGAGCACTCTGAGAAGTACACGGGGAGAAAGAGATGCAAAAAAAAAAAAAGGGAGATAAAGTGAGTCCTAAACACACACACACACACACACATGTACAGAGAGGATACCATCTCCCTCCCTCTGTCTGAATCAGTCTCATTAGTCATGCTGAGGCCGTAGCGCTGCTCGGTTGGCCTGCTCACAGAGCTGTGGAGCTGGACGCCAGCCCACAGCCAGCGAAGGTCACCCACCACTCAGTTTAACTCCCAGAAGACCATCGCCGGCCTCTTCCTGATAATGAGCGGACAGAAAGATGCACGGGGAGAGACCCGCAGGTTTGAGCCGCACCCATCGCGGCGGGTGCCCATAGGAGAACGTCCTCACCCAAACTCAAAAGGTACGGCTCACAGAAACATGAGCTCAGTCCCGCTATGCATCCGGAATAATGTGGCTGTAAGGTCTACTGAGTGGAAAAAAAACACATAATGCTGCTGTGACAAATTTACAGTAGTATAGTAGATTTGGAGCAGTAGCTACACTTGCACTTATTGCTTTACAATGTTATTTTAAAAGAGAACTTTCATAACACAGAAAAGTCTGCAGAAAATGTTCTTTTTAATCCTGCTGGGTTCAAATGTTGACCGACATGCTTGCCATTGTGCAGAATGTTTCAAACACTGCAGTTTTGGTGGCCAAAACGTGTTGGAAATTAAAGACCAAGTACTAAAAATAATTTTAAGAAACAGGCAAACACATGCAAACTGAAACAATAGAGGTAAAACAAAAGAGAAGTTTGTTTAAAGAAAAAAAAGGAAAACTTAGTGGAGCTCTGGCACACGTCTGTCAGCACCGTGTCCCTGCTCTCATGCCACTTTTCTAATTACACTATAGCACTGTGATTCACCACACATCCATCGCATAAGCTGACATGCCTTAAATTGATATTGTAAAGTCTGACAGCATGATGAGATTGTGACCAAGAATATTTTTAGATCCGTTGTGCACGGTGTGACATGAACTTCTCTCACATGATAGTTGTTCCAGCACAGTCTAATGGTTCCTTTTCCAACAGCACAACTGATTTCTTGCCAAAGCTGCCTTTGGCTAAATTCAAGTATCAACTGGTGTATATAAATCTGTCCAACAAGGGAAGGTTTGCAACGTGTATTACTGCATGCAGACATTTGAAAACATGTATATGATGAGTTTGGAGACAGTGAAGAGAGAAGTTATCTTTTTTTATTATTTAATAAGAAAAACGTGCCGGAATATGCAATTTGGCAATTTAGAGGGAAATCTGATTTCACGCTGAGTAGGCTGTAAAAGCAGTTAAATTTACCTGCGTTAACAGCAGGTGGTTCTTGGGTTCTTGAGCTTTCACTCTCTTTATTCGGAAGCTGTTTCCAACCTGCGTCCCATTTTTTAGCCTATATTTCTTTACATTTTTAGTAAGCCATGAAAAGCCTTGCTGCACTGGCTTATAGCGGTGCCTGTTTGTACTGTATCAGTGTGTTTTCAGAGTAAAAGGAGGTAGAGGTACGGCAGGTCATCCATTGGTTGATCTCCACTCGAAATGTCAGAGTGTCTTTGGGCAAGATACTGAACGCCAATAGTCAAGCCATACCCTGGGTTGTAGCTCATTGATATTGCTGAGTGAGCCTGTGTGTGGATGGGTAAAAGAAAAGCAAAAACCTTGTAAAGTGCTTAGGATAAAAAAAGCTATCTAAACGTAGCCATTTAGAATTTAAATTGAGTGGTTATGGAGCTTGAAGACATTAGAAGGTTATTTATACCACAGGGAAAATTAAGTCACACACCAGCGTGTGTGATCTGTGCATTGTTCTCCCATTTCAATATATGATGACTCCAAGATTCATCGAGAGAAATGATAGACAGACTGCATCGGTAGGGTTCTCAGGGTTAAAAGCCACTCTCATGCAGTTTAATCTTAAGCGGACTTTATATATCCCATTCCTTTTCTGTATGTCACCTCAGTCTCACTACTTCTACCCCTTCAACTCATACAATGTCCTCATTCTGCCATTGCGAAACATGCGAACCAGGCAATCGGACCTCTCAAATGGGACAATGTAGCTCAAATGCAAGACAACATGGCCACCTAACTGGTCTACAGATCTCAAGTGGGTGGGTTAGGGTTAATTCAGTCTCTAAGGAAATCACAGATGACATTGTAGAGACGCCAAGGACTGAAACATTATATAAATGACTTTCTCTCCTATATAGGAATTATACTAGCAGAGCTGTAACAGCAAAACTGGAATTGGACTTGGACTGATTTCAAATCAATTTTAGACAGGATGTGGAATTGTGACTATAAAGTCCTTCCTTTTAGTAGCTATAATCCTGATGCAAATGGTCAATGATAATCCACTGCCACAGGAATGTGGGAGCTGTATAACATTTTGTAATGAAGGTGAAAAGATTAACCTGCTGTACACCGTGATGAAGTTTGATAGCTTCCAGGTAGACATGAGCGTCTGAGTGTTGACTGACTGACCCGACCTTGTCTCTTGAAATGAGCCGCTACGAAAGTTTCTACATGACAGTAGCGCAGAGGCAACGAGCTGTCACCGCTGTCGTCAGGAAACACTGAACATGCCTGTCGGAGGAGTTGATAAATTCATCACTGCGTTGTCCCAGAGCGAGCTCCGCTGACACGACCTTGATCGATCGCAGGCAGAACGACAGATGGCCATAAAGGACAATCATGTAACTGTATGCACATTAGCATAATCACATGCATATACAGTACACTTTTTACAAGGCCACAAGGCGCTTGCACAGCACCGGTGGGCTTGTGACAGAGATGTAATGTTGTTATCGTCTTGCATGAGCTGTGACATTCAAAAAGAGGAAAATGAAATTCGCAAATACAACAAGAACTTGCTGAATGTGAATCAGTTACTTGGAAATGCATAGTGCAAATGTGTCTACCATATTTCTTATATTACAACGGAACATAGCTTCTTTATTCAGTAACGTATTTCTTTTGTAGTACGATTCGTGTGGGAGGCACTGGACCGAAGGTTGCTGAAACATATGGGTGGCAATACCACCGCAAACAGCATTGGTAGATAAGTGATTAGAGTGATCATCCATTAATGGAACAAGCACAGGTTTGATCTCTACAGCTGCCATATGGTCAAATCAAAGCATAAATGAACCTGCCTGCTCATTCTAACTCTCCCGAGTCTTTTTATTAGTGGACCTGTGCAGTCTGAAACATTGCATAAATTGTATTTAAATGGTGAAACTGTTGGAACTTTGCCTGCCAATAGAGTTGTTCTTAGTAATTGTAGTCAATCAACAACCATCTATGAATCAACCAGGAGTCCACAGCCACACTGCAGCCGTGTGAGGCAGCGGTGTCACAATGGCAATCCCAACACGCTGATGATTAAACCATGTAAACAATCTTAGTTCAGCGTGTTAAGCATGCTAACGCTTCATGATTAGTAGAGATGCACCGATCGATCGGCAACCGATCGCAATCGGCCGATAATGCGATAATCGGTTTTGATCGGAGTTCTCAAAATAGATCACATCAGGCCGATCAGATGACGTTTAAGTATAAAGACAGTGCATTAACTGCATGCAGGGAGGGAATTTCATGGCCGCCGTTGCCCCGCACTTTGGCCTTGATGCCCCGTGAAAAAAAAACTCATCATACGGCCACAGTGGCCTCTGTGCCCCTGGCCCGGTCAGCATAGCGAGCTTGCCTTTAATTACAGCCACCTGAGTGCACAGTAGTCACTCACAGTAACTTCAGTGAGTCCGCGGTTCGCGCAGGTGGAGTCTCATCATCACGATGATCTCACGTGAAAGCCTCTCAAACAGCAGCAGCGTCTCAAAACAGAAGAACGAAACTTACAGCACAGGTGCGAAAGCGAGCGCAGCCGGTTTTGACATGATACGTAACTGACTTATGTGGTAGGATTTAGTCCGGTAAAGTTGGAAATATATTCACAGACTCGAACTTCCCGGATCAATAACTCATAAATGAAACCTTGTTAAAACACAAACGACGGCTCTTTTCTACCGTAGTAAGGAAGACAACGAGCTACAACCGTATGTTAATCAAAACGAGCGTCTGGACATTAACTCTGGTCTGTATGGTCAGCCGGCTGTGAGACGAGGGCGCAGGGACCGTCTACAAAGTGCAACACCGAAAAGAGAAACTACAAAAAATTCAATAACTTCACTTTTATTCAGAGTGTAGTGTCACCAAAATCACTCCACACATCAGTGGTCTCCTGCTGGTTATTCTACAATTTTTTTGTTTGGAAAAAATGTGCTTTGCCATAATTTTGGGGAATTTCTATTGGGAGAAATATTCAATAACACTAATATTCAGTGAGGTGTCACAAAACCCACCTCACCCTAACCCTACTTAACAAAAACTACTTTCTAATGTAACTTGATTTTGGTATAAAAAAATGTTTTAATACACAATCCATGTCTTATTATAAATGAGGATGTTATGGTATCAGTCTGAAAGGTAAATCAACACATTTTACTCAGTGGCCTTTGTGCCCTGTCATGTGGCCTTGGTGCCCCTGAAAAAAAAACTGAAGGCCAAATGGACTTGCCCCTAAAATGACAAAATTCCCACCCTGACTGCATGCATTCCCACTAGTAAGCTACAGTTACTCTGTGTAAGCTGAGTCCAAGTTGTCTCTAAGAGAGTCTCTAGAGTGTGAAATATTGCACATTGCCTCAGCCTGCAATAAAACGGTGGTCAATTCATGATACTTTCTCATCTCCTAATTTTTATACTTAATAATACAATGTCAATGTTGTGTAAGAAGAATCATTAATTAAATATATGAAAGTTATACAAGACAATAATATAGAAGAATTCATGGATTCGACGCTGTGATCGGTGATCGGCAATATCGGGATCGGCAGATACTGCTTTCGGTGATCGGTGATCGGCCCCAAAAATCCTGATTGGTGCATCTCTAATGATTAGCCCCGCACAAAAAGTACGACTGAGGCTAATGGGATTGTTATTGAACCTGGAAAGCCAGGGGATCAACAAAAGTGTTTTTCCTAACAGGGAAACGAATGTGTGTGCTAAATGTCATGGTAACACATCCAGTAGATTTAACAATCACACATCAGAAGAAAGAAGAAAAGCCAGAATCTTGGAGCCATGAATGTCTATACAACATTATGTGACAATCCACTGAGTAGATTCTGACAGATTTCATAGGATTAATAAAAGCTTTGGCCAGAGATTGCCAAAGTCTGTAGGCATCATCCTCTGACGACCACGAATGTCTGGACGCAATTTCATGGCATCCGACTGACATCAACATCCCTAGAACAACACAACTAGAGTCCACTTCTCTCGTATCACTTCCTCATCCCTTTTCGTCCTCCATCTTCCTCTATTTTCTCTCTATCTGTTTGGTTTTGCCCCATTTGTTTCCACCTTTCTGTATCATTCCCCCTGTTTCTTCTTTCTTTACTCTGTCTTCCTGTTCTCGCTTCCTTCCTCATCATAATAATGTCCCCATCCATCTGCCTCCCCACTCTTCCTAGCAACTTCCCTTCCTATGTTCTTTCCCGTACTTCTTTAACCCCTCTCTGTATCCACCCTTTTCCCATAAAACTAATGACTCCTACTTCCATTCATTCCCTATCACTCTGCTCCCTCCCCTGTTCCCACCGCATCACATTCTCAGATCACATCCAGGCGCTGGCTTTACACACTAAGTCACTCTATACCTCATCACTCAGTGAGAAGTCAAGAAGAGGGCAGGGGGAGATGGTGAAAGAGCAAGGGCTTGAACAGAGGAGAACAAGTGGGAAGGAGCAGGAGAGCAGCAGGAGGGGAAAGCGTAAAGATAAAGGAGGTCAAAGGTTAAAAATTAAAGACAAAGAAAAGTAGTCGGGTAGAAGAGTTGAGGGAGCGAAACAGGGACCAGCTAAGTGAAAGGAAGATAAAAGAAGGAGCGGTGGGAGAACGGGGTTAGCAAAATGAAATAAATCTTTATGCAGATGACGAGGCTGGAGTAAAAGATGGAGGAGAGAAAGAGAAGATGGAGACAGAAAGGTGGAGAGAAGTCTGGAGATTTATGGCAGGTTGTTATGGAGCACCGACTGAATAACAGAAGGTGAGACCAGGTGAATTATTCATGAGGATACACGGCCATGTGTGTGTGTGTGTGTGTGACATGTGGGTGACACACACACACACATCTTCCAGGCACCCTTAGGCCAGCTCAGCTGTGAGGAAAAAGAAAAGACAAGCCACCCACAACCTGTGGACGTACTGAATTATTCCTGAAAGATGGACAGGAGCTCAGGGACAGCTGTCCGGTCCGCAGACAAAATGAGGAGTCTCACTCAACTGTGGAGACATGTTAACAATATCGCCCTATTTCCTCAACATTTGGTGATTTAATGCTTGCCTGCTTCTTTTAATCTTTCCTTACCATACGCATATGCGTCTTTATGCCCGTATGTATATGCATATGTCTGCTTTTGTGAAGCACTCTGGTGCAAAACATGTTTGCTTTTAAAATGCTATGTAAATTAAATGAACTTTTATGACGGGGGGAAAAAAATCGTATTTATCAATCTTGCTTTCGCTGAACGCAGAATGCAATTAATTAAGTTCTCCATCTGGTGTGTTCACATGAATTCACATCGCAAGATGTTGTCTCTAAGGATCAATACTGACTACCAATGATCTCAGTCTATTATGGGGCAAAAAACATTAAATGGGGGCAGGAACGTTGGAGGTTCAAGGTCTTCTTAGACTCAAGAAAACATTGGCTACTGTTGAAGGTAGAGTAAAATAACATATAATACTATACAATGCAGTCACTTAATAGTCATACTCTAAATACAGCTTCTTTCTTAAGGATATCAAGGTAAATATACTGCATTTTCTGCCCACATTCTCTAAAAGTACCTCAATGTTGGATTGGTAAAGCCACAAGATTTATTCCATGTGACACTAAATGCGCAATCACACCTACAGGTTGGTTGCTTTGGCCCAAACCAGAATGGAAAATATTACTTTGTTGCATTAAGAACTATGTTGAGATTCATTTTTTCCACTTACAGGTTACCCAGGGAAACTCAAGTAGACGAACAAGCAGCAAGAAGTTTTGGTGACCTGCCATCCTGCCAGAGAGATTTTAAAGTGTATGGGGGCAAAATGTACTCAACTTCCCATATTTTCCCTGTGTAGTTCTCACTGCTACTACCAAAGAGTTATCACAGTGCAATTATTTGAAAACACATTACAGCACATTTTCTCACCCACATAGACAAAACCAGCAAAGTAATGGGGAGGAAGCTAAGGAACTGGACAGAACCGTGACTCACTTAATTTGAACACACCCTAAAACCCACGACCACTAAAATGCTTTTGGCAAGGCTCAAGGTAAAGACGAGCTATCCAACCCAACCTTATTCCGGGAAATAGAAAATGTAATTTACTGGGAAGTGAAGTGAAGGAGCCTATTCTATGTTTGAAATTAAAAACAAACAGAAGCACTCAGAACCACAGGCCGAAGTTCCCAGAACAACCAGGAAGAGCATCAATTTCATGACGACTGACAATTACAAAAACACTTCTGGGAGCTACTGTCTCAGACACTCACCGAGTTGATGCAGGCAAGCTCCTTGTTGAGCAGCCAGGGCAGGGAGAGTTTCCCCTCGCCTCTGTAACACGACTGAATCCTCTCTTTAATCTTCTCCTTTATCCGTCTCATTGTGAACAGACACAAAGCCGACTCCTTGGGTGGCTTGGCTCTATTCTTTTGACCCTGGGCGAATACAGTAAACAGAACCTCCTCGTGCTCTTGAATACCAAGCGAACGTGCCAGACGGGCTCCTGGTCGGGCCAAATAAGCATCCTGAACCAAGCGGTACTCCACTCCGTCCTTGGTGCAGCCAATGGGGAACTCAACGTAGGAGTAGAACTTAGGATCGTCGACACATAGGCGGACAATTTTAGAGGTGAAGAATTGTTCACTGCTGGCATCTGGTGAGGTGAGCTGGGTGTCGAGCTGTAAAGTAAGGTAATACACAAACTGCTCGCTGTTGAAACCGTAGATGTAATAGATGTCAAATGCCGGGAACTTGGAGAGCGTATCTGAGGGAATCTTCAGCTGCGAGGAGACAAACTCATCCTGGTAGACGAAGCTGAACATATCAGCGTTCTCCTCGTTGGACATCAACTTGCGGCTCGATAGAGTTGGGAAGTATTCAGATTTTCCGTCAATGGGAGTGCCGACAAAAAGTTTCCCACCGCCACCAAAAAGATCCGGGGAGATCACGACACCTGACATGGTGCCTGCCTCGGCAACGCTGGATAGATAATGCTCCTTACGGTGGTGGGGCTCACCGAGCTTGAACAGATCATCCAGACGCAGGAACTGGCATATTCCCTGGGAAGTACTCCCACAGGCAATTAAGCGGTTGTGGGCAGCATCAAGTAGCAGAAGTTTATTGACATTAGAGGTCTGCACCAGCTCGTGGGGGCAGGACTGAACACCGGGTGGCGGGTAACAGCGAGGGTTGTCTGTAACTGGGCCCGTAACATGGCTTCGCAGCTTAGTCAGGTTGTTGGACAGCTTGTAAATCCAGTTGACGGCTCCCAGGTAGACCTCGCCCGTTTTTTTGTGGACCACCAAATGTGTGAGACCTCCTTCCGGTGGGGAGAAGGAGAGGAGGGGGGAGGGGGAGGAAGTAGTGGAGGTGGAAGGCATGGAGAAGGTGAGGAGAAGGAAGAGGATGGGGAGGATAAGGAGAGGTGGGTTGAGGTGGGAAGACATGGCGGTGAGGGAGGGGGAGTAGTGAGTGGGTGTAAGTGTGTATTTTTGAGTGTGTAATCCTCTACAGGGTCAGTCAGTGCCGTATAGGGCTGCAGGGTATGATGATACAAAAGAAGAGTTTCCAAGCAATCGACTTCCTTTCTTTTTTCCTCCTTTCTCCGTTGTTTTTTTTTTTTTTTTTATAACCTCATCCCCTGATCCTCAGCCTGGTCCACCATCAGCCCTGAAAGACAGAAACAAAGCGAAATCTTAGCAAATACAGATGTCAATATATTCACGGGCTTGTGTTTTGCACTTGCAGAGAGAGGACAAAAAGGATTTATTTGCTTGTATCGAAATGACAAGACACTAAATATTCACCCACAGACCCAGACTCTGAGGCCTCCATGCTGAAGTCCAAAAAAAACAAATGAGGGCAGTATCGGCTTTGTTTTATTGACTTCCAGACTCTTGGCTCGTACCACTCTGTGGAGTGCATCTTTTAAAAGAAGACAGGGCCAAACATTGCTCCTCTGTGTATCGATTGTCTAGAGGTATTAAAGGATCCGGCCGACAAAGTGTGCATACTCACACGAAAATGCACACACACTTGGAATACACGCGAAAAAGACACACAAATGCCATGACACAAGAGTGTGTGCAAGTAAGAAAAGCACAGAACACACAGAAAGAAGGAGAACTACACTCACATAGAAAATCACACAAAGGGTGCAGCAGCGATGTGCAGCATCATGATCGCAGGTAAACATCCATAAATTACAAACAGGGCTGCAGGGAGAATCCCATAGTATATTTATTACGGAGCAACAGAGCAGAGAAATACAGGCACCCTGAGTCTAAGAAAGAAAGTGGAGAAACTGGCCCAACATGATAAAAGAGAGGAGACAATGAGAGGAAGGGAGAAGTGAAAGCTATTTGGCTTCATACCAGTTCAATAGAAAGGCAGCAGAGATGGTGGAAAAGATTGCTATAAGGGAAAGCTAAGAAAAAAAGAAAAAGGAGATGAACCATCCACCCATTTTCTTTGTCCATTTTACCAGGTCAAGGTCACTGGCTGGGGCCCATCCCTGAAGGCACTGGGGGACAAGTAAAGTCTTGAAAGTTTAAGTGCAAAAGCAACTTGGCTGCTCCACATGCTAAATCACTGTCCAATTTTTCACTGGGTGAGAGAGATGTGTGCATGCTAAAGAGAGTTCCATTTCTGAAACTGATCACTCTATAACCTGTTCACCGTTCAGGAAAATCTCACTCTCATGGTGCAGAAACACGGAATTTGACAAGGACACACCTGGATGCAATGCAAATGTTCTAATACGCAGCAACAGGAGACTGAAATATATTTCTGAAAAGATTTGAAGTGAGAAATGGGCAATTAATTATGGTGTCTTAATTCATTTGATCAGCGGCCCCAGTTTGATGTTTCACCAGCCTGAGGCATATATGCATAAAGTAGATGTTGCTTCATGATTACCCAAATTCAGATATGGCGTCCATTAACTCGCCATGCTGTAACCACCAGGCACTGCATGGCCAGTGCCTGGCTGTGCTCTTATAAAAATAACAGGATTAGTCCACTTCTCTTCCATCTATCAACATCCATCCAGTGTGCCTGCGCCTTAATTGGCAGGTCACACTAAATAAAATTATGAGAGCAACAAAGTAGGAAAACAACCAAAGTATAATGGGGGTGGCGAAATAGATGAAATCCACTTAACTTTAGGAAAGTACTTGTGGTGCTTGCCACATAAGAGCTCGTCCATTTGGCTACAGACAGTGTCCTTGGTTATACCCAATTCTTGCAACATGAGACTGCCGGGAAAATGCTTCAGAGGTTCTTTTTTAATCAGCTTGTGGATTAATGGTCCAGGTTTTAAAAGATTTACAAAGCAACCATTGTGTTTTGGCAAAATTGATCTGTCTCTAATGGTTGGCGAGGCCAGAAACTGTTTTCTAACATTAAAAAAAATGACGGGAAATTGCCAACAAGATTCACGATCCAAGATCTACCGTTTCTGAAACGCTCTCAGAGCCCCAAAAACAACAATAACATTTTGATGTGCATCATCTGAGTGTGAAGTCTACCTGACAAATGGATGAGGGGGTAGGGAAATGAACACAAAGGGGAAGCAGGAGTGCCTTGATAGCCAGATAGTTACAGCACATGCCATATAACCTCAATGTCACGGATTAACTTCAGCCAATGACCTTTGCTGAATGTCATACCCCTCTCCATCCTCATTTCCCGCCTTCTTCTTTACCTTTCACCGTCCAGTAAAGGCAAAAAAATGCCTCAAAAACATCTCTTAAAAAAGATGTAGGGTGGAAAAAAAGAGTTCATTCCAACTTTCAATCGGAATAAACAGGCACCACCTTGAGCAAGGGTATCCAGTCCTCACATTACATCCATGGAGTCCACCAAACACATTTAACTCACTAATGTCACCTTCAAGGATGTGTGAAGTCTGGAAAGAACTTTGAACAACCATTTTTCGTTGGCACAGAAATAACAGCGGTTCAAAGGCTACTATCATTTGGAGCTGTTTTAAACCAACAACATACCCACATACTGCCCGACCTTCTTCTCATTAGTTCATTGCTCGGCTAAATGCAGGGCACAAGGCAAAGACTTGTTTCATGATGGGGTTTGGTCAGCAAACTATTCGCGTCTCTTATTTCTGCTGCTGTTTCTCATTCCTCCCTTTCATTACATTCCTCTCTGTCCCTCTGTCTCTCTCTCTCTCTCTCTCTCTGTGTCTCTCTCTCTCTCTCTGTCTCTCTCTCTGTGTCTCTCCCTCAGACACTTCATTTCTTGTCAATAGCTTCTTTCATCTCCAGCACAGCCATGATTACAGTGGCCCAGATGACGATGTGTTGCCCGTCCCATCAGGACAATACAGCTACTGTTAGCATGTTACACACACACACACACACATAATATGAACATCACACGTACAGCACTGGAAAGCATTTTACACACTTTCATGTATCCCTCTGACTTCACCTCGTCTCAACACACACACACACACACACACGCTTGGACACAACTGACATGAAACAGACGTGCCCACACACACACCCCTGCACCACCCATGCACTTGGCCCAACAGATCGCCACAAGAATGTACACACGCCTGAATACGCAAGCGGAGAAGAAGTCAGACTTTCTGTACCAAGTGACACGTTCGGTTGGCTATTTTTGCAGCATTTTCATCTCACTTTCTCTGATGTGTTTTATAAATTCTATAAATAAGTCAAAACTGAGCAGCGCGCGGACTCGCTGGCCGTATAGCTTTAGTAGCCGGTGGAGCCGAGAGCCGATGGTGTCGGGAGCCGTTTGAGTAAACTGGGACAAAGATGACAGGAGAGAGGACGTGTGTGAGCTGAAAACAAGTTTCTGATGTAAAAAAGTGTTGCTGCATTAGATCAAACGAATGAAACGGTTGAGTTTATGGATGAATAAATTGGCGAGAAGAGTGACTGTGGGCTCATACAGAGATAGAAAAAGAAAAAAAAAAAAAAACTTGAAACAGAAATGAAACAGAATATTCTAATGAGGTATAAACTTTCTTCCTGCTGTGGGGCACAAGCCTAATCCAAACAGCCCAACAATTCATGCTATAATTGTGTGGTTATTAAAATGTGTGTGTTCCTAACAAAATTCACTTACATCGCATATGGGGAAATCGCTTAAAGCTAAGACATTGATTCACGTTAATAGATACCACTGTGTTGGTGCTATGGTAGCCTTTATACCGATTGAGAGTAACTGTATACCTATATTCATCCAGCCCACATACCGCATGGAATGATGGCACTTGGGCGGTCCGCTCCTGGTTGCCAGATCTGAGCCACAGGGGTTTGGGTTTGCTCTTGGCTGACATGTGACCATAGTATGGCCTGCTTGCGGCTCAGATCTGGCAAAGATGAGTGGACAGCCCAAGTGCAATCATTCCATTCGGTATTTGGGCTGGATGAACGTGTCTGGTGTGGGCCAGATCTGGGCCACAATAATTTTGCTTGCAACAATTTGTCGTCATTTATTCAGCTTTTATTGTATATTGCCTTTAGCACAAGGGAAACGAATCTTTACTATAGACAAAATTTACTGAACTGCTTTAAAGTAATTCAGTCCTTCATTACACAATATTTGAAAAAGCTCAAATTCAATGATACAAATGTATGAAACAACCTTTAATCTAACCTTCTTTCACTTCACAACAAAAGTAACAACTACCTACTCATAGTATTTAGATAGCCTAGCAAACCGATGGCAGGGATGTCACAAGCCAGTAGCTCATGAATGTGCCAGCGTACAATTGATGCGACACTGCAAATAGATGTTGGCCCCTGCCGTTTGTGAATGTCTTCTTATTTGACGATAGCGGTCAACAAGGTGTATATCGGCCAATATCCATTCACTGGGTGCACCCCAATTATAAAGTAATATTAAAGATGCTTGAGTTTTTCTTTGAAACACCATCAAAGGCCTCCTCTAATGAAACAATATGATGTGAAATGTTATCACTTGATATTTCATGTCATTCATGTTCCTCAAACTGATCAGCATCTTATCTGATCAAAGAAAACCTTGAATTAGCCGAGCCTTCATTTCTGTGAGTGCGTGTGTTTCTGTAAGTGTGTGTGTGTGTGTGTGTGTGTGTGTGTGTGTCAGGGCCATCCCGAAGCCCACCTGCCACATCAGATGAAGCTGTAGAGGCGTTCAGGTCTACCCCGTGCTGATTTATTGCTGTTGGCACATCGATTGCACACACACAGCCACAGACCTTGGCCAAACACTTAGGCAAATTTATACACACCACTTCTTTAGCATGGAGCTCACATCCATGCCTGCTGGCCTCACTCCGTGAGAGTCTGCGTGTTTCTCTATCCTGCATCTGTTCAGTCTTATTTACTACGAAAGCACACACGGACACACGTCCAAACACGTCGGCCTATATGTAAACTGTGCGCAAACAAGGCATATATAACGTCAGCTGTACTGTACAAACCACACGCAGCCTATAAACATTTACATTTACACTATTTCCATTTTTAAATACACACTTTCGTGTAGTGGAGAGGGAAAATGGGGAGAACTAAGCAGGAAATGAACCACTTGGTACCCTCTCCTGCATCTATAGCCCTGTTGATGAAAGCAAGTGAAGCAGGAGGTTTGGATTTCCACTTATAATCAGGAGCATAATCACTTGGCCACGGCGGAAACCACTGATGACACTGAAGCAGCAGTGCCCCGGGCTATGTAGCGCCACCCAGGTTTTACACCTCACGCTAAAAGTTCAAGCTATTTTACACCTTGTGACTAAAAGTTTGAGTCATCTAAACTTCAACCCTGTTCGGCACAGACCTTTGAGAGTGTGCACAGTCAGTGCACCACTCATCAAGAAGCTCGAACATGGAGAAATCATGTGAGAGCATCAGACGGAGTCCAGTTTAAAAATACATGCACATTGGCTTTTCTTCAGCCTTGAGCTAGGCTCTGAGAAGGCTTCTCTAACCCAGCATCGACTGGTGATCATGTGAAGACAGCCCTATAGGCATCACACATGATTTATACATGGTATGAACTGTTGTTCATGAGTTGGGCCACGGGTTATAATCCAAAGAATAGCTCTGTTTAACCCTATAATCAGTTGAAGGTGAAATATGTTAGAATAATTGGCCACCAGAATCAAATAAAATAGCTGGCGGCAGATCACAAGAGTGAGCGCTAATTCTGCTAACTGCTTCAAACTGCTGTAGCCGTTAGCTACTTAGCTCAGTTAGCGGTCTGGACTGTGAGCTCGGAGTGTTGGGGATGTCTTGGTGCTTCCACTGCTAGCGTGGGAGCATTGAACCAGGACAGGTAGGATTAGCATGCTAACGTCAGTAGATCTCTTGAATGTAATACATGGAACGCATATTGTCAAAACTTTTATTCTTCATATTCTGTTAATTTAATTTAGAACGTTTTGAACTACCTTAAATACATTTAATTTGTTGGTTTCAGTCATTGTTCAAGCAACAATGAAGGGTGGGCAGAATTTGAAGCTCTTTTTTCTCACATACTGTATAAAACATTTACTGAATATCTTTGGATGTGGACAATTTCACAGTTAAACAAGATATTTCAAGATGTTACATTAGGCTCTGGGAAATTATGGTGGGCATTTTCACAATTTCAGTTTAATGCAATTGTAGTTGCAGCCTTTTTACATCAACAATGGGGACAACAGAACAGGAACAGCCAAACAAAGACCATTTATCAATGATGTGTGTTAGCGTAACACAAAAGGAGGAACTGTGAATTATCCTCCCTGTGAGCAGGAAAGGAAAAACCAAATCATCAAAACCAGTCCGTAAAAGCTTTCCCATCCTTTTTGCCCACCGTGGGTTGCTCTCATCTCATCGGTCTGTGCTTTGAAAGGTCATCAAACCAAACAAGGTCAGAGTTGAAACTGATTCTGAGCACAGGGGGCGAGGTGTGAAATTTAAGTGGCAAGTAGTGCCCGAGGTGGTGCCGCTGCAATGTTCAGCAGGCTCACTGGCTGATTTCGCCCGATATGACCGTGTTCAGAGAGCCTCAGGTGTGTGAGTCAACAGACACCGAGAGCTCGAATTCCTGGGATACATGGGCCGGTGTGTTGTGTGCTCCGACAAAACAGCAGCGTCCTCGGGAGCACCGCGGTTCTACAACGTTCATCAGTCAAGCGACAATATCTTCAGATCGTGGGACAAATCTATCACTGTTATTACAGTAATATCCCTCGACTCAAGAGGTTTGCAATGGAAAATGTGGAATTCTATCATCCTGTCGACAGAGTTTTTAACCTTGTATCCCACAGTCTCAAAGGAAACAATAGATTACATACTATAATATTAAACACAATTCAAAACCTATTACTTTTTTTCCGAGAAACGGTGGGCACAACCAAAGAAAGCAGGAATTGAAGTAGAAATGTAAACACATTTGTTGGGTTTAAGAATACACAACGCATTTTGGCGGAGTAACACTGGATTTAAGCTTTACAGGCCATTAAAGACAGCCGTGTTTGCTGCAAAATACAGCCAAGCTTATCACATCAAATCATGTGTTCATGGTCATTAAGTAGGGGATAGAAAGATAATGATGCAACTTTGAAAAAAACAAAAAAAACAAATGAGCTTTTTCAATATATTCCATTGCTGTTGTTATTCGTCCTGCAATCTGGAAAAAGACTGAAGTGTAAACTGTTGTGACAATATCTCAAAGTCTGTTTAAAATTTCATCTGGAGATCCAAATTGGGATTTTTACTCGTGCAAAAGTCTGACATCTGACACTAAATTAGTTGCTCATATGCAGCTGAACAGACGTCTCGGAGCGCGCGTACAGAATTTGATCTGATCAATTCGCCCTTTTTTTTTTTCTTTTTTTTTAAACTCCAGGCCTGGCTGCAACAGATGGTAGCAAAGTTAAAGAAGCAGCATAGGTCAGATGAGGACAGTGGAGGAGGAGGAGGAGGAGGAGGAGGAGGAGATATGGGAAACGGGAGCGGGAGGCGGACACACACTTGAACGTGAGGAGATTTCTATTTGGAATCCATTTTCTGAAAGGCGTAATATTGACAAGTGCTAATACTGCAGACTGTAGTCGTCTCACAGCCACCTCTCCTGGCTCTTAACGGGCAGAGATAAGAAAAAGACAAGGGGGGAGGTCGAGGAAGAGGAATGGGATCAAATAGAAAGGATAGTTACACAAACCGCAGAAACGTCCTGAGAAAGACCTCGAAAACTGGCACTGTATCTGCTGGTAAGGTGAAACTTGGCACCAGTTATGACCCAACGTTTCAAACTTAGCCACATTATCAGCTCTAACCTGCTTTGTCTCAAAAATACTGTCACGTCTTTGCAAAGAAAATCAGATTTGGAAACAACAGAAGGCTCTCATGTCACAACATGTGCCACACACCATTTAGATGTCATCAACACTGAGCAGTTTGACATGCAGAGGCCAACCATGACTGACGCTTCCAAATGAAGACCAGACTCACTCGCTGAAGAGGGCCCATTTTTTTGCTCAAGCGAAAATACAATTTAGTGAGTGTAGTGTGAACTCTTGAGCACCCGACAACCGACCTGTTTTAACATTTGCCACATCATTTCACTCTATTACATGTTGAGATAGACGACCTGGCAGACGCTGACAGAGCCTCGGTTTTAATTTTCCAGCATTTTCGAGGTGAGTTCTTAATTTTCGGCTCGTTCCAGGTTTTGCCGCGACTCGACGTGCGCGGGCTGGAGTCCTTTAATTGCATTTTGTCATGTTTTATCTCTTATGCAAAAATAATTGGATGACACTGATGACAAAATGCCATGTCATCTAAACTAATTGGGCCCTCTGCGTGGGTGTAAATCGAATGAAATACGGCAAGCGCTTTGTGTGAGGCTGAAGGAATACAAAGAATGTGGGTTGGACTGTGTGTGTGTGTGTGTGTGTGTGTGTGTGTGTGTGTGTGTGTGTGTGTGTGTCTGTGTGTGTGTGTGTGTATGTGTGTGTGTGCCTGTTGAGGAGGACTGATGTTGGCTGGTTTGCCCACCACTGTGTCTGTGTGTGCCGCGCAGCTGTCTGTGTGTCAGTGGTGGAATGTGACTGTAAATGAAACCACTGTGTCTCCACTGCATGGTGCAGCAGCCCACATGTGCGCGCACGCACACACACACACACACACACACACACACACACACACGCACAGCTCAGTTATATGGCAATCGTTCAACATAAAATAATTCCTCATGGTTAAACACACACACACGCGCGCGCACACACACACACACTGTATTTTCCCATTAACAATAGGGATTAGTAGGAAGAACCAAATGAGATACAATGCCTACTTCATTCAGAAAAAAATATTCAACACACACACACACACACGTGCGCGCGCGGAAACAGATGCTTACATACTGGGAACACACATGTACGCAAACACATGTACGCAAATATTTGGAATCGCACAGCTGTACACACACACACACACACACACACATAAGACACACAACGCAAACACCTCCATGCACACAGCCACAGATACAGACACGCTCATGCATGTGCACCCACGGACAGAGACTCGCTTCCACACAGTTCCTTCCGCGAGCTGACAGGTGCAGCTCAGCCATCACTCTCTCAGACAGTGCAGTGAAAAACCTACGTCGAACGGAGCTGAGTGGCTGAGCCTTAATCATCCTTAATCTGACTGAGTCTCCTCTACAATGCGCTCACTCTGCCTCCGAGCTCTCCAGAGAGGAGGGATTTAAGGATTCTTCAGATAAAGACAAAAAAAAAAAAAAACATCCTGACAACTGTAGTACACTTGTTTTTCGCTCCCTGTATTGGACGAATCACCTGAGCTATAGTTTAATTCCGTATCATGACAGCCATTTTCCTGTAAAACTGAAAAAGGTCTCTACATTTTTCCTGGAGTTATTTAGTGCTGAGGCTTAATTTCATTTTTTCTTTTTTTTTTCTGGTGTATTTATCGCAGCTGTGTGTGAATTGGGTGGTCTCACTGGGCCAGTCACATTCCCATTAAGTGAAACACTTGCTATTAATTTATTACATGTAGGTGGAGAGGGCGGTAATAATTGCTGCATCGCGGAGAGAGTTTTGCTAATCAGGGGAAAAAGTGAGTCGTGTCTCTCACTCAGAACACCTGTTATAATATAATATAATGCCGTACGTGCGTACACTGGTATGCCCGGTTTTATAACAAACCTGTGTCTTTCTCTTGTAATTGCGGCAAAAGGAGCACACAAACACTACAATCTACTCCAATACAATAAAAACAGAAATCACATTTTGTCAGAGTCGTTGAAATTTGACGGTTGTGTTTGGATTCTTTATCTGCTGAAATGTCAACAGCAACTTCTTGTCCACAGAAGTCACGAGAGCGCCGCCGCCGCTTTGTCAGTACAGATATTTAGATCCATTGAACGGTGCCCGATTTGCATGTGTCGACTGTTTACCCACACCTCTTTTAGTATTTTCTCCTCTCAATAAAAGGTGAAGGGTAGAGTCAGAGCAGCTATTCAGAACTACAAGTGGAACAAACAAAACAACAGCACGAATGGTCAAATCAGAGGGGTCTTTTTTCTTCTTTTGTTTTTTGTAAGCATTTACATAGCATGTACCTATTTGCACGTAACACTCTCCAGGTGTAAGTCATGTCTGGCAGGTATAGATAAGCTGGATTTCAACTTGCGTATTCAGAGGAAGCACACGTCTGCTCGCTGCCACCCAAAGACAACAGCGAAGTTAGCTGTGACATGGACCACTGTGTTACAGGATAAGCATTTCATACTGGGGAAGCAGTTCATCCACCCGGGAGAAATTGTTGAGGCACATAATTTCAAACACAGTCTTCTAAAAAATGTTTTAATAAAACACAATTACCTTCTCTTTTCAACCTTCCCCAGTTTCTTGCAAGATAAAGCGACACACTTTTATACTAATGGGTCCCCATATAAGAAAGTACTTCAGGTAGGGGTGGGCAATTTGGACAAAAAATATTATTACTATCTATTTAATCACAATTTAAAACTTCATATTTTTTTTGCATTTTAAAATGCTCTGTATACTTAAAAAAGCTATAAATATCTTTATTTGCACTACACGAAAACAATATTGCATTAAAGGTAGTTCCTGTTTGGGACATACACCAGGTTTTCATCGTAAATTCTCACAGTAAATGTTCGTAATTATGCTTTTTTTTAATGCTAGACAGTTAAATATTTGGAATAGTACAATAGGCTGCTAAGAATTTGAATATAATTACATTCTGAAGTGAAAAAAGTAAAATTGATGAATTAGGGTATAGCACCATACAGTATTTTAACAATAAAACAAGTTACTTTGCTGAGCTAACAGGCTAATATGCTAACAAGAGAAATGGTTAGGTTAACGTGAAAGCAAAGAGCATTGGTCTAATTTTACTTTAAATGTGCTTTAATTTGGATAATAACAATTACTACATACACTATACAGCAAAGGGTAATTTCACTTCAAATTCACAAGTACAAATGTCAGTAATCTACAGTAAAATAACATTAATAAGTTCACTGTGCAGCTAAAGTAAGTAATTCCCCCAATTGGCTATCACAGCTATCTCGTTGGCTACATCACTCTATCACTACAATATGTTCACACAGCACTGATGTGCTACCCAGTGAGACTCTGTGGCATTCGGCAACAGAAGTACAACACGTCAATACTGTGATCTTAATGCTTCACCTCTGAAGTAGATTAATGACGAGTTAGATTTTTTCTTTCTTTCCAAGAGTTGGACACAAAGTGTGATACCACACTCAAGTCTGTTGGGTAAATATGAATCTAGAGCCAGGAGATAGTCAGCTTAGAATTAGCATGAAGCTAACAGGATGGAAGCAGGCGGGGGACTGAGCCTTTGTTCTGTGTGCAAAGTCAAACACTCCGTCAGCCCCCCCATCAAGCAAAAACTTTTCCCTATGAGCAATTAATTTAAGTCTGTCCTCTTCTCCCCGGAGACAGCAAAAAGCCTCTTTTATGCAAACATTTCCTCTCCTAAACACAGAAACAAACCCGCCAACACATGGACATGCACACTTAAACTAATTGTCCAACAGGATGTGGAGGAGAGCGAGCGAGGGAGAGAGAGGGACATTCTTTGTGCTGACAAACATTAAAAAAGAGAAATTACTCTGCAGTTGGATCATTCCCATGATGGGTGTTGAACTCGCTGCAATGGAGTGTGTGTGTGTGTGTGTGTGTGGGTGTGTGTGTGTGTGTGTGTGTTTGTTTGTGTTTGTGTGCGCCTGTGTGTGTGTGTGTGGTAGTCTCCAAAGAGGGGACCCTGCAGCTAAAGCCATTTAGAGGGGCTTTAAGTGCTTGAATAGGCCCAGAAACACAGTTCTTTAACAGGGAATTTGGCGTAGATAATCGAAGCTGGCTCCCGACCGCAGAACAGCAATTTTGCAGTTTAAGAAAATGAGAGGGGAAGAGCAATGAGGGATGGAGAGATGGAGAAAAAGAGGAAACAAGAAAAAGAAAAAAAGAAAAAGAAAAAGAGAACCTCCGCAGCCCAATCATTCGATGTCTGGGAGAGGAAAATCACCGCATTCGGAGTCGGTATGTTTGTGTGTACATGCATATAGGAAAAACAAACGCAGTACAGGAACACTGACACAGTAGACTTCCCTACTGTTGCTGATAGGTCTGTGTGGAGACAGATGGGAAACTAAGTGCATACTGTAGTTTCATATCTGGAGGCGAGAGGAATATCACCATCCATCTTGGTTGAGAGACTTTATACTGAAGCTGCAATAGAAACCTGTTTTATTGGCATGGTGGTGCTGTAACACTGGCTATTAACTGGGGCTCTTAGCACAAATGTTCAGGCACCATTATGAGGGCGGGGACATAAACACACTGATTTGGCATCGCCTGTTCTGTTCTCTCGGAGACTGAGCCGGGGACGGGTTAACGACAAAGTTATTTTTTAATTTGAATCTATTAAATTAGTAAAGGAGGCTCCGAAGACGAGACGTTTTCAAATATACATGAACACGGTAATGAGAAGGAAAATGTTTATAAATAAAGAAAATGGAGATGTTTAATTGATGAACACGCGCACCACAGCTGTAACAGTAGATGGAGTCCATTTATAGTCTTTGTTTGCATTTCTGTAAACCAATCACAATCATCTGGTGCAGCGCTAAGCCCAGAGTGACCATACCATTAGCAACTAGGCTAGTGTGAAGGTAACTCGTTCTTTTCAGCATGTAGCTCATGGGTTGGGGACGATGCTAACATGCAGCTAGCAGAAGGGAAAATGTTGACCCATGGCTTCATTTAAAGTCAGCTGTGTATGTATTTCACTTCAAAAAGGCTTGAAGCACAGATTCAAAACATGAAAAAGTCATGCTAGCAGCGCTGTGAGGCTTAAACTCGCTACAACGCTAATATGCTCACAATGATGATATTCAAAATGCTGACGTTTAGCAGGTGAGATGATGACCTCGTTCACCAGGTTAGCTTAGTGTGTTCACATGCTAGCATGTGTTAGCATGCTAATTACCACGCAACACATCAGATTTTGACCTAATGAGGGTCGTAGAAGACAAGTCAGGGGATCACTGAAGCTGTTACAGTTCAAACTGGCATGTTTTGTGCACGGCCCAGTACAAGACAGAAGCGATCAATCTACAGCGATTGATTAAATAGGCCAAAAATAACGCCTCTGGTACCCATCTACTGAGCATCAGAGACATTGGTAAAGTGACATGTCTGCATAGAGTCCAAAGGACACCAGAAGACAACACCCACCTCAGCCACGGTCTGCTCACCCTGCTGCAGTCTGGCAAGAGATACAGAAGTATCCCCTGCTGTACCACCAGACTACAGAACAGACCCATGAAAAAATCTGTTCTTTTTTCTTGCATTACACAAAGGAACTACAACTTCAACCCTGTCTTGAACAACTACAAATATATTAACCCTGAACCTTTGGGGGCATGGCATTCCATCTAATAATTGTTGATGCACATTAGGAAAAAAAACATTACATCAACTTGATGGTGGTGTTAGAAGAGTTAAGGAAAGCAGCAACCTTGAGTATCTGTAAAAAAAAAAAAATTAAATGTTGTGCCAATCCATCCAATAATGCTGAGATACCACTGGATAAGTTATCTCTTGTGTCGTCCTCTGAGAGCCACGGGTATCTGAACCAAATTTCCTGGCAGGGCATCAAACTGTTGTTTAGATATTACATTCTGGACCACAGGGCTGGATCAACTAACCAAGGCTGAGATATACTGACTTTTTGTCAATAACGTGGCCAAAAACTCCAAAAACAAAAGATCCTCTCTGGCCAGAAAATACCCATGTTGTTACCAAGTTTGTAACAAAAGCTTTTTTGTTGAAAATGTGGACTCCACGCCGCAGTCCAGATAACCCCCCATGGTTATTCTTTTCATGAGAAAAAGCAAAGTTTCAAAGAGTGTTTTCCTCATGACTCTCCCCCGTAGGTGTCGGATGATTGACGGGATAGCAGTGTAACTTGATGCATGCACGAAACACGGATCAAACTAAATCGAAAGACGCCTTCATGTTTATTGTAATGGATTATCCTCCACTGCGGTAGCAATATTACTGTCTGAGTCGAATCTTTGCCTTTTGGTTTCAGCTTTTACGGACAGTCACTGGGCTTCGTGAGAGCCGCACGGATTTCACAGCCAAAAAAACAAAATCCCTCTGCTTAAGAGTTAAACAAACCGATGTACCTGGCTGTTTGTCGAGTGCTTGCAATCGGCTGTGACTAGCAGCACTGATGCGGCTCAGAGTTTTAAAGTAGAGGACGGTTTTAGGTGTGTGTGTGTGTGTGTGTATTTGCGTGGTAAGCACTGTGCAAAAAACTGTGCCAGCTCTCCTTTTGCTGTCACATGTGCGCTTGCTGGCTGCAGCCGCTAACGAGTTTGAAACGTCAAAACCTCTCTGTGGTGTCTGCCTTGGTGAGGTTTTATTCTACCAGTCCTTCCATAAGGAGTGTGAAGTTATTTAATACACATAGCTTCATGATTGTTGTAACAGCAGTGATGTCCATAGCAGAGGTTGCATCAGACTTTCTTGGGCTGTAAAGGTTCCGTCACATCTTTTTTGACCCGTCATTTTAAATCATTTTTATAATGAGAGACAGCCAAACAAACTCAGAGATTAAGCATTTATAAGGACGTGGAGAGGACGTGTGGTCAGCTCCATGATCACTGACTGGGCCTTTATTTCGATAGGACAGCTGTGAAAATTTGGAGAGAGATGGGAGGAAGCAAAGAGCCACAGGCTGGAATCGAACCCGGGGCTGCTACCAGTTGTCCTATCAAAATAAAGGCTAACTAACAGGGCACTCCATTCGTAACTGTTAAACTAATGCATTCTGGTCCTTAACCCTTTTTCATTTACTGTCTGAGTTTTGTCTTTCACGGTCAATTCTAGTAACGCTTTACTGTAAAGGTGGTAGCATATTGGTAGGCCTGTTGTTCTGCAAGACATACTGTATGTTGAGGTGTTATGATATTAATTATGTAGCCTGCAGGTGTATCTAATCATACAGTTCATCGATCATATATCATCAAAAAATATTTCATCTTTAAACCTCCCACCTCAAACCAACTTTTCCGGAAATTAAAAATGTAAAAGTCAGAGCACATTACAAGTAATTTACTCAGTGTAGAAATTGAGAACAGTGGACCTATTTCCAAAACTAAGATATTTTCTTTATGAAGTTTTAAATATACTTCCAATAAGTGTCTACATATTCAACTAATAGCACACTTAGTTCATAAGTTCATAGCATGCCACACTATTTATATTATTAAACACAAATGACGCTGACCTCCACCGCTGGGACGTAAGAACTGCTGTGCAAACACTCAGTATTTCACTGACGTTTTTGTCCACAAGTGGCCCGCTTTGACTTTCAACTCGCTTGTGGGTGCCGTCATAATGTAATGGTCAATTGAACTCGCCCGGTCCACTCCGCTGTCAGCGCTGCACTGAGCACAGTTGGCACATTTTAATCATCTAAAGAGGTAATAAGAGGTTAAAATAACTCCTAGTGCAGATAATCACGATGAAAGCCTTTTGGCTGCGAGAAGTATAACAAGAGTGAAAAATTAACAGCAGCCAGGAGCCAAATGCTGGTAAATTTTGGTAATTGCCTCCTCCATCAGCCACTCTGGCAGGTCACCAGCCGCCATTTGAAGGTCCTTTTAAAAACCAAGCTACTTGGTGAAATTGTCGGAACGGTGGGCAGAATTTGGGAGATGTACCTGCTGGTTGTTTCCAGCCGACTGAAGAGGAAGTGCCGTTTTTGGTTTTTACTGCTACACGGTTCACCGCAGGACATTCAAATAACTTCACCTGTTTCACCCTTCCCTCTAGACAATATCAAGACAGCTGCCCATCAGAGCTGTGAAAAAGAATGACAATAACATTGCAATCGTTTTAATATTAGTAAGAGCTGTCGCCACCAGGACTCTGTATTAATACAGCACAGATGCTCATGAGGAGACTCACTTGCACACCCACACGTGTAGGTAGGCATGAAATAGTATGATCCTCGCCGGTTGTGTGTCAATTGTTGATCATGCGGAAAGTTGTTTTACTTTGTTTTCACGCGGCGAGCCACGAGCAGCACCTCTCGATCACGCCAGAGTGCTCTCACACCCACAGCCTGTAAAACACAGGGAGGTTATTTACAGCTGGCTTTATATATTCATGCGCTCTGACTGTTGTTTATGTTGCTATTTATGCTTCTAATCCTCTCGTCGGAGGCTTTACGCGCTAACTGCCGCGTTTCTTTGGCGCAAGCGGCAGTCCTACTTTGACGCCGTTCTGTTTGTCGCCTGATCAAACGATTGAATGGTACGTATTTCAAAAAAATAAATACATCATGAAACAAAATGGCATCCATACGTGCACAACAAACACACACACACACACACACATAACACACAGGAGATAATGTAGCTGCTCTCTCTGCTGCCCACGTTTCAGATGCCAAGCTTACAGAGGAGGAATATCACACTTGATTAAACACTGCTACTTGAATCAGCCCCTCACACACCTACAGAGACCTACACAATCTCTCTCTCACTCTCACACACACACACACACACACACACACACACACACACAGTTAGAGACATATGCATACCTTAGGGCAAGAAGAGGCATCCAAACACACACTCATAGTGTGTGTGTGTGTGTGTGTGTGTGTGGTGCTCTAGATGTTAGATGTGTGTGTGGCTGCCAGGACGTCTGCAGATGCTGCATGCGTGTCGTCTATCCGTATGTCATCTCTCCTCTGATGTGACCTTTACACACAGATATTTTCTTCCTGCCCTGCCAGCAACACTGCTAACACAATTACACTGGGCTAATGAACA
Organism: Sparus aurata; assembly: GCF_900880675.1. Classification (NCBI taxonomy): domain Eukaryota; kingdom Metazoa; phylum Chordata; class Actinopteri; order Spariformes; family Sparidae; genus Sparus; species Sparus aurata. The sequence continues at coordinate 27,725,311 of NC_044193.1, read as the reverse complement.
GAGGACCCTGATAAAGTGGTACAGACACACACACACACACACACCCCGACACCTCCATGCATATCAATCTCCCCGTAAAGGCTACATTTGCATCTTTAATATAAATGAAAGTGCTTATTAAAGTGCACACAGCAGTTCAGATCAGACGGAGGAAGAGCTCGTCCAAATCCGGAGCGTTTAACCCCTCGCGCTCCTCGGCGCGTCTAATAAATCCAACCTTCTTTTCTTCTCTTTCATCTGTCCACAAGGGTCAGACCTGCAAATCAGTGTGCTAATGTGGTGCCTTTGTTAAATCTGAACCCAAGGTCGCGTCTCGAAATTGCTTGTTTTGTCCACGTGCAACCCAGAAAATATTCAATTTGCAATTCAAATTCGAATGAAACAGAGAAAAGGCAGGAAATCCTCGTATTAGAATGAGGGACTCTGTGGCGTTTTCCGACTTAACAAGTCAATTATTAAAAACACTGTTATTCTGTATCCACTAAAACGCTTGTTATGTTTTAGAGGCTTTTTCCCGCAGTGCAGTAAAACCCCTGCAATATTTCCACATGGGTTTACAGTTGTGATGCTGCGAGGAACCGACTCTCAGGCGCTGATTTTTCCGATGAGGCTGAGGAGCTCTTAACCTGAAATGATCCCAGTGTGACACCTTGATTAGATTTCACACCAGTATGAATAAATTTGTTTCATTAGCACTAGCAGTAATATTTACAAATGCTCTCAGAGGGCCTTTATGTGGTAATAAAAGAGGACAACACTTCACAGGTTGGTGCCAGGCTTTTTAGCAGAGATAAGAAACTTGAGGATTAATAGGAGGCAAACTACGGTAATGACTTTAGACCAGTGGTGTAACGGTACGTGTTTTCTTCTTGAAAGGGCATATATGAAGATACAATGCCGGTGTGTGCTATGTGGTATGCACTGCCGAGGGAATGGGACTTTTTGCCCCCACCCTATGTTAGAAAAGCCATCCCTAGTTTAGACAGTAGATCATGACTGTGATTAAATAGACTGTGATATTTTGTTCTGGTCAGGTCGCCAACCCGTATCCAAAACCAAATATAAAAATCCCCTGGCCTGTCTCGAATGAATGTTAAAACGTTCTCTGCTCTTGTATGATCAGTGTCCACAGAGACAAATTTCTAACCTGCCCTCACTTCCTATCATAAAGCAGTGGTTGTCAAAGTGGTCCCAATAATGTCCCCCAGAGGGGGGATGCTGGGGCTCTGCCTCAGAATGAAAAAAAACTCAATTATACTGTAATTTCATTCTTCTGACATGTTTCCAGTTGGAAAACGTACGATGTCTCCTCTGTTCACGTATCACTCTCAGCACCACCGTCGTCCAATTTAAATTCTGGACAGATACACAGTTCACTTCAGACCCTTTTGACACTAAATCAACAACAGACCTCTTTTCCTTATGAGATCCTTGGGACAAAATCTTATCAAATGCGGGTCTGGAGCCTAATTTGTCTTTACTCAGGGGGCCGTGACATAAAAACATCGAGGAAACCCTGCTCTATTTCCACTGCTAATCAAATCTGGATCTACATTTTTGACATGAGGTTACAGTCGCAGAGGAAGAGGGGCGAACTCTTGAGGCGTTGCAACGGCCTGATTGCGATTGGAGGGGATCCTGGTTTGCTGGAGTCTGGTTCTGATTATCGCGTCTAAGAACTGACAGCATTCCAGCACTGCTGCGGGGCTGCAGGGCCACGGCCTCACAGGGGGGAGGATCAACCACTGAGCACGTGTTCCTCTCACTGTATGGAACTTTATTTGACAGAATAGAGAAACTAATCCTGATGTGTACAGTGGATGATTATTAAGCCTTTCGACTGGGTGATCTAACCCATCGACACCAACGCTGGCTAATATCAACAGTGCTGGAGTATTTGCGCTCGGGGCTGAACCCCCCACCAGCTGCGGGGCTGCTGTTCGGCAGCTGAACCTGACCTCTGACCCCCTAGTGGGCAAGCGAACCGATAACGTCTCTACGAGGAGCAATAAAGGTGTTTTCGCAGCCCAACGGACAGCCAAGCAAACGACACATATTGAGATTTGGTTCACGGGCAGTTCAAGTCGGAGTATGAGCAGTTCCAGTGGGTGCACACCCTACGCTGATTATTAAAAAGCCTTAATTTAATCAGGAAGTCTCGCTTGCTTAAAGTGCAGATCAGCCCCTTTAGGAGAATTATCTTAAATCAAGTGTTACAGCATGACATCAGTGCCTCGGTTTAAGTTTGCTGAAGTATTTCGAGATAAAAAGGTGCAGAGGAAATGAGCATTATTATCTCGCCCTATTGAAGGAAAATAATGTGCAAAAGACTTAATGACTTCATAAGAACGCATCTAGTTAATGAAGGTTACAATTTCAAGTAGATAACGGGCGGCAGTCAGAAAATGAAGCACACACAACAAGGGCCGTAAAACTACTGGGAGGAGACCAGACTTAACCTTTGGTCTGAAGTAATTCAACACACACACACACACACACACACACACACACACACACACACACACACACTTGAACAACAGCAGCTTACGGAGCCCTCGTGCAAACTAGTCACCAAGTTCCAGTGACACACTCCTCATTTTCTGAACACAATCTCGCGCCGACGTCGCTCTTGTTAACACAACATCTTAACCCGGTCCCCTCCAGCAGCCTCGCTCCCTGACTGAGCGTGTTTATCTCAGACGCGAGGACTTGAAGGCCGGCCCGCAGCTCGTTGCATTTCTATAACACGGCGATAGATATTCATGATTCTCTCTTGTTAACCTTATAGCAATATTTCAGCTGGGTGCAGCAGTGTGGGGTGGATTTTGGCAGGCGCGCGCCCATGGGGGGTTCATAAATAATCAGCCGCATATGTTTGCTGCCCTGGTTGAGAGTGGTGATGTATTGGAACTCGGCTACGTTTCGCTTCGTGTGGAAATCATAATTCAAGTGGATACAAAAATAAAATAGAAAAAAAAAAAGGGTGCCTCTGGCCAAATGGTAGGGTTTGGTTGTTGTTATTGTGGCTTGCCCCCTCTTTAGCAATGATAATAACAACCTTTCTGAATAGAAACTAGATTATCAACATGGTTTCATAGAGGAGGAGAGAAAGAAAAAGAAAAACTGAGCGGTAAAAACAAAGAACTGATGAATTATACACAGAGCATATCAAGCAGAAGAGCTATTACAGATGTAATATGTATTTGCATATATGCATTAAATTGTCTAAATATTTCTCTTACTGTTTTCCATTTTGTTGAGATGTGTACTTACTAAGGCTGTAATTATTCTCCAAATGTGTAATTAATTTAGATTTTTGATTCCAAACTATTTTTTAGCACTGACAGCTACGTCAATGTTGAACAATCCAATCTGGATTAGTAAAGAATCACGCTCTGACAACTGCCATTTACCTTTCTATATTCTCTTTTATAACAGCTTGACTTCGTCTTGGTGACGTTATGCAATTTAGGGTGAGGCGAGTTCAGCTAATATTTACCCCAAATTCTGGAAAAGATCCAGAGATCAACAGAAAAACACCACTTACCATTATACAACTGCAACTATAAAAGGGCCTTTTGTTCCTTGAGATCTGTTCGACTCCCTGACAAAGTCTTAATGCCGTCAGATGTTGGGGTTTGTTTGTTTTACTGGTCCACCATGACCATGCCCATACAACAAAGGAATTAAAAGTTCTTTCTTGGGATTTTTACATCTACCTGTAGCACCGCCCAGCGATAGAGCACCTCTAACAAACTTAGTATGAGTCCAGGACACATTTATACCCTTACAGTCTTTGAAAAAAAACACCATGGATTCAGGTCTCTTACGTAGTCATCTGTAACACAACATCAAAATTTCAACTTTAAAACAGGAAATAAATCCAATATTCGCAGTGCTGTCAGAGTTACCTCCACTACCAGTCTTTATGCACACACAATAAGCACTTGGAAGTGCAGCTGCAGGCTGCTGATAATCTAGCTTTGTAGTCTTTGAAGTGTTACCGGAAGAATCGTCAACCCTGCTTTTGAAAACTGACTGAAAATTCTCACACACTGTTTGTCCCACTTGCAAATACTTTCATATCAACGTTACGGTACTCAGACCCCTGATTCTGTCAGCCTCCTGCCCACCTGTCGATCCAGAGGTGTGCAAAGGCTGTACTCTGCAAGCCCATATTGATCGATGATCGATTTAGAATCCAAATTCTGACATCCCCAGTACAAACATTATACAGAGTTGAACAAAAATTGTTCAAACTCAAAGAGATCTCTAATTGTATTCACTGTTTCATTCGGTTTCCTGTTGCTGTATCTTCCCTGAATGTGGATGCTCAAAACATGACCTCGTCTATAAACGTTTCTGCCTCTTATAAAAAGATTTTCATCAGCAATGGTGTTTTTTTTTGTTTTTTTTCTACATTGAAGTCTTAAACTCCCATGAGCCCACGCTAGTTATGTCCCCCTTGACCCCTAGTGGCAGAAATTACACACTGTACATTTAACTAAATAAATAAGACAAGATAATAAATACTGTAAAATATTCTACAGAGGGCTTAGAATGGAAACAGAATGGAGGACAAACACGCTCAAATCAAAACAGCTTTCCTCGTGATTCTGGAAAGTAATTCTAGCTGTTTGAAAGTACGGATAAAGAGGGTCGGGGGAGAAACTCGCACCCCAGGCCCTACTAATGTAATAAAAATGAAAATGTTGCTCCATGGTGAAATATCAGTGTTGCTCGTATCATCCATCCACAGCCGGAGACCTGCTGCTGCTGAATAAATATTCAGTCAGGCTATGTTACAGCTCGAGGCCTCCTGAAACTGCTGTTAAACCGTTTTTCCTTCAGGCATGTGAAGGGGACACCCCTGGGCCTGAGGGTCAGAGAGGGCGTGAGAGCACAGACGGGCCCTGGCTGGGAGTCAGAGAGACAGAGGGACAGAGACGGACACTGACGGGATCGTGTCTCTGTGGATGTGCTCCTAGGCAGCAATCCAATCCTGTAAACAGGCTGTCTACCCTTAACCTGGGAGCCGCGACCCTGAGAGGACGCTGGGAGAAGATTCTCAGAGGAGTTCACGAGGTCACTGACGGCAGAGGCCATCTTGACAAGTTGTTTTAGTGGCCGTAAAATCGGACTTAAGCAAAGTTGTTAGATCTCCTCACCCACTTTAAAATCCTGAAGCATCGCCACTTCCTGGAAAGTGGTGCATCCCCAGCGGTGACCTCATGCTGCACTCGTCCAACCAATGAAGTCATCGCAAATTTTTGCACATTTATCACTCACTGTCTAACCTCACATTCAGTTATCAGGGACAGATTAATGAATAGATCAGACTGCTTAGACTTTATTTTTAAATAAGCTAAGAATCAAGATTCAATTGCAATTTGCTAGTCATTTATTCATAAGAACAAAACAGCCTTATATCATACATTTTATTTGACGTGTAATTTCAACATGTGCAATATTTAAAGGGGCACTATTTGGTTTAAGGGGGGAAATATATTATATATACAATATTATTGAGGTAATAACACAAAATAGATATTTATTTGTTCCATGACTGAAAAAACAAGCTGTTCTCAGAGGAAAATAAGCTCCCCTGAACACTGTTTAAAGCCATAAAGGTGGCAGAGTCCGCCACATATAAACAAAGTAAAACAGTATGAAATTGCGTTGTCCTTAAATGTCAGTTTGTTTTTTTAATTTATTCAGTCATCAAAACAGAGACGTTTTTTTTTAACTCAGTTTCTTTGGGCATAAATTATCAGTCTTCTTCTCTTCCTCCCAAAAACTACAGAGTGCACCTTTAAATGGAACATTTACATCTGCAGATGCTTCCTCCTGACTTCCTATGATGTTAAACCATGAGAATTATTTTTTCCCACAAATCGACGCTGATGTGTATTTTTGAAAGGAAAAAAAAAAAGTAAATAAATATATAAAAACTGAAATAATGACTGGATGGAGCCCCTTGAGATTGGAGCCCCCTGTGGCATGTGTCTGAAATGCCTGGGCCGAGTCCAGCCCAGCAGGTCAAACATGTCGAACAGGAAATACATTGCATTAAGAGAGCAGTGATACTATCCAACGGGACCTTTCAAGTGAAAATATGTGGTCTCTGAGCTTTAAGCAGCCTGAGTGTCTGCTGGCGTCACGTCTCGCTCCACGTCTGCTAAACTGCTTCTCATTTTAACACTCGAGTCAACCGATCGGTTTAATAAGAACACACGTGTGGTAAAAAAAACATGCCATAAAGAACTCTCTGAGCTGTGAATCTGCACAAGTCATTTGGACTTAACGTCTTACATTTCATCAGTTTTGAGGTAAGAAGCTCTCTCACTTTGGCCGCTCTTTAGTTACCTTCAATCACAGTTACAGTTTTTGGGAAAAGGTTCGACACCTTGGACCGGCGTTGAGTCGAGGGGATCACAAAAATGAAACTCTTTCAAAAACAATATCCGAAGATCTGAAGCGATCGAATCCGACTGTTTGTAAATTCTCATCATTTTTTATTATTATAATTTTTTTTTTAAAGAAAGCCTACGACTGCAGCGACCTCACCCTGGGGCTTACAAACTTTGTAACGAGCAGCATTCTTCGAGTGTAAGTCACCCGCTGTGAATCAGTATCCCGACTGCAACAAGCCGATAGTGTGGCTCATCAAGCAATGCGAGCGGCCGACTGGCAGCGTCGAGCGAAGGTTTGTCTTTGTAGCCGCTTTAGAAAAAAGAGGCAGAAAATATCATTTGATGAGTTTAAACTGCTGCAGCGGCCCCTCTCGCCGAGGCGCCGTGACAAGGAGCAGCTCATGAAGTAATTATGAGTTATCAAGGTGACGAGTTATCACAGCTTCAAATTAAAGCCATGAAAACAGGGCGACTGGGGGACAGCGCTTCGGCCTAGCCTGCTGTCTCTCCTTTGATAAAGGCTCTGGTCAGAGATGAACAGAAAAATACGTATCGTTTCCGTTTTTATCTTCGGCTCTCGGGTTCAACTTCCAGTAAGAATATGTCCGTCTCCTTCGATAGATGTCTGAACAACTGAAACCAGCGATCTGGAAACAAGCCTCGTTATTTGCCAGCACTCGTTGGCACGCACTGAGGGGCCATATTCCATTTTTGTGAACGTATATCTCCCGCCCGTGCCAGCGTCAGAGAAGTGATAGCTTTCATCATCCCGAATTATTCCAGAAAGTTGGAACGCTTCCAGCCGACTCATGTTACACTTTTCGGTTCCTGGAACGTGTTAATGGCCGACTCTCTTCTCGCAGGCACCATTTGTTTATTTGTGTTTTGCCAGACTCCATAAGCTTTTTGAACATTTTTTTTTTTTTGTCACAGAGAGCTGGAAAGCTATCAACACATTCAACCGCACATTTATTTATTTTATTTTTTTAACAAATTATTTTTGAATGGCTGCGCTTCCACCTAAATACAGTGCTGTCGGATATTCAGACCAGTTTTTGGCTTAATGAAAGAAAAAGGAGAGAGAGAGTGGAGGGAAATGCAGGAATAAAAGGCTGCGGGGATATGCATGGCACCGCGTGAAGGCTTTAGCAGCTTCCCTGAAGACTCTTATCACAAAGACATTACAGAATGAGACATCTGATTCAGTAAATTAAGACTTTCACAGGCTTCGGAGGTAGAAAGACTTCAAACTTCAAAGCAGATATAGCTGAGGGTGATGCATAGGCACCGAGCTAAGCAAAATTTCAGATCTACATCTCAACATATGCAAGGGAGTAAGAGACTTCTAATTTGAAGGAAACATGTATGCGACCTTTGTCTGATCCGAAAAGGTGCGACACACCAAAAATGAGCAACATCTGTCCAGAAAGCTCCCCCCTTGAACAGTGAGAGGCTGTGAAGAGAGAGCAACACTCGACGCTCATGCGCTGCATACTAATCACGCCTGCGTGACTGTGTGTTTTCTGTGTGCGAAACGCAGAAGGAAAGCTCCAAAGATTGTGAAAACAAGTTCCATTTACGGTGATAAAATCTGTTAATCTGGCTGCGCGGGGCCCTCTCACTATATCAGCCCCATTCATTTCCCTAAAGGACCTCTGGAGTGGGGTAACGCACTCAGCTCTGCGACTCACTCATGCTCGCAGCACAGAGAGAACCAGATGTTTGGACAGAGTTGATATACTCGTCGCTTTCGAGTACTAATCCCCTCCGCCGTGTCATTGGAGCTGACACAGTCTTTCGCCAGCAGGCGCATTTCACATAAACAAGACATCAGCAGCCATAAGTGTAAAGACATAATCAAGGCACAAATGTCAACCAGCCGGCTGCCTCGAAAGCAATACCGCAGACTGATTTCTGATTGCCCCGCAGACTGAAATGTAACGGGGGGGGAAACATTTGGCGGGGGAAGACTGAAGTTGACGCAAAGCATCGCCGAATGACACAATGCGCACGTGTGCGGGCGTCCATGTGAAGAGGTCGACCCAGGGCACAGGTTTCGAATGGAAACGTGTGTCTTTGCATTTGTGTGAGTGTGTGTGTGTGTGTGTGTGTGTTGGGGTATAAGCCCTTGCTCTGGCCCTGTAGCCTCTTTTTCCAGCCTGCAAAATGTGGAAAAAATGCACTGTGACTCCAAGCGTGAAGCAAAGTGCCAGAAAACACTGAACCAGGACAAACACATAAAAATCCATGGCTCCATTAGCCATGTTCAAGCTTAGCCTGGCATGGCTCAGTTTGGTTCACTTTGGCAGTGGGAAGATGGATTTCAGAGCAACAGCTGCACATAACACTAATTCCAAATCTACTCCTCGGTCTTCAGCGAAGACGGATACGCAGTTCTGGTGGGTTCCCGTCGTAACAAGCGCCAAACCCTTCGTTCGGCTACGCAATAATGTCTCCCCGCCGCACGATGTACAGCATGCATTAGGTGACTCAGCATGACATCACCCGAGATCTCTTCTTGAAACGATTATCGCAACGCATCGTGCTTCGGCCTTGATTTCGGTGCATGTGCGCTCGCACAGCTGTGACAGTTTACAGTGCAACAGTGTGAAAAGCGGATTTAATCAGAAGGGGGCGGAATGCGACCTCTCACCCCTACCCGTGACCCTCTGCGGCCGCTGGAGCAGCCTTATCTGATTGGTCTGTCTGGCACGGTAATCATTTCCAGAACCCAAAAAACAGGCCCGCCAAAAAACTGGAGGGGGCCCTGGAGGGGGGGGGAGAAGCATGACCGCTGAGATATCCATTCAGGCTGCTCGTGTTGAGATCTCCCAGAGCACGGAGCATTTCACCGAATGATTTTAAGATAAAACAAAGCGTTTCCATAGCAACAAAGCATCGACATTCTCTAGGTCAGAGCAGAGATGGTGGAATGTAAAGGCCTGTCATGTGATTCACTGGAAACAAAGCTTGTGTTCACATTCATTGGTTCTCATTAAGACATGTGGCAGAAAACATCTGCAAAGGGGACATTTGTATATATATATATGTATATAAATATTTCAAATTGTGCAGTTGTTTGAGGTCTTCACCGCCACTGCAGGCTCTCGTGCACTTCTTGATGTTAATGCCACCCAATTGTTGATTGGCGGATTAATGTGAGGCCCAGAGCAGGAATGAGCATTGTGTTGCCCACATGACTACACATGTGGGTCGCTGAGTTCAACAAGTGGTCCAGGAGTCCTCAGGTTATCTTTAACCGTGGAGGATTTTTTTTTTTTAAACTGTACTGCTACATTCTGTTCCGAATTGCAACAGTGAAACATTTTCCATTTTTAAATACCTACTGACTTCTGGCTCATGGGTACCTTAGTATTTAGAGCCAGCTGTCATACCAAGAAATACACTAGAAACAATTACCAGTGATAACATAGCATACAGTCAATCTTTAATGTAATAAAATCATCCAGGGGCCATTGGTCTCTTGGTTCCATGGTTTCTGGTTTGGGATCTTGGAGTGGCAGTAGCTTGGGCTGTGAGGACTTGGCTTTAGAACCAGAGAGTTTCCAGTTCAAGACCAGAACAGACCCAGTCAGTTTCGTGGGATGACTGGTAGCTGGATAGGTGCCTGAATACGGGGCAGCCCTCTCACTCTGACAGCTCTCTATGCATTACAGCATATGTAAAGGTCCTGTTTGTGCATGTTTTTGTATTGGTGTGTGTGTGTGTGTGTGAAACAAGTCAGACATGTACTTTCAATTATTAAATATATCTTCTTCTTCTTTGTCTGGTGTTTATTTACCATTGAGGATGTCATTAAAAGCCATTTTCAAACGGCCAAAGACACAAACTCACTTACAAACTCTTAAAAAGACTTACTTCACAATTCTACACGTTTTCCTTACCAACAAAACATCAACTAGGTTTACAGAAAATGTGGTTTTCACTTTGAAGATGGAACTGAAGCTAATTTGACAGTGGAATATTGATGGCCGGTAAGGAAACTTCCAGCCAGCTGCTGTAAGAAATACAAGTTAAAAGAAGAAAATCCTCCATCTGGAATAACAATCTCCGTGATCCAATCAGTGTTAACAGGGTGAACTTCGCTAAGTCAGATAACCAAGCCTCTAATGTTTTATCGGAGGGAGTTTATTCCGTCTGTTTTCTTGTGCAACATAAAACTTCACAGTGTGTGGAGTTCTGATGATGAACTGAGGCTTCGCGCTGCGCTCCTGCAGTATGTTACAACTCAAATAGCCGGTAAGTCACTCTTAAACAGCACCACGAGCGGCAATTCCTCACCGGCTCTCCCACACACACACACACACACACACACACTTGCTCCACTCTGTATTTCTCTCCATGCAACAGTCGCCCCCCCCCCCCCCCCCCATCCCGGTTCTGAGCATCAGCATGCAGAGAAAAACCCATCAGTAATCCCCTGCTGCTCGGCTCTGGAAACTGCCTGGCTGCCCCATGGTAGTTATAGGTCACTCACACACACATACGCACACACACCCACACATCTTCAAAAACACATACATGCACACACGTCCACAAGCACAAATGCACACACGAACACATCTACGAGCATGACAATGTGGTTAGTGTGGGTCATGGTCGTACAGTACATCTCTCTCTCTCTCTCTCACACACACACACAGACACACATACACACAGACGCACACACACGTACACAGCAGCAGCCTTGGTGTGCGACAGAGTAATGCCAGTTTTTATCGCGCCCTGCAGTTTAACCCCTTCTAATCCCTTCAGAGTAGCAGAGCTTTATGGTCAATTCACACTCTTTCATGCTTTTTATTCTCTCTCTCTGTGTAGCCTCAAGAATAATCCCCACTGCAGCAGCTGTGGCACAACATCACACATGTGTGGGATAGACTCATCACACACATGACAGGGACACGGCTAGAACACATATGAGAGCGTGTCGACACGCTGCACACTCACACGACACCGGGTGGTAAACGCGCTGATGCAATGTGACGTCTGAATGCGCGGTGAAGTGGATGAGTTCAATTAAAATTCATGCTACAGCGTCTTTTCTAATGAATGTAACCCTAATTAACCCCAACTTAAAGGAGGCCTATTATGCTTTTTCACTTTATTTCCTTTCCTTCAGTGTTTCACATCAGTCCACAACCACCGGAAGCTCCTCTCTCCCACAGAAAACACGGCTCCTGAAGGGCCTCATCAGTATTCTTGCCTCTCATTCCGTGACTCTGTGTCATCATCACATCGCCGAGTCATACATTTGCATAATTTCTTCCTAGCGGCTAGTTTGGCATCAGAAAATCGATTTAGCGCAGCTGCTCCGTTGTTGTTAGTTGTGCGGGGTCAGGCATGTGCGAGCTGACCAATGAGAGCAGACGGATGTGTTTTTTGGGCCAGTAAAGCAAAAATATGTCTCCTTTGATTTTATTTTGTTTATTACAGTGCTGCACCGATCAAATATTTAATCAGTGAATTGGCGTTATTCTCAACAGCTTTAATTATCAATTGCTGGTCTCAGGCGTGTGTACTGACAACTAAATAAGGTTGGTCGATCAAAAAATTGAAGGCTGGACCAAACGATTGCAATTAATCAGAAAAGCAGAAAATCGAAAACAAGAAATACTTGAAGGGCTTGCAGTGGTGTACAATGTTATACTGTGATATGAAAACTAATGGTTATCAAACTTTGTGCCTATCCATTGAGAAATTCAATATATGTTCATATATATATATTCAATGTATAAGGGTTAGTAAAACAATAACATTGTAATTTCATATTGAATCTCCTGTATGTCGGGACATATTGTACTCAGTATAATGAAAATAAAGTGTTTGTCCAACCATGAGACCCTTCTGTTTGCATTCATTTTCATACATTTGTGACTGATAAAAATTATTATATTGTGTAGTACCGTGAAACCATGAAACTGAGATGGTTATCGTACTGTGAAAATCTCATACCGTTGCCACACTAGCTGCGGTCATGGCTTATTAGTTTAATAGTCCAGAAAGACTTCGCTAAGCCTTTGTCAAAACCAAGTCAAACACTCACACAGACACTGAGGCGCAGGTGTGCATGAAATAAGTCTAGAATATAGCTCTACAGAAGAAGAAACACGGAGCTGGATTCCTCCAGCAGTACGCAGGGAGGCCAGTCAGCAACATCAGCACACAGTGGGAAAATGAAATGTTGTGTTCAACAGCCACATAAACTGCTCAGTTTCCTCAGTTTCACAAGAGGAAAGAATTTGAAACAGTGTGTGGAGAGGCGAGGCATGGAACTCACACACACACACACACACACACTCACAGACACAGACACCGACTCACTCACACACACACACACACACACACAAATGCTCAAAAACAAACCCCATAGCTACATACACGCTGACTCAAACACACACGTAATATTTCACACAACCAATTTTGCTAAACCACATACATAAACACTCAAACACTCCCACCACATACGCACACAGGCACACGCTGCTAGGAACACACACGTGCACACACACACACACACACACACACACACACACAGGCGCAGAGCGTAGAAGTGTATGCATGCAGTGAACAGCTCCATTTCTCTCATTAGGGGGAAGGAGCTGCCTGCAGCAAAGCCTCCTCTAGTCAGTCTGCTGAGATCTCTAAAACCAACAGTACTAGTCAGACAGAGAGAGCGAGCAAGAAAGAGAGACAGAGAGAATAAGAGGGGGGGGGGGAATAAACTGACACTGATACAAAAAGATAAGAAGCTGAATGGAAAATAAATAAGAGTTGAGATGCTTTGAAGAGTCTAAACTGCACCACTGTAGCTGAGGTCAAGACAAATGTTCATGACACAATGACAACGGTCTCGTGACAGCCAGAGTCAGTACAACAAACAAAGCCCACACGCACACACAACTATTTATTGCCAACAAACACAAACTGGTCTTAAATCTAATGCAGAACTGAGCAGCTCTGCTCTTTAAGTACGATACATCTTGGAAAGCCTGTTAATGACATACCACTCTTACTTAAGACCAGTGATGGTTTTGACGATTTTTTGTCTCACCTGTCTTAAATCTTCTTTTAGAATCTGTTCCTTCATAAATAAATAAATTGACGTGGCAAAAAATATCATTACTTGATACATTCTTCTTGGTGTTCGTGGTCTTAAAATGACATTTTAATAATCATTAGTCGTCTCAAAAGACTTTTCTTGATGTTGAACACCCTCAGCACCTAAGGTTCAGGCACGTCGAATTCTGTTCAGCACCTCTTCTGGCTACTCCGTTCTGGAGATTATTGGTGAAGGTTGCTTTGGTCAAGTGGCCAGGTGCCAACATCTGGCAACAAAGGAGATGGCCGCAGTTAAGATCCACAAGGACACTGACTGATATCAAGGACACGGAGAAGGAGGTAGGTTTTTTGGGCTCCTTTTGAGTCCAGTGACATACAATGCATTCCCATGCTTAGACTGAGTATGCTCCATCAGAGTATGTGCATTGAACTGTTGTCTGTCTTCTTTTCTCACCAGGTGTCCATGTTAGAGGTCATCAGTGCCATGAATCTAGACCGCACTAATGTGGTGAATGTCTTTGAGCGGTCTGAACATCTGGGAAAAACCTGCTCAGCGTTAGAGATGCTGGACAGGAATCTCTATGATCTGCTGACAGAACTGGACTGGAAACCGCTGTCTGTGAACAAGGTCCAGACAACCACAAAGCATTAATGACTTATTGTAAGATGGAGCCAAATATCTATTGTTCTACAGACCTATTACTCATTAAAAAAGAAAACCCTAACCCTAATCTGAAATCCGCCCACTCCCTCACCCATTTCTTGGGAGAAGGAAGGGTTGTACTCAAGACCAAGTAAGTCCAGGTCGAGAAAAGTCTGTCTGACCAGTTTGGAGACTGAGGAGACTACAGTGAGGGTCTGCTGTGATTCGAGTTCAATCCCTACAGTCCTCGGGGGTTAAGAAAAATATTAAATGTGACTGGTTAAGGAAACATGAACAAATACATTTGAACACACAGTTTGACATGAATGTTGTGCATAACTCTAAAGGTCTTAAATGAAGATGTTTGGTTGTTTAGTGGCTAAGACGCCCTATTCAAAATTGGCATTACCTCCATGTCACAATGACAACACAGTGAAGTGCATGTAACGTGAAACATTTCCTCTGTGGGATACAGCTGAGCAACCTCTGCTGTCTGATTTAAAAGCAGCCAGTTGCACGGCACAAGAAGGGCAGGAAAGGGAAAAAAACACTTAACAAAACAACTGAACTCCTCTGAGACCAAGACACGTCTGAATGAAAACACCCACGAGACCGAGTCAGTCAGGACTCTCGGCCCGGGGCCATGAGACTGTTCTTGGTCACAGTTAACTGGTATCATGTTTACTTAGTCACCAGCTTCGTTCAGCATGTCAGCATAGCAACATTAACAACTAGTACAGCTGATTCGGAGGAAGTTGGGATCTTGAAAGAGATTACAGATTATCCAAAGGGAACCAAGAATGTCCATACCAAATTCCCCGGAAATCCACCAAAGTATTGTTGAGTAGTTTCAATCTGGACCAAAATGGTGGACAGGCTAACTGTCCAACATCGATGAAGCAATGCGGCTAATGGTGAGTCTAATGTAAAGAACTGTTTCCGAAACAGAAAGAAAACATCCATGTATCAGAAACTCTGGTCTTAATGATGGAAAAGCTGACAAAAGCTCGTGCCGTTGCACACTGACAAACATAACACGATCTGAAACTACCATAACTTTTTATAATATTTAAGGGGTGACGTGAATACAAACCGTTCTTTTATTTTCATTTTTTTCAAAGCCTTGCGATTATCCTGAAGGACAAGGAGAGGGAGAAAGCGAGGCGGCGAGGGGAATAAAGAGACGGGGAGAGAATAACACGCAATAACAGCACACAATACCAAAGCTGTGAAGAAGGGAGAAGGAGAGAGAAATAGAGATAGGCACAAAAACAGAAAATAATAGACAGCCCCATTAGGCAGAGGTTATTGAGTAAATTCATCTCACTAGACAAAAGCTTCTCCTGTGCTTGTGTCACGGCTGCTTCCACCAGACTCAACACTTTCTCTCCAATTTTGGTGCATTTGCAACCCCCCCGTTTCTGTTAAAAGCTAAATTGCCCGTCTGCTTTGCTTTAAAATGGTTTCCCATGCATCACCACCCTATAAAGGTAGCGATACTCTGGGCAATTTCGGCGGCCTGTGCGGCGCCGCTTTAGAACAGGAAACCTCAAGGTGCCTTAAATGGATTCCAACATGTTTTTGACCCTGTGGTTTACTTTGTTGTGGGGGAATGGAAGCATTTACTCTAAAACACTTCACCGTTTCTGTGTCTTATCAGCCATATCCTTCTTCCAAGACCGAATGCGAGGGAATTCAAAGCTGGCAGAATTGCATTCAAAGACAAAAGGAAGAAGGGAGACGGAGCTGAATTGGCAAAACCCCTCACTGTAGGGAGGCTTAAACTGAGCGGAGAAAGTTAATTTCTCAACTGGAGGGAGAAGTTCATCTGTCACAACAAAGCAAAAGCCAGTTACCTTCGAGCAGGAGATCAGACACTTGTATACTGGGCTCCTTCCCACAATTTAGGGCAAGATGGATGTCCACTGGAGACGTTGGACTAATGGCAACAGCTTCTCGCACCACCAACTCAACCCCCCCTAGAGAGACTTTGATGGTTCTACTGACCAATTTGGTGAAAAACTACTAAACCAGAGCTGCCCAAACTCCTCTGCCCATCCTCTAACTAATCATTT